>NC_030814.1:72841665-73144695 GCF_001704415.2 Capra hircus
AAGGGCTGACTTTAAATAGGTCACAATGAGGGAGCTGCTGTCCTAGGTATGAAACCCTGACCTAGAAGCAGGTCAGCTACAGGTGGTTTAGCACCAAGTTGCCCATGAATGCATGGTGTTGATGGGCCAGGGGTTGGCCAGCTTTCTGGCCATTCTGTGTGTCCCACGGTGAAGGGCTGTCCACACCAGACCCCAGTCCCGACGTGCAGTGTGGCACACTCTGCCCCGAGGGATGCTGGGTGTGGAGACCGGCTTGCTTAGGATGGCTGAGGCTCCCAGGGTGCAGCCATATCAATTGACCTGGGGTCGGATTCTGACTTAGAAGTGATGATAATCCTACAGATGGTGGCTTCCCCCATTGGCTCTTCAGCCAAGTGCGTACGTCAAATGTCTGAACCTGTGGTTCCTCTCCTACGGAGCAGGGTTACTATGGCAACAGCACATCATTAGTAGAGTAAAATTTACCTATCTCATAGCAGTCTAAGCCCAACTCACGTTCCATGTAAGTGAGTGAACAATCCAACACTTGATGAATCCTGCCTCTCAGTGATAGGGAGAGCTGACAAAGAAGAATCAAAAAGCGACGTTACTGTGAATGCTTAGCCACTGCAAGCCAGTTATCCCTGTGTTAACTTTTCTGACACTTCCTGCTTAAAACCCCAAAGGTCAGAAGGATGTGAAGCTCTGCTTTCAGGGTCTTTATTCCTACTGAAAATCAAGATCAAGCGAGCTCTTGCCCTTCTTCTCCATGGGAGGTTTCTGTCCTCCCTGAGCTCATCTTAGGACTCTTTTTTTTCACTTCCAATAGTAAGTCATTGTTTAATATCTTCTGGATGATAGTTTGTTACTCTTTAAAGAATAATATTTCTCCCCTGTGTTATGTTACATTACATTAACTTCTGTCTTAAGAAGTGATTTGATTAGTTGTCATACAAAATATGGAAAAAAATAGTTGGAAGAGTGTGATTAATTGTACCTTGGTCCCTGAGAATGTAGAAAATTACCTTTTGCCAATACAGAGTATATGAGAGGATAGCTAATATCAATGCATTATTTTAATGCCTTCAATGCTTAATTAAGATTGTATAATAATAGCAAACATCTCTTGTGTTTATTGTGGGCCAAGTATTCTACTCAGTGCTTTATAGTAATAGCTTGTAAAACTCATTAATAGTTTTAGTTTATATTTAAAATTAAACTGAGACTTAGATTAAATAACTGATCCACGGTCATGCCGCTAAATAAGTGGTAGAGTTGGGATTTGACAAAGTAGTTAACATTTCTAAACCACCGTGTTATTCTTCCACCTAGATGTTAGCAGCAGAAATTTTCTGTCAGGCATTATGGACTGTGGTTTACACAGTAGGTGTGTGTTTTGTATTTTTGAAAAAGAAATAAGACTTGAAAGTGTGCCTTAACTGTGTTAATCCGAGTGGTCCATGGTGAAGCTGAGATGGTAATCAGATTGGCCCCTTTCTTAATTAAGCCTTGTTCCTTTTATGTCATGGCATCTCTTGAAGCTATAATATTATCTTTTTTTCTTTTTTGCCCTGATGACTATTTAGGATATGGTGACTAAAATAGCCATAGATGAAAATACATCATGTTATTTAAATTATAACAAAAATATATGGCAGTAGTTTACAATGGGCAAAGGTTGTATTTACAGAGACTGATTGTTGTTTTATAGTAACTTAGAGGGTCTCACGAACTGTCTGTGCCATGCTTGCAGTGGAGCAGCTGTGTAAGTAATTATCAATTCAGAGAGAGTCAGATTCAATTAAATAACAAGGTAAAGAGTCAAAAAAAGCTTATTTTTAATTCAGTTTTAAAAAACACCTCTTTTCATCTCTGTTACTTAAATCTGATAAGTGAGAAGCAGATTGAAAATTAATCTGATAGCTTTTTACAGGATATGATTGAAAGGATTTTTAAATTTTATCCCATCTCCTTTTTTTTTTTAAATACCCCTTCAGAGACTGAAATGTTACCGCAGCTTAGTGGAATTCATATTCGTCCTTCTTTCACCAGTGTTGATTGTGTTAGCAGTGTCCTTCTACCAGGGTTTGCTGTTTGATTTTTGTTACAGTGCTTGTGTGGTAACAGATTTATTAAATTATGAGTATTCTTTCAGACAGAACTTGAATCCTGTGTTTAATTTTAGTCCTAAAATTCTGGTAAGAGTTTCTTTATGTATATTCCTACTATACAAAATGTAACCTATATGTCAAATATTATTGACACACATCTCTTTTTTTTTTCTGAGACCTTAAGGAAAATAATTGTGTTGTTTTATGATTTTTAAAAAAATATTTTTGTACTAGAGTTCACCTGTTCCTCAGTAATAGATTTGATAATGAGAAATATATATAAGGCATATTTTTAGCACTGTAAGTAGCCTGCTCTTTAAAGCCTACATGTACTGATTCTTTTTCTTAAAATGCAGTTGTATATTTATTAGGGAGTTTTTCACGATATATTTGACAGTTGTATTTGTTTGGAATGCTCAAAATATGTGTAATGTGATTTTCTTCTCCTGTTAATAGTGTTCTTAACTTTATCAATTATATGACAAATTTATTTATAATATTTACTCATCTCATTATATATTTACTCATCTCATTATATAGTGAAAATTCATCATGTCTTCTCTCATGTTCTTGAGAAACCTGCATTTAAAAGTGGATAGGTAATGTTCTTAAGGTAATAATGTTCCTAAATAGTCTTTTAAAAAATTCTCTTTAAGCCATTGTAGTAAGATTTACTTCACTGTTATGTATAGCAACTAATCGTTTGCTTTATTAACTGTTAAATATCAGTTTTTTAAATGCAATATAAGAAATTAGAAATTTTGATTTGACCTGTTAAAAATTTGATGCATTCTTTTAGTTTTATTATTTTCTTTAGTATTCTCGTTTCATTTCTTTTTAGAATTCTAAGAATGGGTGAAGGGCTTTACTGTAAAGAGAACAGAAAAAGCATACTTCATAGAGCCAGATCTAAACACACAGCTGTGAATGCATATCTGAGCGCTGTTTTCAAGATGTATGGACGCATTGGCTGCACTGGATCTTAGTCGCAGCGCACGGGCTCGGTAGCTATGGTGCCCTGGCCTGCTTGCTCTGCGGCATCTGTTATCTGAGTTCCCAGGCCAGGAATTGAACCCGTGTCTAGAATCCACCTGCCAGTGCAGGAGATGCAGAAGACATGGTTCGATCCCTGGGTCAGGGAGAAAGATCCCCTGGAGTAGGAAATGGCAACTCATTCAGTATTCTTGCCTGAAAAAATCCCATGGACAGAGGAGCCTGAATGGCTACTGTCTATTGTGTTGCAAAGAGTTGGGCACGCTGAGCGACTAAACGTACAGGCACCCCTTAACCAGAAGGCAGATTTTTAACCACTGGACCATCAGGGAAGTCCTTTTTCAAGATTTAAACGCTTCCTAACATTATCATCTGCATTCATAGGAGAGGTATTTTGTTGTAATTATATCCATACACAAGTCAGATTTCTGCCTCTTTGTTACTTTAGTTGTTGACATGTTAAGAATCAAAAGAAAGCCATAATTTTCCCATGTGCTGGAATTGACTGAACGCCAATGTTTGTGAGGTTTAAATGCTCCTATATTCATTTGCTGTTTTTTATTGAAATATAATTTACCTGCAAAAAAATGCAGATATTTTAAATGTTTAATTTGATGAATTTCAGAACTTATATATGCCCTTTTAATGATTGTTCTTATTAAAACAGAAAATTTTCATCACCTGAAACGAGTCCAGTTTTAATTCTCTCCACCTTCGTACTCACTTTCCATCACTAAAAAATTTTTTTTCTGTTCTTAGTCTTATCAATAGTATAAATGAATTTAAATAAATGTGTCTGTATAGTGTCTCTCAATGTTATTTTGGATTCATTTGTGGTGTTACTTGTATCAGTAATTCTTTCGTTGCTGAGTAATATTTCCTTGTATGAAATCGATTTGTTTATCTGTACTCCTGTTGATGGACTTTTGGATTGTTTCCAGCTTCTGGCTATTATGAATAAGAGTACTGTTAACAAATGGCAACCCACTCTAGTATTCCTGCCTGGAAAATCCCATGGACAGAGGAGCCTGGTAGGCTACAGTCCATGGGGTCACACAGAGTCAGACATGACTAACTAACAACATTTGTGTACAAGTCTTTTTGTGGACATATGTTTTCATTTCCCTTGAGTAAATGTCTAGGAAGTGGGTGATTGACCCCTTTAGCCAGATCTAAGGCTTTCTGTTTGAGTTTCAGCCACCCCATGCTGCATGGATTGGGAGAAGTCATAAAAATATAAAAAGGCAAAAAATGTGAATCTGTCGTGTTGTGTGGATCCCTTCCCTTTAACTTCTGCTTGTTTTAGTCATTCTCTAGTGCCTTCAAGTCTCTTTTTGAACTAGCTTGTTTAGAGGTTGTACTTTTTATTTGCAAGGGAAGGTTATGTCATATAAACTATTTCCTACCATTATCAGGTTAGGAACTCCAGAAGTGCTTCTTTTAAATTGTAAGTCTTATTCTGTCCCTCCTCTCTTCCACATCCACCAGTCTTTCCATGTTGCTTATGATAGAAGTCAAACTTCTTACAATTGCCTTTAAGACCCTGTATGATCAGTAAACTCCTCTTGGTCTGCTATCTTGTTGACCTTCACCTGGCTCACTTGGGATAATTTTATTCTTTTTACTTCAGAAGCTCTTGGGTGTTCATGTGGTTGGCTTCCTTATCTTTTTCAGCCCTGCGCTCAAATATCATGTTTTATCAGTGAGCCTTCTTGTAATCATCATAGTGAAAAGTGCTTCTATCTTTATGGTAATCTCTTACTTCATTTTTTTCTATCATACTTATTATTCTTATCTGACCCACTGTGCTTTGTGCTTACTTATTTATTTATTTTTTTTAATTGTCAGTCTCTACTACTAAACTATAAACTCCAGAAGGACAGGAATTTTTGTCTGTTTTTCCCTACTGTATTTTCACTACTTTAAATGACCCTTGGGACTTGGTTCTCAAAAATTGGTTGTTGACTGAATAAATGGATAGTATCCCTGCTTTTACAGATTGTGCTATTTTGAAGTTCTGTGTATAAGGTTTTCTTTTAAAGAGGGATATCTGTGTCTATAGGTGGAGGAAAGAACAGTGAAGAGAGAAGGGTGTGGATTATATTTTGTGTTTCCTAGTGCTCTTTTGTGTTTTCATTTGGTTGTACTTGAAACTTTTTGTGGTTCATTTATTTCATGATTCTTGAGTTTCACTGGAAACTATATTCAGCCATTTATATTTTTCCTCTTTAAAAGTGGGAATGTATATAATACCAATTGCTTTAGCTTGGAATGAAAATTCTCCAGGGGAAAAAAGGTGATGTCATTAGCTGTTGCTGCAGCAATCAGTTTAAAGAACTTTAGATCTAAAAGACCCTTAATCAGTCTAATTTGAAACAGAAATGTGTTCTATGCTTTATAAATAATTGACTAAAACCAGAGCCATTAACAAATTAAATAAAGATTTTACTAATGCCAAAGAACTGGGCTATTAGCAAAATTAGTCTTATGTCATAGTATTCAAAGATGTGCTCTTGCTAAATAGAATTGATGTACTTTTGCAGAGTGTGCCAATAGTGAGAGCATTAGTTGAATGACATTTCAGTGTCCTCAATCTTGTACTGTTGTGTTCATATATTCATGGAATGCAGAGGTGGAAAACAGGCTGAAAGATAATTCATTGATGTTTTCCCTCATCACCTTATAACTTGGATATGATGACCAGTTAGGTATTTTGGCCAAGTCTGTGAGTCAAGGAATATAGTTTTAAGTTTCATGCCAGCCTAGCAGTGATGCTATGTTGACTTCGGTAGCATCTAAACTTGAGGGAATAGATTAGAGAGTATCCCTACGTTGCGATATTTGTAATGAAGCATTTATACCTCTTATGATGTCAATACTGAATCGCATAGTAGTCATCTGTGAGATCCTGACCTTGTCTTTGCATGCTTATAGATGTTACAGCATAGAATTCTTTCTCAGGGAAGCTAGTAGTAGTGGGGCTTCTTTGAAGCTTATTGCCCCCTCTTCTTGCCAATGACTAAAGGATGACACGGAGGTTGAAGTGTTCTCTGAATGCACCTATACAGTCCTCTGTTACAACTTTTCGTTTATTTCATTGTCTCTTAAGAAATAATGTTGCGTGTTGTTGTTCAGTTGCTCAGTCGTGTCTGACTCTTTGTGACCCCAGGGACTGCAACACGCCAGGCTTCCCTGCCCTTCTCTATCTCCTGGAGTTTGCTCGAACTCATGTCCATTGAGTCAGTGATGCTATCTAGCCATCTTGTCCTCTGTTGTCCCCTTCTCCTGCCTTCAATCTTTCCCAGCATCAGGGTCTTTTCCAGTGAGTCAGTTCTTCCCATCAGGTGGCCAAAGTATTGAAGCGTCAGCTTCCAGTGAATATTCAGGACTGATTTCCTTTAGGATTGACCGGTTTAATCTCCTTGCAGTAATGCATTATAATTTATATAGTATAATCTATATCCTTTTAATTGTACTGTCCAGTGAATTTTGATAGAGGTATATCTGTGATATCATTGTCATAATCGAAAGGCAGAGCTTTTCATCATTCTCAAAAGTTACTTCGTGCTCCTTGGCAGTTCTTTCTTCCACTAACCCTGGCCCCAGGAAACCAGCGATTTGCTTGATGATGTTTTGTTGGATTTTTAATCCATGGAATCATATACATGTACTGCTCTCTGGCTTTTTCCACTGAGTATGATTTTGAGGTTCATTCTTATTGTTGAATGTGTTAATAGTTGTTCTTTTTTTTTAATTGTGGGTTGGTATTTTTTATTACATGGTATTCTATTATATGAATATATCACAATTTGTTATCCATTCACCTGTTGATGGTATTTGTACTGTTTTCAGTTTGGGGTTATTTTGAATAAATCTGTTAATATTCTCATACATATCTTTTTATGGGCATATATTTTCACTTTGCTGCTGCTGCTGCTAAGTCACTTTAGTCGTGTCCAACTCTGTGCGGCCCCACAGACGGCAGCCCACCAGGCTCCCTGGTCCCCAGGATTCTCCAGGCAAGAACACTGGAGTGGGTTGCCATTTCCTTCTCCAATGCATGAAAGAGAAAAGTGAAAGTGAAGTCGCTCAGTCGTGTTCGACTCTTAGCGACCCCATGGACTTCAGCCTACCAGGATCCTCTGTCCGTGGGATTTTCCAGGCAAGAGTATTGGAGTGGGGTGCCATTGCCTTCTCCACTTTGCCTGAGTAATTTCTTAGGGATGGATTGACTGAGTTGTAGGGTCAATGTGTATTTAACTATGAGGAAACTGATAAAGAGTTTTCTAAAGAAGTTATGCTGTTTTACATTCCAGCCAGCAATTTTTTCACATCCTGGCCAACACTTGGTATTGCCATTCTTTAAAATTTTAGCATTTTAATGGGATAAGGAGATTGAATATCTTTTAATGTGTTTATTGATTGATTTGTTTTCTTTTATGAATTATATATTCCAATCTTTGCCTGTTTTTGTAGAGATTTTCTTGTCTTATTGTGGTAAGGATTATTTATATAGTTTGAATACAAGTCCTTTGTTAGGTATATGTATTGTGAATATTTTATTAGTCTGTGGCTTGCCTTTTTCTTACTGGTGACTTTTGAAGGACAGAATTTTTAGTTTTGATGAAGTCCAGTTTATAGTTTTTTTCTTTTATGGTTCATTCTTCAATGGCTCTCTCTAAAATCTTTGCCTGTCCTAAGATCACAAAGGTTTTCTTTTCATGTTTTCTTCTAGAGGTTTGATTGTTTTAGCACTTGCATTTAGGTCTGTGATCCATTTAGAGTTCATTTTTGTGTGTGGTGTTAGGTGTTAGTTGCTCAGTCATGTCCGACTTTTGCGACCCCATGGACCGTAGCCCACCAGGCTCCTTTGTCCATGGAATTCTCTAGGCAAGAATACTGGATTGGGTTGCCATTCCCTTCTCCAGGAGATCGTCCCAACCTAGGGATCGAGCCTGGGTCTCTCACATTGCAGACAGATTCTTTACCGTCTGAGCCACCAGGGAAGCCCATTTGTTAGGTAGAGGTTGTTTTTTATTTTGTTTCCTTGCAGATATCTAGTTGTTCCAGCATCATTTACCTTGGTGCTTTCATTAGAAGTCACTTTGTGAGTCTTTAAGTCTATTCTTTGCCTTTGTCTTTATTGCTGTACCTTTATATTCTTGAAGTTAGATAATATGATTCCTCCAACTCTTTGAAAAAAATTGGTTTGACTCTTTTAGGTCATTTACATTTCCATTTAAAATTTAAAATCAATTTGTCCATTTTTTTTTTTAAATTCCTGCTGGGAATTTAATTGGATTGCCCTAAATCTGTAGATCACTTTTGGAAGAACTGACATCTTAGCAATATTAAATCATTAAATTCATGAACATGGTATATCTCTCCATTTATTGATATCTTCTTTAATTTATTCAAGCTATGTTTGTAGTTTTCTAATGACCAGAATTTTCACAAATTTTGTTAAAGTTATCCTTATGATATAGACTGAATGTGTCTCTTCAAATTTCATATATTGAAACCTCACCCCCAATGTGATAGTATTAGAAGGTGGGGCTTTTGGGAATTAATTAGTTAATAAGGAAGGGACCTAATCAGTGAGATTAGTGCCCTTATAAAGAGAGAACTCCCTTGCCTCCTTCTGTCTTGTGAGGATACAACAAGAAGTCTGCAGTCTGGAAGAGGGGCCCTCACCCAACCTTGTTGGCACCCTTATCTTAGACTTCCAGTCTCCACAACTGTGGGAAATAAATGTTTGTTATTATTAAGCTATACTGTCTGTGGTATTTTGTTTTAGTGGCCTGAACAGACTAAGACACTGTATATTGCCTGATTTTGGTTGCTACTATAGATAGAATTTCATTTTTGATAATTTCCAGTTGTTTGTTTCTAGTATGTTGAAAACTGCTGATGTTTTATATTAATCTTTTGCCATAACTTTCTTGAAATCAGCCATTAGTTTCAATAGCTTTTTTTGAGATTACCTAAGATTTTTTATGTACATGTTATGGCAAAGTTGTTTTTGCATATTCTTGTCTTCATCACGTGGCTTGGAGCAGAGATTTCAGTTTGATGATTTTTATGTCCCCAGCATCTGTGATGGTATAAAGGTCAGGTTCACGCTCTTCTGCTTTTTCTCCTTTCTGGCTGCATCTTTTAGTCAGTCATATTCATTGCTGTCTTCTCATTTCCACAACCTCTAAATGTTGTATTGTGCGAGGACTCAGTATTCTTTTGTACTTGCCTGGCAATCACATTCAGGCTTCTGAGAAATAGAATTTGAAAACTATTTCTAATAAAACGTTTTTTTCTCTAGCCTATTTGATAATTTCATTGGATGTAGAATAGGCATCTCAAACTTAACATTTAAAAAATAAACTGCTCTTTGGATCGTTCCTCTTGAAACTGTTCCTGTAGTTTTCCTGTCTCAGGTAATGGTTAAGTTTTGTTTTTTTTTTAATTTGCACAGTCAAAATGATATAATTTTGCCATTATTATTTAAAAATGGATAGAAAACCAGGATGAAAGTATGATTCTACTGAAAAGAAGCATAGGTTTCATCAACTTACAACTTACAGAATTCACATAAAGATGGGAATCTTTTGAAAGCTTTTTGTCAACCTGTTTACTTGTTGAATTAAGGCTGATACCTGATGTAGATAATGCTGGAAATTGATTTTTCTTAGTGCCAACGTATTATTTATTTTTAGCCATCAGGGATTGGAAAGTACTTCATTAGTTTTTGAATTTTAGATATTCCTCTGGTTAGGACTAAAGGAGGGAAGCACTTCTATTCCTTCTGTTAAATTACTTGGTAATTTAATCCCCATTTACAGTTTCATTGTATTTGTAAATTTGTTCTAAGTTCCAAACAAATAGTTTTTTTTTGAATCTTACTTTGTAAATTGGGCATTGCCAACTTAAAGATGGGGTTTATAAAACCTGGCATCTCCTGGAGGGCCTCCTAGTGACAGGTTGTGTAAAATTTTCCTGATTTGATTAATGGACCTATTTGAGTGGATTATAAATACCCTTCTTCATTTCTTCTACAGCATTTTCTTTTGAAGGAAAAAGGTAAAAAGTTGAGGTATAAACATCAGTGCTCCTGTTGTTCACGGCTTATATTAATGGAATGTTTCCAATAAAATGTGCTTCTAAATTGATGCTGTCTTCTTGTGTCCTTTGGCAGACTCTGTAGGTACATATATTGCTTAAGAAAATAAATCTTATTGATTGTAATGGAAATACTAGAAACTTCTCTATTTTAGTAAAATTATTCTGAATCTGTTATTTTAAAGATTTAATTATATACACATGCCATTATTGAGGGATCATGATTATGACCTCTTATACATTCATAAATTGATTTTCCCAGCAGGTATTGCTTTCTTGGTGATACAGGTTTATAAAGAGAAATGCTTCTAAAAGCTAACCTTATTAAGCCTATTACATTGAACTGAAAAATGCCCTTCTCCCCGTATGAAAGATTTAGAAAAAGTTCTTATTTTATGTTTCATTCTATGTGTATAATTTTAGAAAACAGAATAAACCAACGAGAATTTTTTTAAAGTGGGGAATTTCCTATAATTAGTCAGTAGATTGTATAGGAAGAAATCACTGAGGTTAAGAGAAGTGGTCAAGGAAATTGGGGAATAAGTATTTAGCTATGCTTAAAAAATAGGTTAATATTCTTCTTGTATTAAATGTTTAGTCAACTTCCAGTTTTTACATTTCATAAGAGTGAATAATAATGTATAGTTTCTGTAATAAGCCATATATATATTGTATATGGAATTTCTGCTTATAGTATTTGCTAGTTATAAAATAAATGGTGGATTATAGCAACAGAATATAGATAGTGCTTTCTCTTCTAGCAATTACAGTTCTGTTTTTATGTATTTTCATGATTTATTATAGTAAACAGTAATTGTTTCATGAATACACACACACATAATTCCTAAAACTCATTTCAGTATTTCTGAGCAATATTTTTCCTACTTTAGATGACCTGACCTGTTAGAGGTTTAGTGGGTAATAAAATCAATATGGAGGGTTTTTGAATTAGTATTTTAAAAGTGAAAATTAACAGAATTTATGTATCATTGCTCTGGGTGAAAAATTGTCTTGTGACACTTTTGTATATTTATATCAATTTGCAACATAAAAAAGTATTTCTTAATATGTGATATGATCCAAGCAGAGGCTACTATTATAGGAAGCCAGTAGTTAAAGTATGGTGATTAACTTTATGTTTTCATTTTCATTTTAAAAGAGTTAATATTATTGTAATTTTGACTGATTTTGCATGTGCTTGGAATTGTAATATACAAAGCAATTACGAGAAGTTAAGCTTGGAGTTGTTACCTGGATGTTAGAGGGAGAATGAAGTCTTCATACCTATTTTGAACTGACATCTTAGTGACATTGTCAGATAATAAATAATGTAACCAAGATGCCTAAGAACTATCATGTAAACAGTTTTGGCATGGGTTAGAAAACATTAAAAATATTAGTGGCTCATTTTCCTTGTGTTTTATGTTATGTTGGTGACATTTAAATGTAGAATGTTGATTAAGGTGGAAAGACCCTCAGATTTAAATTTGGATGTGAGATATCTAATTATATTCAAATGATTCCTAGTATTTTAATGTACATATGTTCGATATACACAATACGGAATTTTCTCTTAAATAGAAGCAATGTAGTTTAGCTAACTTAAGTAAAAATTCAATCTAGATTTTGTTTCTTATGTAATTAAAATGTTGATGACTTTCATATTTGTTTCTTAGTTATGAGTCTCAGAGGAATACTTAGAGTATACTATAACATTTTCACCTTGATAAAAGGCTTTTGTTTTATTCATATTTATATCACCAATGTCTATTATAGACCCAGAAAATAATATATGTTCTAACCAGTTTAAGGAATTCCTTCTTTCTTCAACTTTTCTTTGTCTTTTAGGACATTGATATTTTTCAAGCATACATTCCTCTTGTGTTTGTCTTTATATTTTCCGTTAGTTTCTTCAGGATCAAATTTAGTTATAATTTGGCTAAAGATTTATGTGAATGGTATTTGCAGGATATCGTACCTGGAGGCACATCTTGTCTGTTTGCCATTGCTTGGTGATGTTAATTTTGATCTCTTGGTTAAGATGTTTTGCTTTTTTTTCTACTGCATAATTATTTTTTTCTTTTGTACCGAAAAAGCAATTGTGGGCAAGAAGCTTTGTGACTATTCATTTCAAATCAGACCTTCTCCACTTAAATTTAGTATCCATTGATGATTTTTACTAGAATTAATTTTTGTAACTTTTGACTTTGATATAATTTCCAACTAAGAGAAAAGTGGCGATAGTAACAAGCATAAGGAGCCTCCATCTACTCTTCTCTTCCCCAGTTGTTTGCTTTTACACATTTTATCTGTAAAATGGATGATAAGAGTAGTGCTGGTATTGTCTCCTAGTTTCACTGGAAAGACCTTGTTAGGTTTGTTTTTCTTATTGCTCTGTGTAACTGTAAAATATTAAAAAAAAAACTTGTAGTTCTCCTTTATTCCCTCTGCATTTGAGGTTTCTGGATGCTGCTCTTTTTATATGAAATTTTATGTGTGGGTGTGTATATGTGCATATGTCTACATATGAGAGGCTTAGTGGCTGAACAACAACAACTACATATATATTTTTTTAACTTTTTAATTTACTGTTTCTTGTGGGCATGGGATGAATGCTTTTAAATCACACAACAATAGAAAAGGCTCTAAAATTTAAGAAAGTCAGTCAGCAATGTTTTTAGTCATGATGCTTTTATTTATTTATTTTTTTGGAAAAATAGCATTTAATGATCAACAGATGCAAGACATGCACAGGGGTAAATACTAGTAACAAAAAACCAAATGAATTTTTTTTTTGCTTCTGTTTTTTTAAATTATTATTTTTAAATATAAATTTATTTATTTTAATTAGAGGCTAATTACTTTACAATATTGTATTGGTTTTGCCATACATCAACATGAATCCACCATGGGTGTACACGTGTTCTCCATCCTGAACCCCCCTCCCACCTCCCTCCCCATACCATCCCTCTGGGTCATCCCAGTGCATCAGCTCCAAGCATCCTGTATCATGCATTGAACCTGGACTGGCGATTTGTTTCATATATGATATTATACATGTTTCAATGCCATTCTCCCAAATCATCCCACCCTCTCCCTCTTCCATGTTATGATACTTTTAAAATTACCTTTGCTTGTATTTTTTATTTGCTTCAATTCAATTCAGCATAGAGTGCCTACTCTATTTAAAAGATAGTATTAAAAAATACCATAGGAAAAATTAGGTAATCAAAATGCCTTATATTTATAATGCTTTGGAGTTTCCAAAACAATTTGAATATGCATTTTCTTATTTAGTATTGCCAATAACTCAGGAAAAAAGCAGATAATTCAGATAGATTTATTTCCACTTCCTATGAGGAAATTGAGATCTTGAAAAATTGTGACTTAATTATTAGGGCCACCTAGGTAGTGAGTAGTGGCTTAAGTATGAACTAAAGCATACGCTTTAAGTTCAGTGATCTTAATTGCCCCATTCCACCTCTATGCAGTGACTAAGTATACATTCATTCGTGCAAAGACCTGACCATAGTGGGACCATATTTTAATTTATTTACTTAATATTTATCTTTGTTGTTTATCTTAAGTGCTTAAAGGACGAGTATAGGATTAGTTAAATGAGATCAAAGCAGTGTCTTATAGGTTCATATGAATACCTACAGGATGTTTTTCAATTAAGACTGTGTATCAGAATGCTTGGATATATGAGAGTAGTTGTGACATGTTTTCTCCTGTTATGTTGGAGAATATGTTGCCTGTAACTGTTGAAAATAATTGTTCCGTCTGCTAGGCCATATCTGAGTCTTTATGGACCCTGTGGACTGTTGAAAATAGTGGTGAGCTAGTGTTAGAGACTGTTTTACTACAATTAGTATTAAAAATCAGTACATTACGGATCCTTGCTCCATGTGTACCGTTTAATTGATTTTTTTACTTGTGGTATTATGGATTATGTCTCTGCAACATCTTCGCTCTTTTTACCCATAACCTCTTAAAGGTTCAGTGCCAGAAAGAACAGAACTGTATCTTTATTTTCTCATCACATCCTCTCTTGAATAGATAATACTTTCATTGCTCTCTTTCCAATTTGGCTTTGAGTCATTGCTGTGATTCTAGCTGTTGAACAGTCTTTCAAGTTAGCAATTAGTATTCCAGTTAAGTAAAAATTGTTTTGAGTCTGCCATTTTTACCAGTGTAGCTGAGGTAGTTTCAGTAAATCAATTACTAGAGTTGAGCTGTCAGAGGTATATGAGAATTGCATGTCACAAAACTACCCTAAATATTGATACTTTGGATTTACTGGAAATTAGATTTAAAACTTTATACTTACAGTTTTGAGGTTGGAAAAATCAGTAATCTGTCATGTTCAATAAAGCTGCTCTGATGTTGCTTAATATTTTGAAACTTAAACTGCTTTAGTCTCTTTTCTGTCTTTGCCTTCCTGATTAAATTTTGCTGTTGTGTTAATTAATAAATTCAAAGGAAGTATTCTAATTAGTTTCTGTCATAACTGGGAACCATAGTAGGTTAGAATACTTTGGAAAGCATGATAACACCTGCTCACTAGTAAGTAGATATCAATTCTTTGTCTGGCTCTCTTCCAGTCTCACTAACTGTGTCTAAATGTGTGAACCTCTTACCATCTGGGCACTTCAGTTTCCCACTAAATTAAAAAAAAAAAAGTTTTACCTTGTTCTACTTAGTGCAAAGAGTTTTGAAAGATAATGGGAGGTCATTTAGAGTAGTTATCACATATATATGCTATTTACTAGTTACAATTTATAACTATTTAAAAACCATTGGCTTTAAAATATACTGTTTTAAAATAGTGATTTACTGTTTAAAAACCATTGACTCCTTTAGTGTATTTCATTGCCTAGTCTCAGAACTTTTATTTTTAGAACAGAATGTATTTAAAGACCAGTTTTAGGCTTGAATTTGACAGGCATGGCATGAGGCCAATCTAATGAGCCCAAAGGGAGAATGTTCAGAGTGTGCAGGTTGAAGGAGCCCAGGAACTGACTTTCCACAAAGTCCAGGCTATCCGTGTTCATTCCCGCTGACCGGAGATTTGCTTAAAGTGGAGTGTTTTCTTCCTTCTGTACCATCTGATTCCAATCTACACTTGTCTTTTGTAGCTCGAGACGGTCGGATGGCAGCTTAACCTTCAGATGGCTCACTCTGCCGAAGCAAAACTAAAATCTCCTCAAGCTGTGTTACAGCTGGGAGTGAGCAATGAAGATTCCAAGGTGAGAGAGAGTATCTCATTGAAATGGTGTATTTTGTTTCCTACATCTTGTACTTTATTGTTGGCAGGGTCTTTGCTCTCTGGATTGAAAATTAAAAAATAATTTAATTAAAATTAGACAAGGATTAACAAAATGACGGATCTTTATTTGTGCAAGTTTTGATGTCAGATTTATACTTCACTTTTTTTATTTGAGAAACCAGATTCGCTTACAAGGTGGTGTTCCTGTAAGAACATGTTATAACATATTCTTTTGAATTCTGCAATGGGAAAAAATTGGTGGTAGTCATAATAAAATTACAATTTTAATGTTTTAGGTATTTGTGAATATTTCTGGGTGTTTTGTGTTTTAACCTGCATACATATGGCAGAGGGAATATTGTTGTCCAACCAATGCCTGGAATATGAAGGTGACCTGAATTGTGTTTGTGTATGTATAGTATGTTTGTGGGTATGTTTAAATCTCAGCTCTTACAAAATCGAATTTTGGATTAGTTTTATACTGCATGGTAATTTCTTCCTTAGTATTAATTTCAGAAAACTTGAACATGTTATCAGAGATTAAAGAGTTGCTATGGAATAGTTTTTATTATTATAGCATTTAAAGAAATGTATATTTCACGTGTCAACCAGAGCTATTTTTTACATACATATATTTTTTACTGTAATTGAGTATCCTTAATAGCAAGAAGAGGAAGTGACCTTTTTTCCCTCAAATAAATGAAAATGTTTATTTTAAGACAAGTGAAATAGAGGTGAGAATGAGTTAGGAAGATCTGAAGAAGAAGAGATTATTATGACTGTATGTGATCGGAGAATAATGAAAGAAATATTATTTACTGAAATAATGGGCTTTGAAGGGTGTGTATATTATTACTTATTTGTTAGCACTTTCACTGTTTATTGAAACTTCGTTTGGATTTTCCCAAATGAACCTTTTGGCCAACCCACTATTATGGATTGAGTGTTTCTGTCTTTCATAAGAACTGGCATAAGTGCCTATTCCCAGTTACATGTCTACAGAATTTTGAGGCATTTGAGTTGGAGCTTAACACACACATGCACATACATACATAAAATTTAATTTATTACAGTGTTTCCAAAGAGTCATTTCATTTCACACATTTTCACCAGAAAATAACATAAATGTAACAATTAAGTGTTGAATTGACTGGTATATTAAATATGCTCTGCAATTTAGTAGCTGTCTAACCTTGGGCAAGGTACTTAATCCTTATGAATTTTAGCTTCTTCATCTATAAAACAGGAATAGTACTATCTGCCTTACAGGGGTCTAAGGAAGATCAAATGCTCATTGTTCGTGAAGTACATCATGTTCTATAAATGCTGGCCGCTGCCATCTTCGTCATCATCACTAAAAGTTTTTTTGGGCTAATGAATAAGTAAATCTCTTCGTTTTAAACCAAAGCTGTTACCAACTTTATTTCTTAAGGAAATTAACCTTTCCTCTTTTCTTTCAATCTTTCTCCCTTTTATTTCTTGGACGTGTTTTTCATATGTGTGCTTAGTGGGCTTAGGGAGGTAAAGGATAGCCTGGAAAGTCTTTTATTCTTTTTTCCCCCTGTGAACTAAGGAAGACGTTCCTTTACGTTTAGGATAATAATCTGGAGCTCACTAGTATGGACTGGGACTGCTCCATGAGGGAAAATACACACCTATACATTCACACACACATGTACATGTTCTCCAGTGTACCTTCACTTTATCTCTCATGACTCTTGTATGTGAAGTCTGAGTGGCTGTGTGGAATTTATAGGTGGAAGGGCACTGTTTCTGGCCCCTCTATTGGATATCTTTTAAAGGTCATCACTTTGGCAATGGTGGACTTTGGGATGCTTGAGTCCTCCCAGCTTCTTTATTATGTCTTCAAAATGTGTCTGTGTCAGTTATGTTTTTAGGCAGTAGGCATGAATGAGTAATGCTTCAAGTAAAAGAGTCAAGTTTTTAATTCATATTATTCAGGAAATTTATACATATGTGAGATCCAACTCATTTGAGACATAGGCTTGAGGACATTTGTATTTTTCTGTTTGTTGCTGTTTTAAAATTTTGAACAGACATTTAATTACCCTTAGGCTAAGTTGTAAAGAACCCTCCTGCCAGTGCAGGAGACCTAAGAGATGCTGGTTTCATCCCTGGGTCGGGAAGATCCACTGGAGGAGGGGATGGCAACCCACTCCAATATTCTTGCCTGGAGAATCCCATGGAGCCTGGTGGGCTACAGTCCATAGGGTCACAAAGAGTCGAACACGACTGAAGTGACTTACTCACACACATGCACTTGTACAGCTGGAGAACCATTTTCATTAACAGGTGCTTGAGAAGAGAGCTGTAGCACACAGACGTACAAGATATTTTCTTTTTGTATGCAGATTTAAGTGAACCTCTTAGTCTGTATTGCCTGTCTCTCCTGTGGCATTTTTATGGATTTGGCCCCCATTCCTTACCTTGTAAACAGTAGACGTGTAATGGAATGTACGGGTATGATCAACCTGGATGGACACATGCCCTCTCCACGTGATGTGTGCCCCATCTCTAAAGGGACAGTGAACTACCACACCGCTGTGCCCTCCATGAACTGATGCTGGGAGGCTTTACTTTCTCTCCGTGTTTTTATGATCTCGCATTCTGTTCTTTGTACTCTTGTTATGTCTGATTCCTTGATGTTAATTTTTATATAACTCCGATTATTAAGGACACACACTCCTCTTCCCCCAAACATTTGCTCTCTTCTGAAGTGAGAATTCGGAAATTCTAGACAGGTTAGAATATTAGGTGAAAGGAACACGAGTATGGAATGTGTTTTAAAAACCAGATTGGTTAAAGGAAGGGAGAACTTTTATTAAAAGGAAGATTGAAAGTTATCGTTGGTTAGTGTATGATGCAGAGTATCATGAAGGACAAAGTTGTCGTGCTTAAGAAATTGTCATTTTTTTAAAAAAATAGGAAACAGGTAAAATTCTTTCATATGTATGCTTTATAGTGTAGTTATTTTGAAAGTACACATTATTAAAATAATTCTGACATGATTAGAGTTAGTGCAAATTATAAGAGTATTTTGATAGTATTCACTTTTAAGCTGCTAAACTGAAAACTTACTGTAATTCAGTGTAAAGTGTGGTTTCTAAGAATCTCTCTCTTCTTCCCTACCAACATACACATGAAAAGCGTAGCCTGCAGTGACGTTTTAATTGCTATCACTTTAGATAACATTGTTGTACTGACCTCCTTTCTCTTAGAACATTTCTGTCTCAAGGCTTTCCTGTTTTGCTACTAATTTTATCATGGAAACTGGATGATCCTAGCTTTTCTTATAGTATGTTGATAGATATTCTAGTCGTTTTCAGTTAATTTTCATAGTGCTTGTCTACTGGATTTAGCAAAGTAAGATTATTTTCCTGTTCCACACATAGCTCGAAACAAGTTTTCTGGCTTTTTTCCCTTTGGTTTATTTCATTAGGGGGCAGTAGAGCTCTTTGCTTACCTAATCTCTGGCACTCAAAATGTTATTTGAAATAACATTCAAAGTAATTTGTGAAGTCAGTAGTTGTGGGAAATGCTAAGTGTTTACATTTCTAATCTGTATATAACAATAGAGTTCTCTTGTTTCCATCAACAAAATTAGTGCCTGTTAACCAGATATGTACAGAACAAATAAATGAAATCATTATGATTTCAATGTTTGCTAATTTATATGTGATCATTTGCCAAAATGAAATTTATTAAAAAGCCTTCCACACTGTTGATTTTTTGGTTACCTTCTGTCATTTGTATTAATTTCTTTATGAGAGAAGAGAATACAGTATTCCCAAAGATAGTTGAATGGCTGTATTAGATTAGAGTATAACTAATTTCAGACTAGTCATAGACAGTTGAAATTTCGTCGTTTATAGAGAATAGCAATTTATACGTAACAGATCTGGTAATTCTGAATGGCATCAACACTTTAACTTTGAATATTCTAAAACACTAAAATATTTGAATTTTACTGTTAATCATTCATTTTCCTCAGTAAATTTGCTGTTGAGAACAATCATATTTTGTTAATACAGCAATTCTAAATTCTTTTTGTACATCTTTTAAGAAAGAATCCTTGTGTTTCGTTCTTTTTTTCTACTTTATTTTGAAACAGCTGAGATAAAATCATCTTGACAAGAAAGCTTTCTAGACTTTTATCTAACTGTTCGGTTGGATTGTGCTCACATTGTAGAAGGTTAATTATGATCTCCAGTGAACTTAAGACTTTTAATACTAATTTTAAAAATTAGAGGTTTTCATGCAAAATGTATGACAAATTCTATTTAGACTGAGGAAAGGGGGAGAAGCCTTTTTTTAGTGCTTACTCTATGTAGATATGGGCTTGCCTCTTGTAATATTTAAAACGTCTTCCAGGTATAAATTCTTATTTTTATCTGTGTTTTATAGATAGATGGAGAAATGGAAACATGTATAATTAATTTATTTTCCTAGATTACTCCTAACTAATAAACAAGGCTTCCCTAGTAGCTTAGTCTGTAAAGTATCCACCTGCAATGCAGGAGACCTGGGTTCAATCCCTGGGTCGGGAAGATCCCCTGGAGAAGGAAATGGCAACCCACTCCAGTATCCTTGCCCGGAAAATTTCATGGATAGAGGAGCCTGGCCGGCTCTAGTCCATGGGGTCACAAAGAGCTGGACACGACAGAGTGACTAACACACAGTAAACAAAGTTGGGATTTGAAGTCAGGCAGTTTTATTTGAGTCTTATGCTATACTTATTGCTAGGATCCGGTATCATTTTGCTTATTGAATAATTTAACACTTATCCTATAATATGTGTATATGTTTCAGGGTGTTGAGGGTTTTTCTAAAATGCGATGATTGTTTTATTATTTTTGTTCTTCATGAAACTATAGTTATGTGGATTCTAAATTTCCTTTGCATTTTCTTTTTATTTGATTAAGTTGAAACAATCTTACAATTTAAGTCAATGAAAGACACTAATATATTCCTTTATATAGTAAGTAAGGTTGTATGTTTTGATGTTATCCCAGTCAGTAGAGGCTGTAGTTATTGACAGACCTTACTGTAAGGGGTGTATGACATCATTGATGTTGATGTGTTGTGAACAAAGAAATAGGGTATATCATTAAAAACATATCCTTAGCTGTATATATAACAGGTTTTTTAGTGAGAGAAAAGCATATGTGGTTCAAATCATGAGCTCTTTGTATTAGAAGTTTAAAGTATTTTGATTTCCTTAAGGACAGTGTTCATAGTGACTGATTTTGGAGGACCTTCAAATTTTTCTGAGCTGCTTTGATGAGCAGGTCTAAATTTTTACAAATGCTTTATTTTTATTAATCTAATATCTGTATAGTGAATATGTTTCAGCATATTCTGTTGATAATTTAAGTTCATTTTTCTCTCTTACAGTAGATGTACGTATATTTATAATGGACATTTTGGAAAATATAGGAAAAAAGCCAGTTAAAATCATGTATAATTCTAGAACCCACTTCACTTTTCACCCATAGGCTTGTTATGTTTTGCTGTATGACTTTCCAGTTGCTTTTTCTTATACCTTTGTTATGAGTGATTTTTAAAAAAACAGTGATGCTTTCTTTTGGTTTGGGAAAAAGAATTGAAGGTTTGTTATTACTCTGCAATACTAGATGTGGTATGAGAAGATAATCTCTTTCATCAGTCAGAATTTTTTTCCCTTTTATACAGTATACGATCTTACGATCTGAAAAGTTACACTGTAAAGTCTTGGGTATTTTACTCACTGATTCTGACCAGAAATTTATAAAATGAGCTTTGTCTAATGAGCAGGTTTGTGTCAAGATACTAACTTTTATTTGTGTCATTTGGAATGGTTTTATTCAGGGTTCAGAAAAATTTTGAGTTCGGTCAGTGGTTTTTACTTTTGACATGAAATGATTGATGAATATTGCTTATCTTTTTAAAATATTTTTTTGGGTCTTTTTTTTTATTACCTAAGTTTTAATTGTTTATTGTGAAAATTTTAGAGATATAGAAAGAAAAACTCAGATTTACCACAGCTATGCAGACATCTTTTATTTCAGTGTTTGTTCAATAGACACTTTCTTTTGCAAGTCTTCTTTGATTTTCTATTCTGCTTTTTCACTTAACTCTGTAACAGATCTTTTCCATATTCAAATGAATGAATGAATGAATGAATAAAGCATCTTTGGAATTTACGATTATTCTTCAGGAGTATAATTGCTGGGTGAAGGGTGTAAACAAAAAAAAGATCTGACTATAGTTAGATAATAGGCTTTTCATAATCATTTTAGGAACATTTTAGGTTGCCTTTGAGGGATTTAAAATTTTCTAGAGAAAGATATAACATTACTATCTCAAAAAGAAGTTCTTTGATAACTAGTTAATTATTACACTTTGGATAATTTTAGACCAGTGAAAGTCCAGGTATTTTTATAGTATTATAGAGCCCTCTCATTTATAATTTCTTTATTCCAATAGTATACACATTAAACAAGCTTTTGTTATATGTGTTCTGTATTATTAAAGAACATGTGGAAAGCAATCTTATGAAATATTCTAGCAGCTTAGAGAAAGTAAAACAGCCCCTATTTGGTAGACAATTGCACATATACTTTGCAAAAAAAAAAAGCCTGATTCTTTGGAATCATATTTACTTATTTAAATATTTCTAAGACTTTGTGGCTCTAGTTTTCTGATTCCTAATTTTGTTTTCTATCCTTTTTCATTGTGATGAATTTCTCAATGGTAGTATCCTTTAAGGTGTCATGTTTTCTAAATGAGAGCAATACAGAGATGTCTTTCCTCAATTTAGTGGTTTTTTTTTTTTTTTTTGGTTTATTTTTAAGTTTCCAAATTAATATGACTTTCTAAAAGATCTTAAGTATTCAAATATATTGAAGTGTTCACATCATATGTGTACAACTCCTTAATATCACAAAATGAACCCCTTTGTATGTGTGTGAAGAGTGTGTATGTGTAACCCTTTATCTGTATTTTAGGCTGCCTCATGAAAAGTCCACATTTATCCATAATAAGACTTTCTAAGCTAGCAAAAATATTGTTTTAGACACTATATATCTTTGAGTGAAAACAAAGTATTAATACAAAAAGTATGATGGTAGTTAGAAAAAAATGTCTTGTAGGAGTAAATTCTTTTAAAAAAAAAGAATACCCCATATTCATGCATTTCATAATTTTAAAAAATCATCTTTTTACTGAAATCCTTTTCAAAAATTTTGTGAAATTCCAAAGTAAGGAAACAAATAGTATTACCCTCACTTGCCTTTCCTAGCTTCTGAACCTCTTTATTTTTTGAAATCCAGTGGCAATTGATAATTGTAGAATTCCTCAAAAATAGTATGTTTGAGTACCTTTAAATTTTCTTTAAAATATTTTTGTGGGTTAGAAATAATACTAATGTAAATGAGTGGCTTAAGTATTTTGAAATAAAAGTGTTAACAATGAATTAGACATCTAAACAAATGAAATGCTGGTAAGTTCAGTAAGTGAAATGAGCCAGCTTTTAAAATATCTCAAATTCAATTCAAGAAACACTTATTAAACACATTTATTATTCATGTGATGGGCCTAGTGGTAAAGAATCTGCCTGCCAATGCAGGAGAAAGCAGGAGACATGGGTTCAATTCCTGGGTTGGAAAGCTCCCTGGAGGAGGAAATGGTGACCCGCTCCAGTATTCTTGCCTGGGAAATCCCATGGACAGAGAAGCCTGGTGTCCTGCAGTCCATAGTGTCCAAAGAGCTGGATATGACTGAGCACCTGAACATGTACACACACATGCATGGGATACTAGGCAAGGTATTTTTGATATAGACAGATTTTACTTTCCATCGTGGGGCTTATGTTCTAAAAGGGAGTACATATTCTAAGCCTGTAAATGTAAGTTTAGTGACTGTTAAAAGGGGAAATACTGAAACTGTGGAAACTGACAGCAAGGAGTTGGAGACTGCATCAGAAAGGGGAGTTTGAGGTGGAGGAAGAACACATGAAAAAGGAGAGAGCCTTGTCTTTTGGGCTTGTTGAGTATGAGATAGCTGAGAGATGCAGGTAGAGATTTTTGCATGGCAGTTGGTGAGGTAGGCCACGGGTGATACACCAGAAATTGAGCCTTGGAAATCATTGAGGTTTTGATTATAATTTCAGTTATGAGATGGAAGAGCTTAGTTGCTCAGGGAAGGAGTATAGAACCTTATGAATTCCCAAATTTAAAAGGCAAATAGAGCTGCAGGAGCTTTTCTCAGTGATTGGGAAGGGAGCAGCTAGCAACTGAAGGGAGAGAGCATTTCTTGGAGAGCGAATTACTTTACATGCTGTAATAGGTAAAAGAGAGAACTGAAGTTACCAATTTAACCCTCACAGCTGGGAATTAGGCACTAATATTTTTCCTAGTTTGTAGATTGAGAACCTAGTCTCAGTGGTTAAATATCTTTCCCTAGATTGGAAACCCAGGTTCAGTCCCTGAGTTGGGAAGATCCCCTGGTGAAGGGAATGGCTACCCACTCCAATATCCTCCCCTGAAGAATTCCATGGACAGAGGAGCATGGCAGCCTACAGTCCACGGGGTCATAAAGAGTCGGACATGACTGAGCAACTGACTCTGTCAGTTTGGATTTTAAAAAGTGATGTAGGCAAGATTTGAACTTAGGTTCACCTGCCACAATAGCCTGAACTTACAGTCGCTACATAGCAGTTAAAAAAGAATTCAGCGTCATGGGGATCCCTGGTGATCACCGTGTGGGGCAGGAGAAGGAGGTGTTTCAAGCTGGGGGTCGGTACTGAATACTACTCAGAGGTCAGAAAAGAAGAGCAGACATCTACATGACTGTTGGATTTGGTTAGGTGGACTTCGCTGATAACCTGGACAGTTGTAATCTCTAACAATTGAGAGGGAAACGAATCCTGACTGGAGTAAATTGAGGACAGAAAATGAGGTCAGGAAGTGAAAGCAAAATAGAACAGTCACTGTAGAGGGATGTGGATCCAGCGGCAGAAGGTATTAGAGAAGGTTTGCATGCCAGGGCCACACCTACGGGGGAAAAATTGATGCTGCTGCACCGAGGAGGGTATGAGTTCCTTAAGAAAGTGAGAAGACAGGAGAGCCAGAGCACAAGTGAGGCCGTTGGGCTGTGATGAGAGTAGGAACATACTATTTGTTGTAACAGCAAAAAGCAAAGAGAATGGACCAGGTAGGTCGTTTTGGTGGTAGAAGAGAAAGCTGTAACTGATTGCTTCTGTTTTCTGAATGTGGTTATTTGTTGGGGGAGTGGATAGGTCTTGGAGTTTTGAGAACAGAGGAAAAAGTATGAAGTAGTCATTTTGAATATTGGGAAAATGAACAACCTAGTTATTTTAGACTATTTCACTGTTACTGACCAGTGCCCATTGCCCGTTTGAGCTTTGTGACCATGAATTTGAAACGAGAACTGTTGAAAGGATATACATTTTCCTTCATCCATTTTTAGTTGCTCTAGGGCAGATGTGAAGTAGGTAGATATTTAGGTTTAATCAGGGTTTCATCTTCGCCAAGTATATCAGATGAAGAGAGAAAGGGACAAAGGATTGACTTTGCATACAAGGGAGTGATTTTGGTGATGGACCACAGATTCTAAATCAGGTCAGTTGGAACGTGAGGATATAGTGTATGTTGGGGGTGGCATGATGGCGAGTGAGAAATCGCCATCTGACTGATGATCGAACTAGAACCCTTGCCACACCCTCGTTAGAGTCATTGGTGGTACAGAGGACCCTCAGACGCTTGAGTTCCAGGATCACTCAGGAATTTTTTGCTTGAATCTTCAGACCTCTGAATAGTATTCAGTACCGCCCTCCATCTTGAAACACCTCCTTCTTCTGCCCCACGCGGTGATCACCCGTGACCCCCATGATGCTAAATTCATTTACATTAACTCAGCATCATCAGTTCTGTGTTTTAATTCCAGAGCTGAATGGTGTTTTTGAGGATCTGGAGGTAGCTGTTCAGTTAGTGCACAGAAAATAGCCAGTTTCAGTCACCATATCATTTAATGGCTTCCCCGGTGGCGCAGAGGGTAAAGCGTCTGCCTGCAATGCGGGAGACCTGGGTTTGATCCCTGGGTCGGGAAGATCCCCTGGAGGAGGAAATGGCAACCCACTCCATACTCTTGCCCAGAGAATCCCATGGAGGGAGGAGCCTGGTGGGCTACAGTCCATGGGGTCGCAAAGAGTCGGACATGACTGAGCGACTTCACTGTGGTGCCTATGGTGACTATCATCTAATGGAGAATGGTATCCGTAGGCAGTGGGAACATAACTAAGGCCATTGGTGGAACAGGGTTGGTAGAGCAATTATTGCGTCACTTACCTCACCTCCTGCTACTAGCAAAAACAAAGAGAATTAATATAATCTAATTTTTACAAACCTTGATAATTTGCTTGTTTCAGGAAAGTTTTGATCCCCATGTCTAATTAATGAAGTAACATATCATACACAGTTTTTAAAACATCATATTAAGCTTTTAAAAGTTCTTTTGTTGGTGTTCTCTGGAGTTTATGTAAACTTTACTGATACTCTATAACTGTGCTGTTAAAACTTCAGTGAAACTCTGTACATTTGTTGTTGTTATTGTTGTGATTAGTTAACCAAAACATATAGCTGACAAATTACACAGATGAAATGTAATAACAAGTAAATGTGTAGACAGAAATTCTTACTTATTAATTTCATCTTTAAAGGGCAGTTTTACCCAAACTTATTTTAGGGAATTTTAGTTTTATCTCTTTTTTTATTCCTTTGTATTTTGCTAGATTTACTTGAGTAATTTACATTCTAGAAAAATCAGAAAATGTAAGAAAATAAAATTTGTCTATAATTCTATCTAAAGATAATAATTTTGAATGACATACCTAATTGGCATATAGCTTTCCAAATCTATCAATTATGAAATATTTCCCCCCCTCATGGAATATTACATTATAAATATCTTTGTCAGTAGATGAATTTTTAAATGGTTATGGAATGTTCTATTTTTTGGTAAATATGGTTTATTTTTTCTAGTAATTTTTTAGCAATATACTTGCTTTAAAGCCATGTTTAAGCCAGTTGATACTAATATATTGGCTGAAGTGAGGGAAGTAGATCATAGAAATGCCATCCATGTATTAGAGAGCACTTTAGTAGCTGCTGGAGTATTTACTTTTCATTGCAGGATAAACTTTTTTTTTCTAATAATCATGTTTTCAACATATAGTTTAAGGTGCCTTTAAAAATTGTCTATGTGTGATTACTAACCGATGACTTTCTCAAATGAAGAGAATTTGCTCCCTCCTTTCCTCTCTTTTCCCCTCTTTCCCCTTCTTTCTTTTTCCTTTTTTTTTAATGAACAAGCAAAAGTGCAATTTCTTTCAGAGTTACTCCATTTTATCTCAAGGAGTTCCAACCTATCCATCTTTAAAGGGCAATTTTATCCAAACTTAAGATACTGCCACTTCTTTAGTAAGGGCAATATAATAAAAGCTCCCCAAATCACCCTTTAATAACTCACAGCAATAAAACAAATAAACTTATTCATATGCAACTTTATTTATAGAATGAGCAAAGGCTGATGGAATTTTCCAGCAAAAAAGAGATCTTAGGTGGATTTGGCAATGGATTCTTAGATATAATTCCCAAAGCACAACAAAATAGATAAATGGGACTTCATCAGAATTAAAAATTTGTGTGTCAAAGGACAGATAACTTAAAGAATGAGATAAAATATTTGCAAATTATATATCTGATAAGGAATTTCTATCTAAAATGTGTGGAGAACTCCTAAAACTCACCAACAAAAAGATAAACAACTCAAAGAATGGGTAAAAGACTTGCACAGGCATTTCTCCAAAATAGGTATACTAATTGCCAACATGCACATGGAAAGATATTCAACATCATTAGTCACTAGGGATACACAGAACAATGAGATATCACTTGACGCCCATTAGGATGGCTATCACTAAAAAAATAAAATCAGTGTTGGTGATGATATGGAGAAATTAGGACCCTCATATATCACTGGTGGAAATGTAAAGTGGGGCAGCCACTATGGCAAGTAGTTTGTTACTTCCTCAGAAATTTAAATATAGAATTATCAAATGACTCAGCAGTTTCACTCCTAGATATATACCCAGAAGAAGTGAAAACAAGATTCAAATAAGTACATCTACATGCATGTTTATGCTGCTGCTGCTGCTGCTGAGTCGCTTCAGTTGTGTCCGACTCTGTGTGACCCCATAGACGGCAGCCCACCAGGCTCCCCTGTCCCTGAGGTTCTCCAGGCAAGAACACTGGAGTGGGTTGCATGTTCATAGTAGTACGTAATAGCAGCCCAAAAGGTAGAAACAACTTAAATATGCCCATCAATGGATGAATGAGTAAACAGGTAGTATGTACATAAATGGAGTATTATTAGCCATAAAAAGAAATGATGTCCTGATTCGTGCTACAATATATTCAGTTAAGTCGCTCAGTCATGTCCGACTCTCACGACCCCATGAATCGCAGCATGACAGGCCTCCCTGTCCATCACCAACTCCCGTTTACTCAGACTCACGTCCATCAAGTCAGTGATGCCATCCAGCCATCTCATCCTCTGTCATCCCCTTCTCCTGTCCCTAATCCCTCCCAGCATCAGAGTCTTTCCAATGAGTCAACACTTCGCATGAGGTGGCCAAAATATTGGAGTTTCAGCTTTAGCATCAGTCCTTCCAATGAACACCCAGGACTGATCTCCTTTAGGATGGACTGGTTGGACCTCCTTGCAGTCCAAGGGACTCTCAAGAGTCTTCTCCAACACCACAGTTCAAAAGCATCAATTCTTCGGCTCTCAGCTTTCTTCACAGTGCAACTCTCACATCCATACATGACCACTGGGAAAACCATAGCCTTGACTAGACGGACCTTTGTTGACAAAGTAATGTCTCTGCCTTTTAATGTGCTATGTAGATGCAGTCACCATCTGCAGTGATTTTGGAGCCCCCCAAAATAAAGTCTGACACTGTTTCCACTATTTCCCCATCTATTTCCCATGAAGTGATGGGACCAGATGCCATGATCTTAGTTTTCTGAATGTTGAGCTTTAAGCCAACTTTTTCACTCTCCTCTTTCACTTTCCTCAAGAGGCTTTTTAGTTCCTTCTCACTTTCTGCCATAAGGGTGGTGTCATCTTCATATCTGAGGTTATTGATATTTCTCCCGGCAATCTTGATTCCAGCTTGTGCTTTTTCCAGCCCAGTGTTTCTCATGATGTACTCTGTATATAAGTTAAATAAGCAGAGTGACAATATACAGCCTTGACATAGTCCTTTTCCTATTTGGAACCAGTCTGTTGTTCCATGTCCAGTTCTAACTGTTGCTTCCTGACCTGCATATAGGTTTCTCAAGAGGCAGGTCAGGTGGTCTGGTATTCCCATCTCTTTCAGAATTTTCCACAGTTTATTGTGATCCACACAGTCAAAGGCTTTGGCATATATATATGTACCTTAAAAATCTTTTTCTTAGGGGAAGAAAAGCCACTGACTTGTATACTTTAAAAGGATTAAACTAGTGCATTTAGAGAGAGAGAGGCTGACTAGGAATAGTTTAACCCTCCCAGTTTACTGATAAGACTCAGGCCCAGTGAGGTTAAATGATTTATCACTTGATTAGTGGCATAGCCAGATGAGAGCTAGTCTGACAGAATTGGGGCAGGGGGACATAAGATTTAAAGTGAGATGATTGAGTTTAAATTCTTAGACTGTGGTCAAAAATCCGAGTTTTTCTCCAGTAAACTTCTCAATTTGAACATCTGCTTGGTAACACCTGCCTCTTAAGATTATTGATGGAATTACATGAGATATCTCTGAAATGTCTATTAGAATGACTGTCACATAGTAGGAACTTAGTGTAATTGAATTTGAATTTGAAGTGCTGTAGTTTAACATTGTGTGAGGAACATAAGTTATTCTGGAAAATATTTTTAGGAAAAGATTACTTTAGAAGACAGTTGAGTACTGGCTTGATGGCTTATATAGTATTTTGCTCTTACTTAGAAAATTGTTCAGTGTTACGATATTGTCCTTTGTAACCAGGCTTTTGGAATTGAGATTGAATTATCTGTAGCCATCATTTTTTTTTTTAAGAAATTACTGTTTCTTTTCTTTTAATTAGTAGAAAAAATTCCCGAATGAATATAGAGGAAGAATGCCACTTCCTTAATTACTAGTGTTACGTTATAGTCTACTTGAACTCCCTGTGGGATTTTTTTTTCACCCACAGTGACCTTTTATAGAGTATGTGGTCTGAAAGAACAAGTCCACAGGGATAGTATGGCATTGTGCCAATTACAAATGTAATTTTCTATTATATTAAACCATCTTGGCTTTTATATCACTCTTCTCAATTATAATACTTTTATTTACTTGGTAGCTTTTAGCTACAAGGCTCAAAACTCTATAGAGACTCAAAGCACTCCAGTGAGGTAGGCATACTATAATCATCCTTTTTAGTTAAGAAAAGAGGAGGATGATATTATTTGTGAATGCTTCAATAAGAGAAGAAATAATCTACTAAAAATCTGTCACTGGTTATAGGATTTGTTGTTCAGTCACTAAGTCATATCTGGCTCTTTTTCAGCCCCATAGAGTGTAGCCTGCCAGGCTCTTTGGTCCGTGAAATTTCCCAGTCATTACTGGAGTGGGTTGCCATTTCCTTCTCCAGGGGATCTTCCCCACCCAGGGATCTAACCCACATCTTCCGCATTTTCAGGGGGATTCTTTACCACTGAACCACCAGGGAAGCAGTTATAGGATAGTCTTATTTTTAAGAAATGAAAATTTCTTCTGCCTCATGTAAATAATGTTTAGATTTTTATCCACATTTTATTTGTTTGGGTATTTTCTCTACTTTTCAACTGATTGTACTGTATGTTGACTTTCTTTGACTCTAAAGTACAAGAAAATATGAACACTGTAAGCATGTACCTAAAGTAGTTTGATTGAATGATTAAGATTTATCAAATATTTTGCTGTAGACAGGTAAGTAATTTATAGATTATTGACAAATTTATATTTAGATATAACTTGTAGATTTGTTAGCTTTGAGATGGGTGTTGTGTATTCACTTATAAGTTAGTTATAGTCATGTCCTTAAGTATTTTAGGTTGGCATGCTAATGACTAATAATATAATAAGACTGCTGCCATTAAGTGTATTTACGCTTCTCTTTTATGTTACAGATGTTCTTTATGAGTTAAGTACTACCTATAGGACTATTCGGAGAAGGCAGTGGCAACCCACTCCAGTACTCTTGCCTGGAAAATCCCATGGATGGAGGAGCCTGGTGGGCTGCCGTCTATGGGGTCGCACAGAGTCGGACACGACTGACGCAACTTAGCAGCAGCAGCATAGGACTATTACATAGAATAAGAACAAGTTTAAAAATATGTTTTAAAATGGGATCTAATTAATGGCAATTCCTAAAAAAAAAAATAAAGATTTCTCATAAGGAAATTTTGTTTATTTAAGAAGTAAACTCATAAGTTGCCTTGGGTCCGTTCTTATGGATTAGGATCTTTTTGAAGGCTGAGAGGACAACTAATTTCTTTATGATATTATATGAAATTTGCAAGAGGCCAATATATCTCATTGTCTCTTTTGTAAGTGCTGCCACTTTATATTTTTCTGAATTCTGGAGGTTCTAGGTAGATGGAGCTCATCAAAGCTGAGTGTCTTGATGGCTGCAGTGCATAGAGAGTAAGCACTATGTCTGGTAGTACCACATTTAAACAATTAAAAACATAATGATAATAGATAACATCTATTGACCATTTAATATATGCCAGGTATCCTATGTGCTTTTATACTTTGTCTCATTGGACCCTTGAAATTAATAAACAATAAGTCACATTTTTAAATTTGCTCAGAAGGACTGAAAATAATGTACAATTTAATAAAGTAGCCACTATGCTTCCACAGTGATTACTTAGCCATCTGTCTTTAGTGAGGTCCATGACTAGTGCCTGTTCTCATAGTCATTATGGTTTTATCTTGTTCTTAAACATTTTGTTTTCGTAGTCATGAAACTCTCCTGAGGGTAGGTGATTTATCTCCATTTGCCAAGTGTGAGAGGTGAGAGAATGACCTTGATACAGGATTGCATTGAGAGCTGTTCCTGTACTTTACTGGCAGGGCTGTCTGGCTGAAGTACTCATAGTACTTGGGAATCAGGGCATTGCTTGTAGTAAAATAGAATCTGTACTGGATTTTTCTAGATTATAACTGCTCAGTTGAAGTGCGAGTAGGTAACAGGTTAGCTGATACATTGATTGACCTCTTTTGCTCTTGGGGCAGTCAAGCAGTGTGTGGGGGACCTGGAGGCCTTAGCCTGTCACCTAACCTCAAGCTGCCTTATTGGTTAACCATATTGTAGAGTACAATGAGAAACCTGTATGTGGCTCAAGAAGCAGCCATTAGAACCGGACATGGAACAACTGACTGGTTCAAAATTGGAAGAGGAGTATGATAAGGCTGTATATTGTCACCTTGTTTATTTAACATATGTGCAGAGTACATCATGCGAAATGCCAGGCTAGGTGACTAACAAGCTGGAATCAAGATTGCTGGGAGAAATAACAGCAGTCTCAGATGTGCAGATAATACCACTATAATGGCAGAAAGTGAAGAGGATCAAAGAGCCTCTTGATGAGGATAAAAGAGGAGGGTGAAAAAGCTGGTTTGAAACTCAGCCTTCAAAAAACTAAGATCATGGCATCTGGTCCTGTCACTTCATGGCAAATAGAAGGGGAAAAAGTGGAAGCAGTGACAGTTTATTTTCTTAGGCTCTAAAATCACTGCAGATGGTGACTGCAGCCATGAAATTAAAAGGTACATACTCCTTGGTAGGAAAGCTATGACAAACCTAGACAGTGTATAAAAAACAGAGACATCACTTTGCTGGCAAGGGTGCATATAGTCAAAGCTGTGTTTTTTTCCAGTAGTCATGCATGGATGTGAGAGTTGGACTGTAAAGAAGGCTGACTGCTGAAGATTTGATGTTTTTGAATTGTGGTGGTGGAGAAGACTCTTGAGAATCGCTTGGACTGCAAGGAGATCAAATGAGTCAATCCTAAAGGAAATTAACCTTGAATATTCATTGGAAGGACTGTACTGAAGCTCCAGTAATTTGGCCACCTGATGTATAGGGCCAACTCATTGGAAAAGACCCTGATGCTGAGAAAGATTGAAGGCAAAAAGAGAAGGGGACGACAGAGGATGAGATGGTTAGTAAGTCTCACTGACCCAATGGACAGGAATTGGAGCCAACTCTGGGAGATAATGGAGGACAGAGGAGCCTGGTATCACAAGGACTTGGACATGACCTAGTGACTGAATAATAACAACAAAGAAGTATAAACATCATCATTTTTTTGTCAGTGCCAGAATGTGAGTTAGGCCTTAGGAAACTATTTCAGAAATGTGAAGCAGTAGAAATTATAGAATATTTTATCTTTTTGTAGTATGTAATTCTCTCCTATTTAATTGCTGATGAGATGTTGAATTTAGAGCTTGAACCTTACACTTAGCATCTTAATGGTAGCCACTTGTATAAAAGTATAAACATTTCCTGACCAAATTGTGTTTACCAATCAGTTGTGTCAGTTGATGGAGGACAAACTTGACCTGTTTACTTGAGAATGCTTTTCACCTCCAATTTTCTTTTTGGGGAAGTTTGGTTTACAAGTAGTTTTAGCTAATTATTGAAACTCTGTGACATAAAAATTCTTTCAGATAGTTTATAATTAATTAAGTTGTGTTAAGCAATTCGTAATTCAGATTGGCCCAAGTCTTTACATTCAAAGAGTGCCTTTATTAACCCACGTAGTTTCCCCTAATCCTCATTTCTATCAGGTTTTCCTATAAAACTTACTTTTCTTTTTTGCATATTAATGTTAAAAAGAGTGATAGATGGTTTCTTCTTTTATTTTTTTTCTTTTACATATACAGAGTCTTATGGAGAGATGGATTTTACGGTCTCTGAGGTCAGTGTAGAAGGTGATGATCTCGTAGAGATAAGACTCTAATTTGAGGAGGGAGAGGAAATTCCTTAGGAAAGTACCACATGGGCTCTCAACATAACATTTCTTAGTAAGTCAGTTTCAGTCATATTATTGTTCTTAAGAAGTTTGTTGGAACTGTTTGCTGTTTCTTTAGTTGGTCATTTAGGTTTGGAGTGCATATTTGTCTTTTAGCCCTAGAATCACCTTAGCACACATGAGACGTCAGCTAGCATTGACTGAGGAAACAGAAGGTTGCATTTTCCATTTCACACTCACACTGACTCCAGGACTTACCCTCATTCAAGGAATGGTGGACCTAATTGCTTGCATTTTAAAATTAGTATTCTATCTCTGTTTGCAAAGTGTATAGTTGAAGTTATATAAGTGAATTGTGGTTAAATTCACATAAATATGTCATTGTGTTGTATTAACTGATGACTCGTGTGTGCTTAGTCCCTTTTATGTTTTACTGACTTACGCATTCAGATTCTTTAGGTTCTCTTGTCTTAGAATTTAAAAGTACTACTTCTTTAATAAGAAGGTCACCTACCTGTTACCAATCTCTTACTGATTTATAGGATTAGAGCCTGTTAGAAGAGAGAAAAGTTTCTTAAACATAAATTCACTGATATTCTATATTTGTCAAGTAAGTATAGTCTTATAAAAATCTTGTAGGTTAACAAATATTCAGTGTGTCTAAATGAAAAATGGAAGGGATAAGATAGTATAGATGATAGGTACTAACTTTAAAATTGACTGGGAGGCATGTGAGTATATTGACCTAGCTGGTGCTAATTTGAAGAATTCCAGTATGATTTCCTGTTTTCCTTCAGATTGTATTGAGTAGGGTTCTGTTGCTGCAAGCCAAGTGATTTTAATTGGATTTAGATTCAGGCATGACTGTCTCCCATGGCTTCTGTTCTTGTAGGCTCTACTTATACTGCTTTGTACAGTAGGGGTTTGCCTTTATTTATATTCATAGTATTAATCACCTATTAATTTTTCATTTTAGGTCATTAAAACATGTCGCATTCATTAGTATCATAATTAGAAAATCAATTATCCTCCTAACTTAAGGACCAAAAGATTTCAGAACAACTGTGGTATTTAATTTCTTATATTTTAAACGATCTGACTGAAGATTTTAATTTTAATTTTGTCCCCTTGTTAATATTGTTGTAGGGAGGTTTAGTCTTTGTTACTAAATACACACCTTATTAAATCAGTGTGTGTCCTGGGACAAGACATTTTTCTGGATCCCAGTGATTTCTACCATCTGCTAAAAACTAACTATTACATTTGATAGATAATAGAGAATAAGGTGGAGGACTTTGGAGTTGGCATTGACATGTAGTAAAAAGATCACAGACTTTGGAATCACACTGTTTACCTTTTGGGGACTTGTTGAAGAATCTTAGGTGGGTTACTTACCTGATTGAAACTTAAGTTCTGGTCTGAAAGTTTGGACAATAATAGCAACCTCCCAAGGTTTTTCTGGAATTAAATACAGTGTGTGTGTGCTCAGTCGTGTGCTCCTTTGCCACCCCATGGACTGTAGCTAGCCAGGCTCCCCCTCCATGGGATTTCCCAGGCAAGCATGCTGGAATGGGTAGCCATTTTCTCCTCCAAGAGATCCTCCCAACCCAGGGATCGAATCTGCCTCTCCTTTGTCTCCGGCTTTGGCAGGCGGATTCTTTACCACTGCACCACCTGGGAACCCCTTAAATATGGTAGGAAGTTGTAAAAGCATCTGTTACAGTACAGCACATTGAGATCTTCATTTCTTAAAGAGATCTTTCCAGTTTAGGGCAGGAGAATCAAAATGCCTAGCTCTTTATAAGGCCTTTATAAGCTGTTTATAAGGCCTTTTTATTGTTATGTTTTGCCAAAAGTGGAAATAGTTGTGAAAGTAGAAAGGATAAAAAATTATAATTCCTTCTTATCCTTTTTTTTTTTTAGATATTCTTTTTATCTTTTGGATAAATTTAGGGAGAAAATGTTTAAGGGAAGATTAGGTCTATTAGAAGACCTTACTGAATTTTGTTCTTTGGTGCTGGTGACCTTTCTCTAGCAGTTTGAACCAAGTGAAAAAGGTTAATAAAGCTGTACAGTAAAACAATCTGACTAAAAATAAAGCTGCATACTTAATAGAAAGCCTGCCCCTTTGCTTATAAGTGGGAGAATATAAGTTTGAATGTTTGACGAATGTAGAACTTTCATAAGAGTTGTGACTTTACCTGTTCAATTTTTAAAATAAAAAAGTTCAGAATGTACAGATCACCAGGTAAGAGTGTAAATTATTATGGGAAAGTGTGTATAAAATAGAAATTTGAAGGTTATAGTCAGCCTAATGTTACATCTATAATGAAGATACAAAAAAATTAGGTGAAAGTATCTTCCAGTTTTGTATTTTTAACCAGAGAAAAGTTATTTTCTGTGACTACTTTTATTTACAAAAAACAGCCACTGACTTGCTTCTAAAAAATTTAGAGTATTTAAGTCCTATAAGAATTTCATCTGAAATAGTTTTAGCAGCATGCAGTATCAGTAATTATCATGTGAAGTCAGCATGACGTTTGGCTCTTCTAAAATTGGTTTGAAATTTGCTTGTGCAGTTTTACCCAGTTACATTAGTGACCTTGAGAGACAATACCAGTCACAGCAGTGTTCTGTGAAAGAGGTTTCAGTAAACTGCAATTAATTTAAAATTACTTATGATTGTCACTTAGTCAAGAGAAACTGTTTAACATGGCATTTCCCTCAATTGAAAATAACATAAGCAAAGAAGTAGATTTAAAAAATATTATTGGTGAATTTGCTTCCATAAAACCAGGAGAGTAAAATTGTAATGTTCTATGGTTGGTATAAAGAAAATATTTAAACTTAAAATGTAGATTTCAATTTCTTAATAATGTTCTGCAGAAATACTAACCCTTAAAATATACACTAAGGCGTGGGAATAGGGGACACATTTTTCTTTTAGCCTCAAGTTCCGGGCACTGATAAGAACTTCACAATACACCCATTTTCCTCAATCCCTAACCTTTTGCTTTTATTATCATACATTTTTTCTTAAATATGTTATAGGCCTTTCACTATACTAATATATTTGTTAAAACAAATAATTGTCTTTTGCAGAAATTTAAAGTCCCAAGTCAGTTGATTTAAGCTATGGAGATTTTTTCTGAGTGGGCCTGGCCCAATCAGCTGTTCACTTTAAAAGCAGAAAACTTCCTATGGCTGGTAGCCGAAGAGAAATCAGAAAGATCTGAGGTGTGTGAAGCACTCTGTGTGTTGCTGGCTTGAGGATGGAGACACTGGTGAGAAAGAATGAGGGCAGCCCCTAGGAGAAGAGAGTGTTTTCTGTTTGACAGCGAAGAAACAGGGAACACAGACCGTTAGCTACAAGAGCTAGGTTCCACCATCAACCTGAATGAGCATGGAAGCACATTCTTTCCTGGAGCCTCTAGGTAAAAGCCCTGCCTGCCTGACACCTGATTATACCCACTGGGAGGCCAGCCAAGCCTCTCTCAACTACCAACCTGTAATGAACTAGTAATTGCGTCTTGTTTTAAGCTGCTCAGTTCGTGGTAATTAGTTATATAGCAAAAAAGAAAAACAAATACACTTTATATGGTCTTTTGTCAGTCTGAACATTTCTGCGAGGCTCTGTCTTAGCTGTTTCAGAAGTCTTAACATAGCATACAGCCCTACTCTGGATTTGATCTTTACCTGAAAGCCATTTCATTATTTGAGAATAGTTTTGTCACCTGGAGGCGCTTGTAACTTGGCATAGCTTTATTGTTTAACCCAACAAGTCCTCACTCTTTTGGAGCTAATAGTTCATTCTTTTTTTTTTTTTTTTTTTAAAGATTTATTTATTTTTGGCTGTGCTGGGTCTTCATTGCTGTGCAAGGGCTTGCTCTAGTTGTGGCGAGCTGGGGCTACTCTCCAGTTGTGGTGTGTGGACTACTCATCGCGGTGGCTTCTCTTGTTGTGGAGCACAGGCTCTAGGCACATGGGCTTACAGCAGTCGCAGCACGCAGGCTTATTTGCTCCTAAGCATGTGGGATCTTCCCAGACCAGGGATCGAACCCATGTCCCCTGCATTGGCAGACAGAGTCTTAGCCACTAGACCACCAGGGGAGCCCTAAAAGTTCATTCTTTAGTTCATCTCTTTCCTCTCATGTGTCATATGCAACGAGAAGCCCAGTGGCACTTTTCGTCATTGAGTTAATTAGGAACATTTCCCATTTTTGAACAACAGTATTTCTAAACTTCTCTCCAAAACAAAACAAGGAACCTCTTTCTTGCAGCTTCCAATCACATTTTATACTTTTAAACCCTCACCAACAACCCCTTCTGGGCCTTTTTTGTCGTTGTTTAGTTGCTCAATAGTGTCTGACTCTCTTGCAACCCCATTGACTGTAGCCCGCCAGGCTCCTGTGTCCATGGGATTCTCCAAGCAAGAATACTGGAGTGGGCTGCCATTTTCTTCTCCAGGGAATCTTCCTGACCCAGGCATGGAACCTGGGTCTCCTGTGTTGGCAGGTGGGTGTTTTACCCCTGGCCACGAGGGAAGCCTTTTTGGCCTTTGAGGTTCCCACTAACACTGTACTCAGTACCCTTAAGGCTTTAACTCAGTCTCCACCTCAGTTCAAGAGCAAGCATCTGAAGGTAGAAGTGCATGACATTTTTATGACCTTGACACAGGAGTCACATAAGCGTAATTTCTGTTCTCTATTGGTTGAAGCAGTTACAAGGTCTGCCAGGTTCAGCAGGGAGGGGTACTGACCACACTTCTGTACAAGTGAAGTGTTGAGGTCATATTGAAAAAGGGGCTTGTCGGGTAAAAGATACTGTGTTTATATTTGGGGGATTAAATCTACCACAGAGCTCAGCATTTTAGCTTGCATTTTAAAATTGCATTTTATTTGATTTGTAATGGTCTTTCAAAATATAATGCTACCAACCCTGTAGCCCATTTCACAATGAAAGATTTATAGGAAAATCTAAAGTTTTATTTATAATAGTCTTATAGTATATCCAATACTGACATCAGCTAACTGGTACATTCTTTAATTAAAAAATTAAAAATTAAATTTAATTAAAGTTATTATCCGATAATTCAAGCTGAAATTAGTCAAAGCTATGGTTTTTCCAGTAATCATGTATAGATGTGAGAGGTGAACCATAAAGAAAGCTGAGCACTGAAGAATTGATACTTTTGAACTGTGGTGTTGGAGAAGACTCTTGAGAGTCCCTTGGACTGCAGGGAGATCAAACCAGTCAGTCTTAAAGGAAATCAGTCCTGAATATTCATTGGAAGGACTGATGCTAAAGCTCCAATACTTTGGCCACCTGATGGGAAGAACTGGCTCATTGGGAAAGACCCGGATGCTGGAAAGATTGAAGGCAGGAGGAGAAGGGGATGACAGAGGATGAGATGGTTGGATGGCATCACTGACCTGATGCACTTGAGTTTGAGCAGCTCTGGGAGTTGGTGATGGACAGGGAGGCCTGGCGTGCTGCAATCCTGGGGTGACAGAGTCAGACACGACTGAGTGACTGAACTGAACTGAGCTCAACCTGATTTTTTCTTGTTTAATGAGTAGATTCTCTTAACTGAGTCAATCTGTAACTCTCTTTTGTACTTCGTGTTACAGATTTCAAAAACTGTAGAATATGAACTGAACAAATACAAGTTCTGATGTATGATTTTTCAGCTTTTTTTAACAATGGTGCCTTTTTCTTTAAGAGAAGGTTCTAAGTGTAGCTAATTATTATTTTGTATTACACATATCTCTTCTCACCAAAGTCAGGCTGATTGTCAGCTGTGGTACCCACTGAAACCTCGAGGAAAGGTTCTCTCAATCTCTTGTGGCTTCTCTCATTTCTGGGCTTTCCCTGGCTGAAAAAGTCTAGGACTTTTGCTTTCAGCTCCACTGGGCCTAGGAGGCAGTTCTGCTCAAACGTTTCTCATCACAGTAAGATTTCACAGGGAACTTCTGAAGAAGTAGATAAATGATGGAGGAATAGTATTTAGCAGGAGTTTTTGAATCACTGTTGAACACACATCTTAAAAAAAAACTATTGCTGAAAGTGAATGGTGCTTCTGACGAGAGACAGTGACAGTTCATCTCATATTATAGTGCCTGCTAGATTTTACTGAATCGTTAAGCAAACACAGGGAATCCTCTTTGCACCTTCAGTCTTAAACAGGCTGACAGAATGAATCAGTGTTGCTTTGATTACATGAATTAAATAAAATCTCTGCAGAGCATGTCATTTGAACAGAATAGTTCTGTCTAACGTGCCTTCGACCCTGGACATGTTCCTGGTTCTTTGGCTGTTGCAGTCTGTCCTGTGGCCTCACTGATGCACGTCTTTTATGCATGCTGAATTATGTATGTACAGAAAAGCTCATAAAACACAAATTTACAGTTAATCGCAAAGCTGACATCTGTGTAACTACCATCCAGCTCCATTCCAGATATAACTTATTGCCAGCCTTCCAGTTTTCTTGGCCTCTCCTATATAGTTTCCTCTTCTTTTTCCCTCTTACGTAGTGTACCTTCTATAGTATTGTTTGTTTTTATTGACTGTTTTGTTTTTGACATTATTTAAAAGGTGTTACATTATTTTCTTGTGTTGCTTGCTTCAAAATTATGTTTTTGATGTTTATTTTTATTGCTTTGTATACAGTTTCTTCCTTTTCATTGCCGTATAGCATATTATTATATGAACAGATCACATTTTATTTATTCATTACAATTAAAAAATTTCGTATTCATTACATTGTTGATAGGCATTTGGGTTGTTGCCAGTTTTTAGCTATTATGAGTACTGCTGCTATCAACATCCTGATACACGCCTTTTGTTGCATAGGAGCATCTGTTTCTGTTGGTGTCTGCCTGGGAGTGGAATTGCTGGGTGTTATGATATATGCCAAAGTCACACTTAAAATTGTTTTGAGACAACATTTCTTTCTCTAGACATATTTTGGGTGTGTCAGACTGTGAGACAACTCCTTAAGACTATAGAAGGCTTTTTATTTAGCTGAGAGGGTCTTGTAGGCCCTTTCATTATTCTCTTAGAGACATTTACAAGGGGTTTTTACATTTTGATTTGGCCTGCAGTCCCAGACTATAAGTTTGGAGAATGTTTTGGCAGCTGAGAGACTGGAGGTAAGAAGCAGTTGTTATTTTTAAACCCAACAAGTCCTGGCCCCTCTTTATTCCTTCTAAATTTTGCTTGTGAATTGATCACATTTTTCTTTAGCTCATCTCTTTTTTGTTCTGTTACTTTATCATACACAGCTGGGAACAACCAGCTGACTTTTAACATTTGCCTGGAGATCTGAGACAAATCTAAATGTTTATTAAGTAACTTTTTCATCTTTGGAGTACTATAGGCAACACAGTTTTTCCATTTATTTTGTTACGACATAGCATAAGTTTCCATTTTTTCAGCCTCCAGTGAAAATTTTCTTAACCTTTTTCAGCTTTTGCTAAGAATTGGCTCACCATTTTTTAAGCCTTAGGCCACTGTTTGAATTCAAAAACAGTGTTATATACTTTATGTTTAAAATTATGGCTGTACCTCTTTCTGGTACCGTCAGTTAGCTATTGCTACAGAAGGAACCACTCCAAAACAGTGGTTTAAAACGATACCCACTTATTACTGTTCATGGGTCTGTGTGTCGGCAAGGTAGTTTGAAGCTGGGCTTGCTCATGTGTCAGCAGTTTGCTGGCAGCAGGCTAGTTTACGATGGCTTTAGGCACTGTGCTGACTCGGGTGACCGTGCTTCATGTCTTCCACCATTTGGCAGGTTAGCCTGGGCTTGTTTGCTTGATTCACAGGGAACATGAAACAGCACAAGGCTTCTTGACACCTTGGGGCTGAACCAGCACACTGTTATTCTCAACATACTCTATTGGCCAAAGTAAGTCACACGTACAGGCCAAATCTAGGGAGTAGGGAAATAGATTCTAATTATTGATGGGAGATGCTGTAGAGTCACATTTTAGCAATAATGTCTATAGTAAAGGGTGGAGAATTGGAGTCATCTTTGCAATCTTCCAAAGCATATACATGTTTAATTTTAAAGTAGTTGTACAGTTTATACTCACACCAGCAGTGTGTAAAAGCTGTGTTCTACATGGTCATCCAAACTTAGTAGTGCATCTTTGTTACTTTTAGCTATTTTGGTGATTGTCCAGCGGTATTTTATTGTGGTCTTAATATTTCTGTACTTGAATTTCTAATCAGATGGTTTTCCTTTTTTCCCCCTTTTATTGGCCATTTGAGTATCTACTTGTGTTAAAGGGGAGGGGAGAAGTGCCTCCAAAGGCTGAGTTTATTTCTAGGCTGCTCCTGGATCCTCGACTGTAAATCATTACTTCGCTGTTAGCCCTCCAGTGCCTTCAAGTAAATGTTTTAAAATTTTTGCTTTTAATTATCTTTTGGTAAATTTTCTTAGTTAATCCTTAGTGGGAGGGTTTTTCTTGAGTCTCCCATTCCTGGAAGTAGAATGTTTGTATTCCTATGTCTTTGGAGTTTTGACATTCATGAATCTGGGAGAATTGGGGGTGCACATCTGAAGTTTAAGGGTTAATGTACATTACGGAAAGACCTTTTGTAAGTGAAGTATCATTTGCCTTGCAAACAGTAATTTTTTTTTTTGTCCTGAGGCCTGACTGATTTGTTGGCAAACAGTTTTGTTGTGTTTGACATGTAACAGGTGCTAACGTCTTTTGCAATCTTGTCTCTGGGAATAGAGGGTCTAGGTCACTATGTTCATTAATTAAGTCTGGGAAATTTTATTTCTCCTGTGGCTAATCATTTACGTTTGACGTGAGTCTGTCTTTTGTGCCTCTAGCTTCCTCACTTCTACCCTTGTTCTGTGTAGCTTATTTTTTAAGTGGCAGTCAGAATTTTTAAATGTAATTCAGATTATGTTATATCTCTGCTTAGTATACTCTACGGGCTTCCCTTGTAACTTAAAGACCGAAAGGCCTTAGCATAGCCTGTAAGATCCTATCCGATATAACCCCATGTGTGCTAACTCGCTTCAGTTGTGTCCAACTCTTTGCAACCCTATGGACTGTAGCCCGCAGAGGACAGGCTCTTCTGTCCATGGGGATTCTCCAGGCAAGAATACTGGAGTGGGTTGCCATGCCTTCCTCCAGGGGATCTTTCCAACCCAGGGATTGAACCCAGGTCTCCCGCATTGCACGCTGATTCTTTACTGCTGAGTCACAGGGAAGGCCCTCATGACCCCATGCTGCCTGTTTAATTAACTTCATCTGATACCTTTCCTGTCCGTTCCCTCTGCTCCATCCACAGAAGTTGCCTTGTTTTTCCTGGAACACTTCATGGCCTTTGCACTTTCTATTTCCTCTTCTAGAATGCTTCTTCCTTTGTTAGCTACATGGATTGCTATTTCCCCTCTGTTTGGTCTCTGCTCAGATATCTTTCTAGAGGGAAGCCTTCCCCAAACACTTTACAAATAATTGCAGCATCTCTCCTGTCCCTCGTTATCCCCCTTAACTCACTCTATTTTTCTTTACATTACTGTCATCTCCTAATATAACTATTTATTACTACGATTATTTTCTGTTCCCCTGTCTTAGAAAGTAAACTCCATGAGAGCAGGGACATGCCTAAAACAATGTCAGCCACACAGTAGACCTTCAGTTAATCTTATGTATGGATTTAAAAGCAATACAGTTATTTTAATTAAGCAGTTACTATTAAGAGAGCTTGTTGTATAAACAGCTATTTTATTGAACAAAATATGTCTAATGGTAAATAGAAAATTCAAATTTTGCATGTTAACAAATCCAACATTTTGGCTATTAATAAATGGAGTTGCGGATGGACTCATGAAAGATTTAATAAATTTAATATTTAAAATAGTGTTTTCAAAGTCATTGGAAGGTCATTTTCTAACTCTGTGTGCCTATACCTTACTCCTCTCTCCTTCTACAAACAACAAATCTCAGAATGAGGTATGGGATATAGGCTATATTTTTATAAGTTGTACAAGTATTTTTTGTGTTCTTTGTTAGACACATCAGTTTGAGTACCACTGGTTTAAAGTAAGACTGTAATCATTGCTGAGTTAGGGACAAATCTATATGATAGGAACAGCAGCTACCTATTTCCTGAATGTTTAGTATGTGCCCTTGCTTAAAACATTTCATCTGATTTACTCTTCCCAGTAACTCTGTGAAATATATATTATCTCCGTTCTATAAATGAAGAAACTGAGCAGGATCATATGGATGCTGAGTCAGCTAAGCTGAGATTTGAACACAGGTCTGACTCCAATTTAACAAAGCGTTTAATGTGTATAACCCTATCTGATTTAGAGACAAAATTATTTCAGCAATTGATTTTCTATATAAAATGGGAAAAAGGTCAGAAATGAGGATATGACATGTAGAAAACATGTTTAAGCTAAGCAAATATTTATATAAATTTCATTTTTGAAGAAAATCAAGAACTAAATTTTGTATTAGAATAATAAAACTTGGAAGATTCTGATCAAATTATAGTCCTTATAGTTTAGACAAATACAATTGTATATTTCTGTTAACAGAATGTGTAGTCTTTTTTTTAACTGAAGAATAGTTGATTTACAGTATTAGTTGCAGGTGATAACATAGTCATTCAATATTTTTGCAGACTATATTCCATTTTAGGTTATTATAAGACAATGGGTATAATTCCCTGTGTATACAGTATATCCTTGTTGCTTATCTGTTTTACATAAAGTAGTTTGTATCAGTTAATCCCCAAACCCCTAATTTGTCCCTCCTCACTTTTCCCTCCCCTTTGGTAACCACGTTTGTTTTCTGTATCTGTGAGTCAGTTTGTGTTTTGCATATACATTCATTTGTATTATTTTTTAGATTCCATGTATAAGTGATATTACACAGTATTTGTTTTTCTCTGTCTGACTCATTTTTCTTGTTGTTGTTCAGCCTCCTCATCATGTCCAACTCTTCGCAACTTCTTTTACTGAGCATAATATTCTCTAGGTCTATCCAGACTGCTGCAAGTGGTAGTATTTCATTCTTTTTTTTAAATGACTGAGTAATATTCCTAAAATGTACATTCTTAATAAAGTATGAATGTTTATTCAAAAAGCTTTATGTACCAAGCTCTGTGATAGGTGCTGAGTGGATAGAAATGTATATTCAAGTTTTTCTTTTGGATATAATAAAGGCTTGGAGACAATACACTTAATTGGAAAATATGTTAAACACCTAAAATGGTGCCTGACATACTAGAAACTTACAAATAAGTGTTGAATTAGGGAGGTTTATTCATAGTGCAGTCTGACATACCATGTGTGGTACTGATTTTATATAGATTCATAGGGACGTGTTTGCTGTGGAGTATATATTTGAATTAGGCCTTAAAATGTGAGTGAAAAAAGAAATGGATAGTCTGAGTCAGGGGAAGAATATATACAGTGACTAAATTCAGTAAAATGAAAACCTATATCTGTTACCCACAAAGATTTACCTTCCTTGTAGCTTAAACAAAAAACCCAACCAGTTAGAAGGCATTTCATTTTCTGTATGAGTAGATTATTTCAATAACGTTGTATTATGACCTTAAAGAGAATCACTGACAAAATCAGGATATTATATATATGTATAAAATTTGGGAAATGTAGATGTTTACTGTAGGCAGAAATGTAGATTGCTTTGAGAAATGTAGATGCCTAACCCAATTGCACCATATAAAATGTAGTAAAGCAATCAGGATGCTCTTTAATCCCTAAAAGAGAGGATTTGCCTAATATTGTTGGCCTAAAAGTATTATTTCATGAAACTTTGAACTTTATTGCCAAGTGATCATTTAGAATTTTCAGGTGTCTAGTGAGTATGCTCCTTTCTTAAGACTTTTAGGACAATTCAGGATGGAATAATGATGGAACAGGGATTGGAGGCTGTAAAGTACCTAATGTGATGTCTGATAGATTCAGTTCAGTTCAGTCACTCAGTTGTGTCCAACTCTTTGCCACCCCGTGGACTGCAGCACACCAGGCTTCCTTGGCCATCACCAACTCCTGGAGCTTACTCAAATTCATGTCCTTCCACTCGGTGACATCATCCAACCATCTCATCCTCTGTCATCTCCTTCTCCTCCTGCCTTCAACCTTTCCCAGCATCAGGGTCTTTTCCATCAGTTGTTCGTATCAGGTAGCCATCGTATTGGAACTTCAACTTCAGCATCAGTCCTTTCACTGAATACTCAGGACTGATTTCCTCTGGGATGGACTGGTTGGATCTCCTTGCAGTCCAAGGGACTCTCAAGAGTCTTCTCCAACACCACAGTTCAAAAGCATAAATTCTTTGGCTCTCAGCTTTCTTTATGGTCCAACTTTGCTCTTAAATGGTAATGAATTATATGTCAGTTCCAAGTGCCATTGGACAGCAGATAGCAAGTTGTCTTCCTCTGTCTGTCTGCTTCCCTCCTCAGACTCTTGATCCTGTCCTCTGCCTAGTGAATAGATGAATTAGAGTATGGAAGAGATGGGGGCAGGGTGCTCAGGGCTGGTGCACTGGGATGGCCCTGAGGGATCAGAAGGGGAGGGAGGTGGATGGGAGGGTCAGGATGGGGAGCACATGCACACCCATGGCTGACTCATGTGAATGTATGGCAAAAACCACCACAATATTGTAAAGTAATTAGCCTCCAATTAAAAAAAAAAGAAATAGAGTATGGAAGAGATTATAGTACTTAGGTTATATATGTCTCAGATTTATTTTGATTTTTCCCTTGGTCACTGTTGAAGGACAAACTATGAATTTTTTAAAAATGAAAATTTAGTTTAAATTCACTTATTTATATTTCATACTTTTTCTGGCATTGAGCTAGTCTGTTCATTGTATACTGACCCTCAAATGGTAACTTAGCATCCTAATATCAGATCCTGGCTCAAAACATGAGAAAGACAAGGTCCTTGCACTCTTTAATTAGGTGTGATAGATAAGGCTGGAAAGACAGGAAAGCACCTGAAGATGGATGAGTCTCTTAGTAAGTGTGAGGTAATAGATGTGTATTCTTTAACCACTCTTTCGATTGCTTCAGATATAAAGATTTTGTTTGAAGGAAAAAACCTGTAAGAAGGACTGCTCTCTGTGAAAATACATAATAATACTGCAGATGTTGATCTCTTGATATCGGAAGCTTCTTTAACTTACTTTTAAGCCTCTGAAATTGTCTTTGTCCTCAGAGTCTTGGAGCATAAGAACCTTGTGAAAGCCCATGGCTTTAGTCTAGGAAACATGCGTTCTTTTCACTTTGTGCTGAAGTTCGGGAAAGTGAGTAGGGCACTGGTTTAGGTTCCATTTCACTCCTGGGGGAAGCAGCTCGCTTTAGTGCATTTGCTCTCTCTTGCCAGTCGGAGGGCCTGTTCTGTGGTGAAAATATCTGTAAGATTGTCAACTATTCTTTCTTCAGAAGGCTTGCTTCTTCTGAGATTGTCTTTCTTTTCCTTTTTGTTAAATGTTAATATCCTTCTCTCTTATACAGTAATGCTAATGGTAGATAGTAGGACTTAAAATACATATAAATTCTTAGAAGGAAAATATTGCCAACCACATGAGGACCACCAGTGATGTGTGTTTATGTGTGTGTGTGTGTGTGTGTGTGTGTGTGTGTGTGGTGTTCTGGTTTATGAAATCTGAAAGTCTGGAAAGTGCTAACTTAGTAGAAAGATCGTAGGCTTTGCATTCAGCAAACCTGGTTTAAATTTGTTCTCTGCTATGGTGGTTATCTTTTCTTAAAAATTTCTAAACTGGGATGTGAGTACCTGTCTCCTATGGTTGTTGTAAGGATTGTCTAAGATAATATAAATGTAGATGTAGTGCCAAGTGTATAATAGGAGCTGAATAAATTTAGTTTCTTCTTTCTTAAGTGGTTGGGGTAAAGGGAATCTCAGGTAAAGTTACCACTGAAATTGAATGTAAATCCAAGAGGTAAAAATGAAGAAAGGAAAAAGCCTTGGCATTCCACAGTTTGATGAGCCTCTTAGTAAATGATTATGAGATGGTACCTTGTATATATTTGGAATTTAATACATATGTATTGATTTTAAAATGTTGAATACTGGAGCTAATAAATGTTTGAGTCATAAAATAAAGAAAAACAAATCCAATTTTGAGAAAAGTTGAAAGATTTAAAATTTTGTTGTAGTAAAGTGAATCAGGCAGTGGTCAAAATACTGTGGTGAAGAATCCATCGTTTATATTACTGTACTCAGTTGCTCAGTCGTGTCCAACTCTTTGTGACCCCATGGACTGTGTAGCCTGCCAGGCTCCTCTGCCCAAGGAGTTTTCCAGGCAAGGATGCTGAAGTGGGGTGGCATTTCCTACTCCAGGGGATCTGCCTGACGCAGGGATCAAACCCACCTCTCTTATATCTCCTGCATTGGCAGGTATATTCTTTACCACTAGTGCCACATGGGAAGCCCCATTTATATTACACATTTTAGTAAACTATTAAAAATCTTCCAATCGCATCATTATACTTATAATAATAACATAGTAATTCACATATGTGTTCTTTTTTGTTTTATTTATTTTTTGCACTGTGATTCAGTATTTTTGTGGATTATATTCCATTACAGGTTATTACAAGATATTGGATATAATCAATTCCCCATGCTGTGCTGTATATCCTTGTTGTTTATCTATTTTATATATAGTAGTTTGTATCTGTTAATCCCATACTCCTAATTTGTCCTTCCCCCCCTTCCCTCTCCCCTTTGGTAACCAGAAGTTTGTTTCCTATATCTGTGATTCTGTTTTTTTTGAAAATATAAATTTATTTATTTTAATTGGAGGCTAATTACTTTACAATATTGTATTGGTTTTGCCATACATCAACGTGAGTCCTCCATGGGTGCACACGTGTTCCCCATCCTGAACCCCACTCCCACCTCCCTCCCCATACCATCCCTCTGGGTCATCCCAGTGCACCCGCCCCGAGCATCCTGTATCATGCATCGAAACTTTCTTTTTTGTTTTAAAGTGTTTTCACACATTATACCACTGATGTTTCTAACTATGTATGTATTATGAATGTTAATACTTTATTAAGATTAATAGATGAGAGAAAGCTGAAAGGTGGTTAAGTGACTAGCATAGTTAGTCATGGTTAGAAAGTGATAATCAGAACCAAATCTTAAGATAGCCGATATCATTGTCTTTCATTTTGTTGCTGTTATTATGACAAAGACAACTTTATGAGGACCCAGTGAATTTTAACTGTTTCATTTTCTCTTTGTCTTCTATGGAACATTTTAATCCTTATTTTATAAATTCAGAGTCTGATAAAAAAAAAGGTATGATTTCCCCAGGGTCACATTAATGACCTTATAATTCTGAAGCAGAGTATATCTAACGACTGAAGTCCCTGTTTGTACTGAGTTACAGTTACAACAGTTGATCCCATGGCAGTTGGATAAAATCAGTCAAAAAAATGTTTCTTGGTGTAGACAGTTGAAATAGATGACCTAGATACTCTTTTTCAGGTTTATGAGCAATTGTGGTTTTTGATTATTTTAGAGAACCTTTTCAAATTGCTTTAAACACCTGGAAATTTCTGTGTAAAATAATTTACCTGGACCAAACATATGCAAAGCAGTTCTCATTTAGTGACATACATATAGATATAAATATGTATATACAATGTCAACTGTATCTTGTATGTAAGATATATATGTATCTTACATATAGTGTATATGTTTACAATTTTAGTTGAGCTTTGGTAGCCATTGTCTCTATAATTAGATATCCATATAGGCCACCTAGTAGCTTTTTTTGGTAAATTTCTTTGCTCTAAGAAATAATGTGTTTGTTGGAGGTGGAGAGTAACCATGCCCAAGCCCAGCTGGATGGATTATGTATGTTCATCATTCTCCATAATTGAAGTTGGTTAATTTAGAACTGATTTTGGTTAAAGACTTTAAAGTATGGATATCACAGCAGTATAATGAGCAGCAAAAATGTGCACCTTGATATCTGAAAGGACAGTCTGTACGCTGTCATCAAATCTCCCTGAGACTTGAGAAGCGTGCGTCTTTTGGAAGAGATGCTAGTGCGTGTCCGAATCGGTGTTTCATTATCGCATGGAGGACACCTTGTAGGATCTGAGCTGGAGCATCTATTTTAGATGCAGCACCTTGCCTCCATAGTCACTCATCTTCCCCTGCCTCGCGCCCCTTCTGTGTGTGTGCGTGTGTGTGTGTGTGACAAAAATTGAGCAACCGTTGTTGGAGTGAGGGGGCCAGGCATTGATAGCAATTTGGCTGCTCATGTTGTTGCTGAATTGTTAATTGCATCCAACTCTTTAAGACCCCATGGACTGTAGCCTGCCAGGCTCCTCTGTCCATGGAATTTTCCAGGCAGGATACTGGAGTGGGTTGCCAGTTCCTACTCCAGGGGCTCTTCCCGACTCAGGGATCAAACCTGTGTTTCCTGCTTAGTCACTCAGTCATGTTCCACTCTGGCCAACTTATACTCCTCCCTTAATTCCTAGAAATCTCTGCCACAATGGGACCCTTACCACTTCTTCAGAGGTTAAGATAAGAAAAGAGGAATCTTTTTACTTAAAGAATCAGTTAAAGGGAAATAATTATTTACTTCAGTGAGAAATTTTGAAATAATACAGCAATTAAGACATATACAAATGCTTTTAATGTCAAAAGATGGAACATATCTGTTAGAATGTCTTATCTAGCTGTCTGCTTAGATCTTTTTACAGTATCTTCCTAAGTTTTATTTTTTAAATGTTGTTTTTTTCTTCTTGAAACCATCTTATAATAAATAAACACACACACACTAAACAAAAAACCCTTGAACCAATGTGAGGAGAAGGTCTTAATTATTTTGTGAATAATTTGTAGTTTATGGTTGGGTTATTTTGTGACATTACATTCTTGAACTAGAGATTACTTTCACCAAATAGTGCTATTTTACTTTTAAAACCATTTTTGCGGGGGGAGGGGGGGTTGGTATAGAATACTTTCTGTGTTTTCTAAGATAGATTAAATGATGTATTTATTTTAATTCAGAAACTACATGATGTACAAAGAAAAAAAACCACCCAGTTTCTGTTTGAATGAAATTTAAGTTTTTGGTTATGTCTTGTATGTGAGTAAATGACTCCTCCCACTAAAGTTATGGGTTTATAGCTACACAAGGGCTGATTGAGATTACTCTATTTTCTCTCACTAATAGAAACAAACTGTGGGTTAGTCTGTATTTTAAATTACTGATTAAGTTTCCCTCTGTCTCCAAGTAAGTGTGGGAAATAGATATGGTTTGTACAAAGCTTTGGGTAGATCTGTGATGAAATTTCATTAATTTAGAAAAAGTCCTAATGAGTATACCCATGTTATAAAATCTTCTTGTCATGACTGCTAATGAAATGAAAACAGTAAGTTAACTAGTACCTGTCTAGCTTTTAAAACTTTGATTATATGTTGATGTATGGCAAAACCAATACAATATTATAAAATAATTAGCCTCCAATTAAAATTAATAAATTTATTTTAAAAAAGAAAAGAAAACTTTGGTTATAAAAGCTAACTGTCATTGTTTACAAATGACCACAGATATGTTTATTTCAAGGAAATTTTGGGATGCTTCATTTATTTACTCATAATATATGAAGTAGTAAAAAAAAATGAGTGTTTTTCTGGGCTTTACTGCTTACTAAGAAACTCACTTTTATAATTTTGTGGGGGAAAAGTATATACATTCTTAGAAGGGGATATGTTGTACAGATCAAATACAACATTTTACATATTATACTACCACTTAATAAGTTATAACATACTCTTGTAAACTAGAATGAACAAGAGTTGCAGTCTGAATGCTGAAATCTTTAAAGTTCTTGGAGGCTAGACTGAAGCACTCCCTACAAACTTGGAAATGAAGAAAATACTTTACCCTCTGAGAGTTATCTTCTGTGTACACAAAATGAATCATGGCTAAAATATGGAAAGTCACTGATAAAGTCAATATTTATCTTAGTTTGTAGCTTCTAACTTCTTCAGTTTATCAACATATTTAAAGAAGTATGTACTGCTTTGAAGCTGATGAAGTGGCTTTGTACTGCTGAAGCTCGGAGAGATTTCTGAGACAAGAACTATAATTGTCAGTGCATGAGGAGAGGAAATTTAACTCAGGAAAGTCTGAATAATCTACTTCCATTGTTGGGGGAGTTGCCTGTGGTGAGAAGGACATTTTAGGCCATTAAAATACCCTGTTCATCAAGCTCCCCGGTTTTGTTGCTTGGCTCTAAGGACAGTCTTCACTAGGAATACAGTTGACCATATCATAGTTTTGGTAAATGTTCAGTTCAGTTCAGTCGCTCAGTCATGTCTGACTCTTTGTGACCCCATGGACTGCAGCACGCCAGGCCTCCCTGTCCATCACCAACTCTGGAGTTTACTCAAACTCATGTCCATCAAGTTGGTGATGCCATCCAACCATGTCATCCTCTGTTGTCCCCTTCTCCTCCCACCTTCAATCTTTCCCAGCATCAGGGTCTTTTCAAATGAGTCAGTTCTTTGCATCAGATGGCCAACGTATTGGAGCTTCAGCGTCAGCATCAGTCCTTCCAGTGAATATTCAGGACTGATTTCCTTTAGGATTGACTGGTTGGATCTCCTTGCAGTCCAAGAGACTCTGAAGTCTTCTCCAACACCACAGTTCAAAAGCATCAATTCTTCACCACTCAGCTTTCTTTATAGTCCAACTGTCACATCTATACATGACCACTGGAAAAACCCTAGCTTTGACTAGACGAACCTTTGTTGGCAAAGTAATGTCTCTGCTTTTGAATATGATGTCTAGGTTGGTCATAACTTTTCTTCCAAGGAGTGTCTTTTAATTTCATGGCTGCAGTCACCATCTGCAGTGATTTTGGAGCCCAAGAAAATAAAGTTTGTCACTGTTTCCACTGTTTCCCCATCTATTTGCCATGCTGTTGCTGCTGCTGCTGCTAAGTCGCATCAGTCGCGTCTGACTCTGTGCAACCCCATAGATCGCAGCCCACCAGGCTCCCCCATCCCTGGGATTCTCCAGGCAAAAATATTGGAGTGGGTTGCCATTTCCTTTTCCAGTACATGAAAGTGAAAAGTGGAAGTGAAGTTGCTCAGTCATGTCTGACTCTGTGCGACCCCATGGACTGCATCCTACCAGGCTCCTCCATCCATGGGATTTCCCAGGCAAGAGTACTGGAGTGGGTTGCCATTGCCTTCTCCACTATTTGCCATGAAGTGCCTCTTATTACTAATTAGCTATTCTTATAGGTCTTATGTGCATATATATTAGTTTGCTAAAGCTGGCCGAAGCAACAGATATTTATTTCTAGTAGTTCTGGAGACTGGGAAGTTCGAGATGAAGGTGCCAGTAAATTTAGTTTCTGATAAGAGTCGGCAAGGAGATCAGTCAATCCTAAAGGAAATCAATCCTAAATATTCACTGGAAGGACTGATGCTGTGACTCTAGGTTCTCTTCCACATCTAAGATTCTATCATTTTTAGTAATATTGAAAATAAAGAAAACGTATTTAAATATTTTTCTAAAGTAGGTGGTTATATCAAATGTTTGAATTACTTATAAAATTATTGTAAAAGTATCACATATTAAATAAAATACAGTAAAGTTATATAGTAAATACAGTAAAATAAAATACAGTAAAGTCTTATAATATAAGTGAACTCTGTGCTGCACTACCTGAAGATATCCCCAAATGTTTGTTAATATGTTTGCATATGCACATTTATTCACTGATGAGTGCATATTTATGATTTCCTATTTCAGTTCAGTTGCTCAGTCATGTCTGACTCTTTGCAGCCTAAATGATTTCCTAAATTGGCATATAGATTTATGACTTTTGAAATTAGCATGTAAAGTTTGCTCCTTAGAAGTAAAGCTATGACAAACATAGACAGCATATTAAGAAGTAGAGACGTCACTTTACCCACAAAGTCCATGTAGTCAAAGCTGTGGTTTTTCCAGTATATGTATGGTTATGAGAGTTGAACCACAAAGAAGGCTGAGTGCTGAAGAATTGATGCTTTCAAACTGTGGTGCTGGAGAAGACACTTGAGAATCCCTCAGACAGCAAGGAGATCAAACCAGTCAGTTCTAAAGGAAATCAACCCTGAATATTCACTGGAAGGACTGATGCTGAAGTTGAAGCTGCAGTACTTTGGCCAGCTGATGGGAAGAACTGACTCATTAGAAAAGACCCTGATGCTGGGAAAGATTAAGGGCAGGAGGAGAAGGGGACTACAGAGGATAAGATAGTTGGATGGCGTCACTGACTCGATGGACATGAGTTTGAGCAAGCTCCGGGAGATGGGGAAGGACAGGGAAGCCAGGCGTGCTGCAGTCCATGCGCTTGCAAACAGTCAGATATGCCTGAACAACTGAACAACATAATATGGATAACGGTGCCTTTTTTTTGAGTTCCTGTCTCTGAAAATATTGTACCATTCTAATTCGTAAGAAGCACTTGAAATTATGGTACCAGGAAATACAGCCTCTATGGCAAAGTTTTCTAGCTGAAAAGTGCTGGAAGTGTCTCAGTAGTGTCTGACTCCTGTGGACTGTAACATGCCACTCTGTGGAATTCTCTGGGCAAAAATGCTGGAGTGGATGGCCATTCCCTTCTCTAGAGGATTTTCACAACCCAAGGATCAAACCTGGATCTCCAGCATTACAGGCAGATTCTTTACCACCCGAGCCACTAGGGAAGTGTGCTTTCTAGCCTAGATAAGTAGTTGTAGTTATAGTTTTTGTAGTTGGTTCTGCTTTTTCTAGTAACCTTAAGGAGAACTGGTTTGATAATAGGATTTTAACACAAAGTTTGATGCCCTGACTTTTTCTCAGAGGGGGTCAGGTACAGTTAATTGATGAAAGCAGTCACCAGAATGTATTCAGAGAAATATCTCCCATTCCTAAGAGTTCAAAAATGCAATATTGTATGTCTTAATCCTTCAGTTGCCTGGTATTCTGTAATGCACCTAGACCAGAGACATATGAATTTCAGATACTCTATGTTAAAGGGATACAAAGTAACCAAGTTTTAAAGTGTAATATTGTCTCCATGTTTATATGTGTAATTTTATAATCCCAGAAACAGAATAACTGAAAGGAACCAATATATAATGAACAGTGTTTTGCTATAGAAGTTCCTAAAAAAGCTGAGCTACAGTTTACCTCTCTTTCCACAGAGCTATTTTCTGAAATACTGGTTATAATTAAGCATTAGCAAATACATTACTATGGGCTTCCTAAAAAATAAATTCTCAGATCCTGTTTTATCTTTTGCTTCTTAAATTAATTGAAGAAAACAGAAGAAAAGTAAAGGAAAAATATAAACTTCTTCTCATACCCTGATTTCATGATTTTGAAAATTATGAAATTATTTTAAGGTTTTATTACTTAAAAGGGTATTAGTTACCCTAAAAGAATTAATTAGTGACAATTATTTATTAAGGATCTATTTATCAACACTATGCTGTGTCTTGTTGAGTTTGCAAAAATATTGAAAACATAATTTTTATCCTTGGGAAGTTCATAATCTAGTAAGGAAGATTAAATATAAATAACACCTTTAATATATGATTAAGCATTAAAATAATAAGAGTGAATATTGTTGGAGTTAAAAAATTTTAAAACCAAAAAAAATTTTATAGTTTAATTCAGCTTCTCATTTTACTGATGAAGAAATAGCAGTCTGGACTAGTTACCTCAAAAATCTACCCAGAGTCACACTCCTGGGTCATGTCAGAACCAGGGTTGGAACCCACATTTCCTGACTGTAGCTGCGTGTTTTCTGTTTGGAAGCACCTGTGAGCCTTTGTGGATTGGGCTACATTCAAGACATGTGGAAAAAAGTGAGATGCTGAAGGGAATGGCTAGGTGGTGGAGTGCTCCCTGAGGCAGAGAGCTTAGGAGATTGGGGAAGAATAAAGACAGCAGCCTAATGAGAGTGGAAGGCACATAGTAGTGATCGTTAGTAACCTGGGGTTGGATTAAGGAGATCTTTGAAAACCGTGTTGTTTTTATGCTGTAGACACTTGAGTATCTATATAGGTTTCTCAAACAGAATGACTTGATACAAATTGTATTTTGGGAAGATCCTTCTGTGATGGTGAGCATGAAGAGGGCAGAAAGGCAGGGTAGGTTGAGTATTATGAGATTGTGATAGTAGGAATGAAATAGAAAATTCAAATCCACAAGGCATACCTGGGGGAAAAGCAATAGATTTTAGTTTAATACAGAGAATGAAGGGAAGAAGAACATAGAAGAACAGTATTTCCATGGACAGAAACAATCACTTGGATGAGGACTAAGATGGTTGGTGTTTTTGTGTGTGTGAAATTAAGTTGTAAAGGACTTTGGAAATCATCTGTGCTGAATTTGAAGATAATATTAGGTTATATAGGTGAATATAGGCCTTTGGGAATTAGAAATATAGCAGTAAATTGAAAGGACCAAAGTATAGATTTTTAGACTCTTGTTTGTATGATCGTGTTGAAATTGTTAAGATATATGAGCTTACTAAAGAAACAGGGATAGAAATAAACAGTAGAAGATATTGGAGGGGTGAGGGAGAAGTAAAGCAACTAAAAAGGAGACAGAAAATGTGGAGGGAAAATAGTTACGAGCACCATCGACTTTGGTCCCACATAGACCTAGGTTGAAGTTCATCCTTTACCATCCTTTATATTGAGTAAAGAACCTTTTTTTTTTTTTTAATAGACTCAGTTTTTTTCTTATATAAAATGAAATAGTAATAGTACCTACATTTTTAGGTAAGAATTACTGTGATCATTAAATAAAGTCAATAAAGAGCTTAGTTCAGTGCTTGACACTCAGGTATAGTCAATAAACCTTATAAGGTAAAATCTACCTTATAAAGAATCTTCAAAGACTAAAGGAATGCCACTGGGTCTGAAAAATAAAAAAGAGACTAACAAATAATTCATCTAAAAGGTGAATTTTGGATAAAGCAGTATAATAGAGTCATAGTACAGTCATAGCACATTTCTATGTAGGTTGTATAGTGGTAAGTCAGCTTTGACGTATAATTAAGCATATTTTGAGCAAAGAATAAGGACCAAGGAAGCTTTTCTTATTTGTTTGTTTTCTTGATATTAAAAGGATTAATGCTGAGCGCTAATGAAGGCTTACCGTAAATATATTAACATTTAATCTAAAATATGATTTTAGGTTTTCGTTTGAGAGTTTTCTATAATCTTTGGACAGTCAGTAATGAAGTTTTTTTTGGTTTTAATTCAGGGTTAATAATCATTTGTGCCAGTTGTGTCCACTTAGAAACTGACAAGTTATCTGTGTACATTTTTCAGTTATACGAATAAGTGTTTTTGAGTGGAAGGCTACTTATACTGAGGTTTATAAAAAGTGGTATGGAATATGATTTAAATTTGATAGCAATGGTGGTGGTTTAGTTGCTAAGTTGTGTCCAATTTTTGTGCCCTCATGGGCTGTAGCTTGCCAGGCATCTCTGTCCACAGGATTTTCCAGGCAAGAATACTAGAGTGGGTTGCCATTTCCTTCTCCAGGGGATCTTCTTGTCCCAGGATTTGAACCCTGGTCTCCCCCGTTGCAGGTAGATTCTGTACCGACTGAGCTACGAGGGAAGCCCTTAATAGCCATAATATAGCTGAATTTGTAATTGTCAGGGCTCTATTGCTTAGAATGAATTTTTAACACCAAATTCCACTGGAATAGAGGTGAGTGAAATAGGAGAAATGGACATTTTTTTCCAGTTCCATTTTTATCCTATATTTTCTGGAATATATGGATTAACTTTTTCACAGTAGACTCTAGTGGTTCCTTACATTGTTAATAATATTACCTAAATGAGATTACAACTTGTGACATTTTCTATTAGTAATTCTTTCATAAATGTATCAGAAATCATGAGCTTTTTATCTTTTTGTGGCATCTAATCATACAGTTTGTTTGAAAAATAAACATAGTAAAAATAAAAGAGAAATTTTCCTGATTAAAAAACAGTGAGTTTTTAAAAACTATTTTCATAAAGTCAGTCCTTTTGATTTGGGACATTTAGGGCGATTATATATGTTGTAGGCAATGGCACCCCACTCCAGTATTCTTGCCTGGCAAAGCCCATGGATGGAGAAGCCTGGTAGGCTGCAGTCCATGGGGTCTCGAAGAGTTGGACACGACTGAGCGACTTCCCTTTCACTTTTCACTTTCACGCACTGGAGAAGGAAATGGCAACCCACTCCAGTGTTTTTGCCTGGAGAATCCCAGGGACGAGGGAGCCTGGTGGGCTGCCGTCTCTGGGGTCGCACAGAGTCAGACACGACTGAAGTGACTTAGCAGCATAGCAGCAGCAGCAGTATCCTATTGGCTGACTGCATTTTTATTCTTGTCATATAAAAGGGAATTTTTTTGTTGTTATTTAGAGGAGAAAATGGAGAAATGTTTGTTTAAACACCCTTATTATTCTTGCCATTCATCTATTTTAATCACAAATTAATTTTATTTCTCAATTTTACTTCTTTGTTAGATAAATTGAGATCTTTAGAAATATGGCCTTTTTACAGACCAAGATTGTGTTTTGTATCTTTCATCTTTTGTGATTGTATGAAACAGCAAAATAAAGGGAATTAGAACTAAGCTAGTAATTTGTAACTAATGTGAAAGAAATTAGAAGAAGTCAGAATAGTGTAAACCTATGTAGAGCAACTAACACGCACGTACATACAGTGTGTATTACTTCTGAGTCACGAATTTAAAAGGCATAGAGCACCGTTAATCATGAAAATCCATATAAAGAAAGAACGAAGTAATAATAGGAACTCTGTTCAGTTGAATTCAGTAAACATTTTTAGAGAACTATCATTCTGGAAAAACACTGTGATCCTGATGCTGCTGATCCAGAAACATACTTTGAGGACCGCTGTTACAGATCTTGACAGACCTATTTGAAGTTACCCAGATGAGAATGAGAAGGAAGGCTTTTTAACTTCAGAAAGTGATCTTTGACTTCTGGGCATCCGTGGTCTTGTTTACCACAGTGGTACTGTGTTATGAACCTGGCCACCATCTCAGTATGTTTTCATCTAAACTTTCTAATCTTTGTTCATCTATTCGGTAAATGTTCACTAAATATCTAATAAGGGCTAGGCGTATTTAGAACTGGAGATAAAGAGTAAGGCAGACATAGCTCACATAGCTCTTGCTGTCCTGGAGCTTACATTCTCCTGGGGGCCATATATAGATAAATAGGGAATCGGGCAAATGATGTAGTTGCCAGTCGAAGTATGTCTGTGAAGGGCACAGACAAGGAGAGGAAGATTGAGAGTATCAGAGACCAGACTCTGTTAGGTATGGTGGTCTCTGAAGAGATGACATTGAAGTTGAAACCTCAAAAAAGAGAAGGAACTAGGTTTACTGATAGGAGCGGGGTATTATTTTAGTAGACACAGTTAAATATTTATAGACCCTAAGGCAAGATGAAAATCTTTATTCTAGGAACTGAAAGTAGACTAGCCCGCTTGTAAATCTGGGGAAGAGGTAAGGCAGAAAGAGGAGAGAAATTAAGGGCAATCCTTGGCTTTCTGGTTTATGTAAATGGATGAATGGTGGTCTTGTTTATGGAAATGAGAAGTGTGTGTGGAGAGCTCAACTGTGTTTTGAAACTTTGGCCAAAGAAGCAGTCAGTTAAGGTAATTAAAATCATTGCTACATTAAAGTTGGATTATGCAGTAAGATTACACAGAAAGGGCTTTCATTATTGCTAGGAAGATTAAGAAATTCCCTAATTTGGGGGGTGTTTAAAGCAATATTGGTATCCACAAAGATTAAAAAGTTTAAAAGTCAAGTGAAAGATTAAAGTTCTTAATCAAATGGAAGAAAGGCAGATTGTCCAGAAGGTAAGTGAAAATATAATATAATATGTAAGCATATAGACTGTTGGTAAGAGAGGCCTTTGGCTCTTCAGAGTATAGGAAATGATTACCACAGATACAGAATATCTAACATGAGAGTTGAAATATGAAATGTTAGTATTCATAGAGGATACTAAAGGGACAGTGTCAGAATTGAAAGGAAAAGGCAGTTTCTGTGACCTAAAAATCTTAGCAGACTCCTTGAGAATAAAATGTAAATGCCTAAAATAGTTTTTAAAATCTGGGTTTCGCTAGCTCAATGCTCTAGAATTTCAGTGACTGCTCATTAAAATGAAAATCAGTCTTGTTTTTATTTTTCATGTGATGTTTCCCAGATCTCCAAGGGACCATCGAAGGATTTAAATAATCCATATCCTTATGAAAGTGAATTATAGGTGTCCTTGAATTTAATAAGGGTAAAGACTTTCCAAGTAGTCTTTAAACTCACAAGTTCAATTTAAGCTTGTGACTTTCTTGCAGAAGAAAGCTCTGTTCTGAGAGAACACTGTTTACATTTAAAGAAATAGACATTGGTGTTTTGTTCACCGGAGTATGTATTCATCATACTTACCCACCATGCCAGAACACACAGTAAACATTTAGTCTATAGTTGAATGATAAGTGAATGAATGAATATAAATTTTAATTCATTTGGTTTTGGACTTTCTGGAAAGCTGATAATCTACAAAGCAGTTCGTTTGTGGTATGTGAGGAGCTCTCTCTCCCTTTAGTGTGGTCAGGTATTGTACGGTAGTAGGGCTATACCTAGGCTTCCCTGGTGGCTCAGATGGTAAAGAATCCTCCTGCAGTGCAGGAGACCTGGGCTCGATTCTTGGGTTGGGAAGATCCTCTGGAGGAGAGCATGGCAACCCACTCTAGTAATTCTTGCCTGGAGAATTTCATAGACAGAGGAGCCTGTTGGGTTACAGTCCATAGGGTCGCAAAGTCAGACATAACCAAGTGACTAACACTTTCACTTTTGGTGCTATACCTAAATAGTATTAGTGTTGATCAGAAATGGGGTAGAACATTTTTGAGATTGTATTTTCATGGATTACAGAGGAGACTGGTCTTATTTCAAGCCAAATATAAATTCCTTTTAGAATTTGTATAAATTTTAATTATTTTGATCAGTCTCCTATTTACAGCTAATAATACATAGTTGACTGTCTTGTTCCTATGTTCCAAATATGAAAAGATTAAATTCATGATGCTCTTGAGAAGAAATACTATTGGAAATAGTTATGTGGATAATGAGATATCCCAGGACCTCATTTTACTTGAATTATTTTTGAAAGTTCAGTAGATGTGCTTATTACTCTGCCGCTGCTGCTGCTAAGTCTCTTCAGTCGTGTCCGACTCTGTGTGACCCCAGAGACGGCAGCCCTCCAGGCTCCCCCGTCCCTGGGGTTCTCCAGGCAAGAACACTGGAGTGGCTTGCCGTTTCCTTCTCCAATGCATGAAAGTGAAAAGTGAAAGTGAAGTTGCTCAGTCATGTCTGACTCTTCACGGCCCCATGGACTGCAGCCTACCAGGCTTCTCCATCCACGGGATTTTCCAGGCAAGAGTACTGGAGTGGGTGCCATTGCCTTCTCCACTTATTACTCTAGTCAAGTGTAAAAAAATGACAGCTATTCCTACCTGGTCGATAGTTCTGCATTAAAAGAAAAACCTAGTCGGTTAGTTCTTTTGTGTTTACTTCCTAGTTATGTATCCATACTTCCTTTATTTTGCTTAGTTATGTATCTGACTTTTTTTCCCCTGAAGCTCTTGATTAAAATCAACTTTCCTCTAGAATAATTAAAATTAACTTGGGCTCCTTTTTCTCATGATCTTGTCTTTTAGTGATGATTTCTCAAAATTTGTTTCCATGAATTTTGTTAGTTTTATATAGCCATATTTTAGTGGTTGTCATTTCACCTCCAGCCACCCTTTCTGGATTAATGTTGCTGGTTTACCCTCACCTCTGGGATAGAACCTCATAATCATGTAGATGTAGAACAGTGCATAAAGAACACTTTTTAGTGTTTAGCAGCATCAACTTTTACAGCAGTGAAGAGAATAATTATTTACCAAAAGAAAATAGATTGAGCAGAGATCTGTTACAATGGCTATGTTTTGTGCTATTATTAGATTTTAAAAGTGACATGATAATTCTCAAGGATTGAGCTGCTTTTAATGTTTTTTAATGAGAAAACATTTTATGGGCTTTTTGCCAGGGAAGTTTATATATAAATGGTAATAGAGGAACAGTGTAACATTTATGAACTTGGAGGCAGTGTGATGTAATGGACTCTGGGGCTTTGGGATCAGATGCTTTGCGTCCTGACTCTTTCATTTAATAGCTTTGTAACTATGGGCCAGTTATTTGACCTCTTTGGACCTCAACTTCTTGTTTTGCAAAATGGAAATAATATGATTTATTTACCAGAATCTTGAGATAATTAAATGCAAGTATATACATAAAATGCCTAATGAAACTTTGGGCGCATACAGATTTTTCTGCAAAGACAAATAGATCCTATTGGTAAGTATAGAAAGGGAGATGTGAAAATATTTCTTCCTGATTTACTGGAGGTTTATGCTCATAGATCTCTCTACTATCTTAACCTAATGATTCATAATGACTCCAACAAGGAAGTGCGTTCTAGGAAGGTGTGGCATTTTTACTCTTTTGTTCACTTTGAACAGAAAGTCAATTTGTGCTCTAAGGTTTCTGGCAAAGATGGGGGAGGATGGTCAAGGGCAGTTTAATGGGTCCCTCGTTCCACTTCCACCTCTATTTTTCTGTTTTATCTTTTGTATTTCTGTAGAAGATATTGTTTGAACAAAAGAAGCAGTTCAGTTCAGTTCAGTCGCTCAGTCATGTCCGACTATTTGCGACCCCATGAATCAAAGCACGCCAGGCCTCCCTGTCCATAACCAACTCCTGGAGTTCACTCAAACTCATGTCCTTCAAGTCAGTGATGCCATCCAGCCATCTCATCCTCTGTCGTTCCCTTCTCCTCTTGCCCCCAATCCCTCCCAGCATCAGGGTCTTTTCCAATGAGTCAACTCTTCACACGAGGTGGCCAAAGTATTGGAATTTCAGCTTTAGCATCTGAACACCCAGGACTGATCTCCTTTAGGATAGACTGGTTGGATCTCCTTGCAGTCCAAGGGACTCTCAAGAGTCTTCTCCAACACCACAGTTCAAAAGCATCAATTCTTCGGCGCTCAGCTTTCTTCACAGTCCAACTCTCATATCCATACATGACCACTGGAAAAACCATAACCTTGACTAGATGGACCTTTGTTGGCAAAGTGATGTCTCTGCTTTTGAATATGCTATCTAGGTTGGTCATAGCTTTCCTTCCAAGGAGTAAGCGTCTTTTAATTTCATGGCTGCAGTCACCATCTGCAGTGATTTTAGAGCCCAAAAAAATAAAGTCTGACACTGTTTCCACTGTTTCCCCATCTGTTTCCCGTGAAATGATGGGACCGGATGCCATGATCTTCGTTTTCTGAATGTTGAGCTTTAAGCCAACTTTTTCACTCTCCTCTTTTACTTTCATCAAGAGGCTTTTGAGTTCCTCTTCACTTTCTGCCATAAGGGTGGTGTCATCTGCATATCTGAGGTGATTGATATTTCTCCTGGCAATCTTGATTCCAGCTTGTTCTTCTTCCAGCCCAGCTTTTCTCATGATGTACTCTGCATATAAGTTAAATAAGCAAGGTGACAATATACAGCCTTGACGTATTCCTTTTCCTATTTGGAACCAGTCTGTTGTTCCATGTCCAGTTCTAACTGTTGCTTCCTGACCTGCATACAGATTTCTCAAGAGGCAGGTCAGGTGGTCTGGTATTCCCATCTCTTTCAGAATTTTCTACAGTTTATTGTGATCCACACAGTCAAAGGCTTTGGCATAGTCAATCAAGCAGAAATAGAGGTTTTTCTGGAACTCTGTTGCTCTTTCGATGATCCAGAGGATGCTGGCAATTTGATCTCTGGTTCCTCTGCCTTTTCTAAAACCAGCTTGAACATCTGGAAGTTCATGGTTCACGTATTGTTGAAGCCTGGCTTGGAGAATTTTGTGCATTACTTTACTAGCGTGTGAGATGAGTGCAATTGTGTGGTAGTTTGAGCATTCTTTGGCATTGCCTTTCTTTGGGATTGGAATAAAAACTGACCTTTTCCAGTCCTGTGGTCATTGCTGAGTTTTCCAAATTTGCTGGCATATTGCGTGCAGCACTTTCACAGCATCATCTTTTAGGATTTGAAATAGCTCAACTGGAATTCCATCACCTCCACTAGCTTTGTAGTTTTGCTTTCTAATGCGCACTTGACTTCACATTCCAAGATGTCTGGCTCGAGGTGAGTGATCACACCATTGTGATTATCTTGGTCATGAAGATCTTTTTTGTATAGTTCTGTGTACTCTTGCTGCCTCTTCTTAATATCTTCTGCTTCTGTTAGGTCCAGATCATTTCTGTCCTTTATTGAGCCCATCTTTGCATGAAATGTTCCATTGGTATCTCTAATTTTCTTGAAGAGATCTCTAGATCACAAAAGAATCAGTGTTTTTCAAAACAGTTTGGAAAAACAAGAGCAGACTCAAGCACACTATTCCTTGACTTCCCTTTCTCTCAGGTGCTACTCTGTTTTCTCCTTAGCCTTGGTAGGGCAAGGAGGAAGGAGGGGTTTCCCAGGCTGTCTTCTTGGTTTAGTTCTCAGCCAACAAACCATCATAGAAGAAAGTTCCTATGCAAAGAAGGCACTCCTGGTGGAAAAGTTCCTTGACCTATTTAGCTCTGGAACTGATCTCCACCCGTGCAGAGGCACATTGTGGGCCATCATCAGAAATTTTCCAACTTTGAAATAACTAAAACAGACATCTTGCCTCTGCTTACTTTCTCCTAATTGCCCTTATTGAGAACTCTGTTGTTTAGTTGCTTAGTTGCATCCAGCTCTTTGCGACCCCATGGACTGCAGCACACCAGGCTTCCCAGTCGTTCACTATCTCCCAGAGTTTGCTCAAACTCATACTCATTGAATCAGTGATGCCCATCAGCTATCTCATCCTCTGTCGTTCCCTTTGCTTCCTGCCCTCAGTCTTTCTCAGCATCAGGGTCTTTTCCAATGAGTCACTTCTTTGCATCAGGTAGCCAAAGAATTGGAGAAGGAAATGGCAACCCACTCCAGTGTTCTTGCTTGGAGAATCCCAGGGATGGGGGAGCCTGGTGGGCTGCCATCTATGGGGTCGCACAGAGTTGGACATGACTGAGGTGACTTAGCAGCAGCAGCAGCAGCAGCGGCAGCAGCATTAGCCAAAGAATTGGAGCTTCAGCTTCAACATCAGTCCTTCCAATGAATACTCAGGGTTGATTTCCTTTAGGATTCACTGGTTTGATCTCCTTGCTGTCCAAGGAACTCTAAAGAGTCTTCTCCAGCACCACAGTTCAAAATCCTGAGTTCTTTGGGACTTAGCCTTTTTTTATGGTCCAACTCTCACATCCATACATGACTACTGGAAAAACCATAGCTTTGACTATATGGACCTTTGTTGGCAAAGTCATGTCTCTGCTTTTTAATATGCTTATAGCATATTTAATATGTCATAGCTTTTCTTCCAAGGAGCAGGCCTCTTTTAATTTCATGGCTGCAATCACCATCTGCAGTGATTTTGAAGTCCAAGAAAATGAAGCCTGTCACTGTTTCCATTGTTTCTCCATCTATTTGCCGTGAAGTCATGGGACTGGATGCCATGATCTTAGTTTTTTGAATGTTGAGTTTCAAGCCAGTTATTTCACTCTACTCTTTCATCTTCTTCAAGAGGCTCTTTTTTGTTCCTCTTCACTTTCTGCCATAAGGGTGGTGTCATCTGCATATCTGAGGATACTGATATTTCTCCCTATAATCTTGATTGCAGCTTTTGCTTCATCCAGCCTGGCATTTCACATGATGTACTCTGCATGTAAGTTAAATAAGCAGGGTGACAACATACAGACTTGATGTACTCCTTTCCCAGTTTGGAACTGGTCCATTGTCCATGTCTGGTTCTAAGTGTTGCTTCTTGTCCTGCATACAGTTTTCTCAGGAGGCAGGTAAGGTGGTCTGGTATTTCTATCTCTTTTAAGAATTTTCCATAGTTTGTTGTGATCCATACAGTGAAAGGCTTTAGCATAGTCAAACCTGCCAGGCTCCTCTTGTCCTTGGGGATTCTCCAGTCAAGAATACTGGAGTAGGTTGCCATACCCTCCTCTAGGGGCTTTTCTCAATTCAGAGATTGAACCCAGATCTCCCACATTGCAGGTGGATTCTTTCCCGTCTGAGGCACCAGGGAAACCCCATGAAGCAGAAGTGAACGCTTGAATTGGCCTTTACTGTTTTTGTTTTCTTCTTTATCTAAGACTCAAATCTGTCACTTACTCTCTTTTCAGTGTCCTAGTCATCCCTGAACTCACCAGCAAGAACTCTGCTTCTGGATAAATCTGTCTGACTTTACTCTGCCATCAGGCATTAAGTGTTGTTGGAGAAAATAACACACTGACTAATGATGATGAGTTGCCTAATAATTTCTTGAGCTCTGAGTTCCTTCTCTACCAGTTGCTTCCCTCTCCTTCATTGTTCTCTCTGTTGGCGTCATACCGTTGACATTTAAGTGTGTTCAAATGAATCCAGGCATCAAATGGAAGTAATGACTCCATCTGCTATTTGAGATCCCACCCTCTTTCTCATATTCTCACAAACTTTTTCAACACGATGTTTATTTTCATGGTCTTTAGACCATTCCAATGCTGTTTCTGCTTTGTAAATTTATTTTACCTTCCTGCTTAATAGTGTTGAACAACTTTATCTTTACTTTATGAGAGTCTCATATCCCCAGTGCTATATTCATATCATTTTGTTTCCTCTTTTCTCGTTATATGTACTTCCTTCACTTCATCAGACACACCTAAATTTTTTCTTGCCTCTCTGGGTTTTACAGGTTCTGTTTCTTCTACCTAGAAGACTCTCTCCTTGACTTCCCTAAGTCCTTGAGCATACTGTTCAGTTACCAAATGTCATTTCTTAAGAGATTTTCCTTGATCAGATCTGACCTGACGTAGTCCTCCTACTTTATACTTTCTCTTTATAGCCCTTGTCACAATTTTAGTAATTTATTTAATGTCTTTCTTTCTGTATCTTTTAATCTTAGCTTCTAGAGAGTAGGTATTTCATTGGTTATGGAGCCTGATATTTGTAAGGAGCTCTAGGAACATTTGTTGAAGAAATGACTGAATAAGTGAACAACTTTATTTCTCCCTGGCTCTGTAGATCAGTATGTCTCTGACCTTAAGAAACTTCTTTTCATTGACAGCATAATAAGTTTTAAGTGGAAGTTCAAAAGTTAGTTCCTATACTAGAGTTACTAAGCAGTGTACTCAGTAGTGCATAATGGCTGCATGGCATATATGTTTTTTCTATACCATCCTCTGCTGCTTTTTGCTTTTAAAAAGCTAGAAATATGTAATAATTTCAAACTTTTTTATTAGGAAGCTGAGTATTTTGTTACTTTTAAATTAAATCACGTGTTTATTGACTGCAATTTAAGTGTACGCCCCTAAATGAAAAGCTAACATATAGATAGAAGATTTTTATCTATTTAAAATTTTTTTCCTAAAAATAAAATACTTTAAAAGCAGTTAAGAAATGTATATATCCAAAAGAGACAACAGTAATTCTATTTTCTTCCTATATTTTAGACTTTTATTAGACTTTTTCAGCCCCTAATACTCTAGTAAATAAAATGTTATAGAACTTTTGTAATGAAGAACTATTTGACAGTTGAAAGTATAGCTAAAAGTATATAAGATAAATTAATGAGTGTATAAAGGAGTGGATAGCATGACATTGTACTCATTTTGTAATTCTACCCAAAATGATAATAGTATGTGCAGTTAAGTACAATTGAATATTGCACATATGTACAGAGATTGCTTCTATGTATTATGGATTAGTAAATAGTGTCAAGTGAAATTCTGAAGATATTTAGTGTTTAAAAGTAACCATTATATTATTTGCACAGCTACTTTATTGCTGTAAAAAAAAATCACTATCAACCTATGTACATATGACTATGACAAAGAAGAGTGATGGAATTTGAACTGTCACTGCAAAGTGGATTAAATGATCTCTTAATTACTTCAAGTATTGACATTTACATGTAACTATATTCCTAGCATATTCTAATTCAAACTCACAATAGAAATGTAGAAATGAATGTAGTTTATTTAACTGAGTTGAGAAAACATACTGTAGTAATTAAATTCTGTCTTTTTTTTTTAAACATAGCTTTTCTATAAGTTAAATTGCTGGCTTCCAAGTACTTTAAAATGACTGTATATTGTAAGTCAAATTTTCCTCTTAAATATTTCCTTTATATCTTATACTTTATTTTCTTTAAATTACAGCTCCATGTCTTAGGTGAAATTCTAAGAAGATAATAATGGACTTTTATCCTGTAATAATAAAAAAAAAAAGGAGTGTGGTAATACAGGAGCCAAGTGACAGCTTTTCCCTCTAAGTATATAAATCCATATTCTGTATGGGTTTCTTTATGAGTGAGATACATCTTTTTGTCAGATAACAACAGAATGTTGACTCAGTCAGTTTCCAGTAGCTGTAATGGAAACTAACCTAGATGAACATTGGTACTTAATTTGCAGTAAGTGACTGGCTACTTGACCCCCCCCCCCCCCATTATACTCATGGTGGAGAAACAAATATTAATAACTTGTCCACAACCTGCCATAATCTACCCCAGAAGGTCAAATTTTGATTGTCTCCTGCTTATTGTTTGCCCAATCTAGAGATCGAACCGGGTCTCCTGCATTGCAGGTGAACCCTTTACCATCTTAGCCACCAGGGAAACCCCTTATTAAGCTTATTTGACTTAATTATGTTGTAGAGGCAGAGTATGTTTGGAGGGGAAGGAGACTGAATTTATTTTTCAGGATTTCTTTCTACTGGCATTGGAGCCAAGAGTTGATTCAGAATAATCAATTCTTGCCTATTTTTTTTTTTTTTTTGGCCATGCTGTGTGGCATGCGGGATCTTCCCCAACCAAGGATTGAACCTAGGTCCCCTGCATTGGGAGTGTGAAGTCTTAGCCACTGGGCCATCATGGAAGTCCAGTTTTTACCTGTTTTTTTTTTTTTTTAACCAATAATTATGTGATTTGGGAAATACCTTTATTGTTGTTGTTTTTAATGAAGATGATCTATCGATCATACAGTATCATGTTAAAAACATTATTTGCCACATAGTGATTTAAGTCATGCTTTTATGAGAATAATAAATCACATTTATCAAGGGCTTTTTATATGTTAGGGTTTATTCTAAGTGCCTAAAGTCTTACTTCTACTGTGGAAGCCAAAATGCTACAGATCACCCCTCTCATAACTCTCGATATGGCTAGAGTTATGGCTCATGATTTATGCTCAGATGGCTAGAAAGCTCTGCATGAAGCTTCACATCTGAAGAAAGCAATACAAAGAAACGGGACAGGCACAAATGAAGCTCTGGTGCCAGCTGTGGGAGTGGTGCCGACAGCCGGCAGAGGCTCCCTAAGCCAGCTTCTCTCTCCTTCAATGTGGGTTTTGGTGGCAGTTCTAGCCTCCTCATGCTCTTTAGTTCCAGCTTGTTTCCCAAGTCTGTTTATTCAGCTTGTTTATGTGTCCTTTTCTGCTTAACTTAACAGAAATTGCACTGTTCTTGCAGCCAAGATCTCTGGTACAATTATTAGTGGCAATAGTTCGGCTTAATCTTTAACTATTTGGAAATACATTCCATTTGTTTTGGTAGCCACAGCTGTCAAAACCCTGAGTTTCAGTTAACACAATAAAAGGGAATTTGAAAGGGGGAAAATATAAGTTTTAATTATTTTAGTAGTGGTATCAGAAGGAAACAATGAGTGTCTAATTAAGAACACTTCTCAAGAAATTGTGCATATATTTCAGCACTCTAAAAACCTCCGCATTGTTTTTGTAGTTATTTTTGTTCGCATCATTTTTATTTTGCAAAGAGGTAATTTGTATTGGGGATGTATTTCTGGTATTCTGAAAAACGTCCCTTTGATTTTCCTTTGAAGAATCCACCCCTTCCTTGCTCTTAAGGGTAAGACCACACCCACTAGCTGCCTCAGACCTACACCTAAGCAGTCAGTACACTGTGTCTCATTATAGGCACTGAGGGCTGATTGGATGAGTATATATCAGTGTGCATTGAAAGATGGCTGTAGCAGCTTCAAGTACTACAGCCTCACACATCACATACAATTTGAGAAGGAGGCCAACATATCAGAAAGTAGAACTGAGAGGATGGGGAGAGAGAGACATGTGGGACGTATGTAGTCTATAGGGAGTCTTGCTGGAGAATAAAGTCATCACGAAGGAAAGCAAAATCGAACATTGCAGAGTCCCTATGATATATCTTGAAGCCTAAATCCAGCTATGCCTGAAGCCATTCCCATTTCTACACTTTTAATCCTTTGAGCCAGTACATTACCTTTTTTGCTTATGCTAGTTTAGGGGGTAGGTATCTGTCCTTGGCAACCAAGAGTCCTAGTTTCTTTGGAATGTAAATGCTAAATTATCTTGAATTGGCGTCATGGATTTTTGCCACCATATTTTTAAGGTTAACTTTTTTATTTATAAGTTGCATATACCTTTTGTCCATGAAATATTAATAAGGAAAAGCAACTAGTACTTGAAGGTGAAGAACTAATCCAGAAAGAAATGAGCATGAAAATTCAAACCTTAAATTCTAGAAAACTTTGAGATAGCTGCATTTTTACTTTCTGTATGACTTCCTTGTAAAATACAAGTTGAGAGGCAAAAACTTAAAAAGAATATTTAAGTCCTGTAAATGTATATTTTAAAAAGTCAAATTAAACACATTTCAAACATTTGCTGAATTTGATTTGTAATAAGCACTTTGCTACATTTTATGCTCTATTATTGCCTCTTATATAACTTTCTAAAGTTGTGACATAACATTGTGGTTTTCTGTCAAACATCATGACTGAAAATACGAGCTTATGGATGAGAGTCATGGCTATTTCCAGATTTTTGTACATAAATACTTTTTTAAAATATAAATTTATTTATTTTAATTAGAGGTTAATTACTTTACAGTATTGTATTGGTTTTGCCATACATCAACATGAATCCACCACTGGAGTACACATAAATATTTTAAATAGGCAAATGTGTTTATTAATATTGCCTTTAAGAGTCCAAACTATATTCAGTATCCTTGTATTTTCCCTTTGCTAATCATTCTTGATCTGAGATTGAAAGTGATTTTCTTTATTTCCTTCTTGCTTGGAATGGATAAGGCAAAGAACTAACGAAAGCACTCCAGGAGGAAGATGACCTCAAGAGCAAATTCTCAGAAACCCGCGTTAGTCGAGATTGTTTCGGGTTTGCGTGTCAGAGATCTGACACAAATTAACTTAATCAAAGTTTACTGGCTCAAATAGCTGCTAGGAAACAAGAGGTGACTCTAACCTCAGTCATGGCGGGATGCAAGGGTTTGGCAATATCACCAGGGCTTCGTCTTCACATTGTTCAATTTTGCTTTCCTCTGTGATGACTTTATTTTCTGGCAACTGCTTCCCATGGACTGTGTGTGTCCAAACGTCTGTCGTTCTTACAGTTCCAGGCTTCAGATAAATGTGAATGACTATTGTTTTCCTCCATGACAATTAAACATGTGGGGGTGGGGACCCAAATAACTACTGACCTTGCTTAGTTCTCACGGCCACCAGGCTTGGGGGATGGAAAGGCCCATGACTGATGGCTCTGTCAGTATCACACTGAATGGAATTGTACTATTTCCCCAAAAGAAAAGGTGCTAGTGAGACAGGTATAGATGTCCTCTTCCAGAAGGGTTCATCTACTTCCCATTGCAAGCTGTTTTGGTTACTCTTGTTTCACTATCTAACATACCATTTTTAAGTTCTGTTGAATTAAATTGCCTCCTTTTGAAAAGATGAAAATGCTGCTTCTGGTAGGATTTGGTTATTTATATCCAGTGCAAATTAGATCAGAAAGGTTTCTTCTAGTGTGTAGCTGGCATCACCTATTCTGAAGGACTGGAAATTGTGACTCTGAAAAAGAAAGTAAGTATTTTGAAACTTAGCAGTGTTGCAAAGTGGTAGATACCATGGAAGCCGTGTGGACCTGGGTATGACTTTGCAACTTCCTAACTATGTGCCCTTAGGCAAGTCACTTAATTTTTCAAATCCTCCTTTTTTTAAAACTATAGGATAAAAATAATACATATATCATAGCGTAGCTATGAAATTAAATGAGGCAAGTAAAATGTTTAACACAATACCTAGCACATAGTGGGTACTTGGTAAGTGATAGCTTCCTGGATGTTATGATTCCCACTAGTAGCAACAATAGTAATAAATACTGTCCTTTGCCACCCTTGTTCTCAAATGGTTCCCAACTACTTAGGATTAAGAGTTTGAAAAGGTTCTGTAGTTCAGTTACATTAAGGTTCATATCAGATTTTACAAATGAGTCTGAAAGTCTAACTGCTGTTCATAATATTGGTTCTATGGGGAAAATTTTCTTGAACTTGAAGAAAATATATTTTGTATAAGTCATTCTTCAGAGAAATTTGCTTCTCTTTGCTCTGTTGTTGTTGTTTATATTTATTTTTTCCCTTTATGAGGGCCAGACAAATAAGTAAGGATCAGAATCTATTTAATAAAAGACTAGAATTAAAGTGTGCCTAGCAGAATGAAATATATTTGCAGAGACTGTTGATGGCGATAGGAAGTTGTATCATAGCCATGTGACTTGTTTGTGGAGGTGTTGTGTGGTCTGGAGCCTAATTAAGTCACACATGAAATTTCAAGGCTTTTTGTTTTGTTTTTGTAGTCAGGTGTTTAACATTTTGCTTTAAAAGTCCTGTCATAACATGTGGCCCTTTACAGTGATGGAGTGATTGACTCATGAGGAGAAGTGGTTATGGTAAGCAGGGAGAGAATTCAACTGATTTGTTATTAATGAAAATAAATTGATAGATGAATAATCTGAGACATACATAGCTAAAATGAAGATTTTCTAGTATAAAAAACTTAATAGCCAACTCTCAATAGCCAACTTAGTAGCCACCTTTGTCTTAATAGCCAACATTCCCATCTCTGCTTTGGTTAATGTATGTGATTATCACACGATATTAAGAAGTCAGAGTTAATGGAGTTGATATTGTACTGGCTTACTTGTAAGAAAGATATTTTATTTATTGCTGTAGACAGTATGTGGCATACTTCTATTCAAGGATCCTTCCTGCTATTATTAATCATAGAAATACTATATCTCTGTGTGTGGATAGCTTCTTACAACCTAATATAAAGATCAGAAAAATAGTAATGTACTCTAAATGGTGATTAATTTTTATCTTTATATAAAGGATACCTTTATATATAAGATACCTTTTCTTTATATATATAAAAGGATAGATTTTCAAATTTACCAGGGAAAAGGAGACACTAAGCAAAACCTAAGAAATAATGGATATTGTTTATGTGACATATGATTTTCTAAATAAAGCTTAGAAACACTGCTATACCTGTTCTTTCAATATGTGCAAAAATAATAAAAATTTTCTTTTTATAGATTGTCAATAATCTCTACCAGAAGTTGATAATTAAGGAAGGATAATTGTTTCTGCCAAATAAAAACTATCCTTTTTTAATCTTTCTTGCAGTAAACACTTGTCAAAGTGTTAGTGCCTCAGTCATGTCTGACTCTTTGCGACCCCATGGAGTGTAGCCTGACAAGCTCCTCTGTCCATGGAATTCACCAGGCCAGAATACTGGAGTGGGTTCCCACTTCCTTCTCCAGGGTTATCTTCCTGACCCATGGATTGAACCCAGGTCTCCCGCATTGTAGGCAGATTCTTTACTGTCTGAGCTACCAGGGAGGTCCAAACACTTGTGGTATTTTTAATATGTGGGGTTGTTTGCCACATTTTGCAGAGTCTACTTCACAATCATAGTCTTCAGTTTTAGAAGAGACCATAAAAGATCATTCCATTCATCCCTTTCCACTTGATGGTAATGTACTTTGCAGTTTAATATGAAATTAACACCTCAGGCAACATTTTTTTACTTTCAAAAGTGTCATTTGATTTCATGTAAACAGTTTTTTTTTTGTCTTTCTTGCCAATAAGAATTATAAATTTTATTTTTATAGAAATAGAAAATCTGTGAAAGAACTCTGCTACTTTTCCTATCTTTCTAACAGTGCATTCAAATGTAAATTGCCATAGGCATCTATGGAAAGAGCCAGACAGCCTTTGGGTAGAATCCAGTTCAGATACTGAAGCACAGAGAGATTACATGATTTGTCTGTGTTATATATTGAGCTAGTAGTAGAGTAGAATTGAAATAGTAGTGTACTGGAACCAAACTTGGGTCTGTTCACACTAAGGCCAGTCTGTGGAGCCCGGGTTGTGGTGAACTGCAGCCTTTATTGCAGGGCTCTGGGCAAAGAGTTCAGGACAGCTAGGCTAAAGACACACAAACTCCCCAGGAGTTTCAGTAAAGCATTTTTAAAGGTGACGTGAAGGAGGGACATCCCAGTGTCTGTGGTCATCTCTTGCACAATTCTCTGGATAACTGTGATAATTATCCAGATAATTATCCAATGGATAATTGTGAGGTAAAGGGGTACTATCACAGGGGTTAGCATTGTTAGCCCTTAGGCACTGATAGATCTGAGGGGGTTGGCGAGGGAGGAGCTTTGTGGTCATGATCATCAAGTTCTTACTTCTTTTTGTGGTGGTTTTAGCATTTGTCAAACAACTCAGAAAATGTGCATCAGATACTGTTATCTAGGTACTTCAGAGACTAACTAGAGCAGAGGATAAGGGTGAGGTTCTGTCTTGGGAATGCCCATAAGATCCTGCTCTATTATGTAGACTCCAATCCCCAAGTCAGTTCAGCCCAGAGCCAGAGCCGTGGCTGCTTTCCTCGTGGTCGCTGTGTGGAAGGCACAGAGATGTAAAGAGAGTTGTCTCAGATGCATCTCTTTGCTTCTCTTCTCTCTCACACGCATAGTCTTAGCTGGAGACATACATACATATATATGCATATATCTGCAACCACATATATGCACTACCTTTTACAGTTTTAATGAGTTTTTTCTTTTTAAACCTTAAATTTCACAGCCTTAAGTCAAGTTATCCTCAGAAATGTCCATTTCTTGTCCTAAAGAGAAAGACATCAATACTAGTCATAGCTGGAGAGATAAGAGGAACATAGAAGGAGCAGGGTAATTTTCAAGTACATTTTGGTATTTTCCTTGCTGTATATTAAAGGTGTATGCTTTTAGTAGATGATTACCTTTAGAAGTCAGTCTCTTGACTTTGGATGAATATAAAGAATTGTAAATATACTGTATTGACACCGATTGGTTGCTGTGGAAATCATTTTAATGTCATGAACTGACACTCTGACTACACTGCAGAATTAAATGAGAAGAATGACAGCTTGCTGTTTGAACCTTGTTGTCTTTAAAGCAATTGCAGGAAGGTTTTTGGTTTACACAGAGTTACACATTCAATATGACAGTAATTTAAGTCTATGTCCCAGCCACTAATGCTGAAGTTGAACGGTTCTGTGAAGGCCTACAAGAGCTTTTAGAACTAACACCAAAAAAAGATATCCTTCTCATCATAGGAGGCTGGAATGCAAAAGTAGGAAGTCAAGAGATACCTGGAGTAACAGGCAAATTTGGCTTTGGAGTACAAAATGAAGCAGGGCAAAGGCTAACAGAGTTTTACCAAGAGAACGCACTGGTCATAGTAAATACCCTCTTCCAACAACACAAGAGATGATTCTACCTGTGGACATCACCAGATGGTCAACACCGAAATCAGATTGATTATATTCTTTGCAGCCAAAGATGGAGAACTATACAGTCAGCAAAAACAAGACTGGGAGCTGCCTGTGGCTCAGATCATGAACTCCTTGTTGCAAGATTCTGACTTAAATTGAAGAAAGTAGGGAAAACCACTAGGCCAGTCAGGTATGACCTAAATCAAATCCCTTATGATTACACAGTGGAAGTGACAAATAGATTCAAGGGATTTGATCTGACAGACAGAGTGCCTGAAGAACTCTGGAAGGGGGTTCATGACATTGCACAGAAGGCAGGGATCAAGACCATTCCCAAGGAAAAGAAATGCAAAACGGCAAAATGATTGTCTTACAGATAGCTTTAGGAGGAGACCTTACAAATAGCTGAGAAAAGAAGAGAAGCGAAAGGCAAAGAAGAAAAGGAAAGATATAGCTAACTGAAGGCAGAGTTCCAGGGAATAGCAGGGAGAGATAAGAAAGCCTTCTTAAGTGAACAATGCAAAGAAATAGAGGGAAACAATAGAATGGGAAAGACTAGAGATCTCTTCAAGAAGATTAGGGATACCAAGGGAACATTTCATGCAAAGATGGACTTGATAAAGGACAGAAATGGTATGGACCTAACATAAGCAAAAGATGTGAAGAAGAGGTGGCAAGAATACACAGCACTATACAAAGAAAGGTCTTAATGACCTGGATAACCATGATGGTGTGATCACTCACCTAGAGCCAGACATCCTGGAGTGCAAAGTCAAATGGGCCTTAGAAAGTATCATCAACAAAGCAAGTGGAGGTGATGGAATTCCAGCTGAGCTATTTCAAATCCTAAAAGATGCTGCTGCTAAAGTGCTACAGTCAATATAAGCAAATTCGGAAAGCTCAGCAGTGGCCACAGGAGTGTAAAAGGTCAGTTTTCATTCCAGTTCCAAAGAAGGGCAGCACCAAAGAATGCGCAAACTACCGCACAGTTGTTGCACTTCACATGCTAGCAAGGTAATGCTCAAAATCCTTCAAGCTAGGCGTCAACAGTATGTGAACTGAGACACCCAAGATGTACAGTGTGGATTTAGAAAAGCAGAGGAACCAGAGGTCAAATTGCCAACATCCACTGGATAATAGAAAAAGCAAGGGAATTCCAGAAAAACATCGATTTCTGCTTCATTGACTATGCTAAAGCCTTTGACTGTATGGATCATGACAAACTAGAAAATTCTTAAAGGGATGGAAATACCACTTCCTTACCTGCCTCCTGAGAAATCTGTATGCAGGTCAAGAAGTAACAGTTAGAATTAGACATGAAACAACAGACTGGTTCCAAATCGAGAAAGGAGTAAGTCAAGGCTGTATATTGTCACCCTGCTTATTTAACTTCTATGCAGAGTACATCATGCAGAATTCTTGGCTGGATGAAGCTCAAGCTGGAATCAGGATTGTTGGGAGAAATATAAATAACCTCAGATAGCCAGATGACAACACCTTTATGGCAAAAGCAAAGAGGAACAAAAAAGAGTCCCTTGATGAAGATGAAAGAGTAGAGTGAAAAAACTGGCTTGAAACTCAGCATTCAAAAAACTGAGATCATGGCATCTGATCCCATCACTTCATGGCAGATAGATGGGGAAAACAATGGAAACAGTGACAGACTGTATTTTCTTGGGCTCCAAATTCACTGCAGATGGTGACTGTAGCCATGAAATTAAAAGATAAAAGACGCTTGCTCCTTGGAAGAAAAGCTGTAACAGACCTAGAGAGTGTATTAAAAAGTAGATACATCACTTTGGCAACAAAGTGATACAGTCCATATAGTCAGAGCTAGGATTTTTCCAGTAGTCATGTGTAGATGTGAGAGTTGGACCATAAGGAAGGCTGAACACTGAAGAATTGATGCTTTTGAACTGTGGTGCTAGAGAAATCTCTTGAGAGTCTCTTGGACAGCATGGGGATCAAACCAGTGAATCCTAAAGGAAATCAACCCTGAATATTCACTGGAAGGAATGATGCTGAAGCTGAAGCTCCAATACTTTGGCTACTTGATGGGAAGAGCTGACTCATTGCCAATGACCCTGATGCTGGGAAAAATTGAAGGCAGGAGGAGAATGGGATGACAAAGGATGAGACGGTTGGATGGCATCACCAACTCAATGGGCATGAGTTTAAGCAAACTCCTGTTTTCACAAACAGGGAGATTGTGAAGGACAGGGAAGCCTGGTATGCTGCAGTCAGTGGAGTCCCAAAGCAGTGTTGGGCACTACCCAGCAACTGAACAACAGCAACAAAGTTACCCTGCCTGTAAGTAACAGAGATGGGACTGGAACTTAAATTTTGCATTCTCAATCAAATTCTCTTTCTACTGCACTAAATTACACTTTCTTGAAAGGTAATATGAATGGTTCATATTAGGTAAATTTACAATGAGTCTTAAGTTGTTGTTTCTTATCTCATATTCACTTAGATTTCTCATCCCTTCTTTTCTGTACCTTCTGCTTTAAGTTTTCTTTTGGATCTTATTCCGATTATGTTGATTATTTAGAGAAATATCTGCCATCATTCTCTATATTATAATCAGAAGGAGAATGGGGGCATAAATGTTTTCCCTCTTAAATTCATTTGAATAACAGAATATGTTAAGTCAATTGTAACATGCAAACAGAACCCTCAGGCGGTGAAACTGCTTACATGCATAATAAGGATTCAACACCATAATTGCAAAATTGAACATCATTGTACTCCATCTTAATATTAATATTTGATCTTACTCATAATGGTTGTTTGTATGTAAACTTTTCATTTACTGTAGAGGTCATAGTATAGGATATTAAAGAAGACATTTGACTAAAACTTCATTTTTCTTATGAGCTCCCACGTTCCCATAGCAATTTTAGACAACACATGCTGTTTTACTGGAAGAGTAACTAGAGGATATAGTCTGATCACTCTGTACCTCCCATGGTAAACCTTCTGTTTGTTTTGTGAATTTAGTGGTTAAAGATGCATGATAAAACTTGTCATCTCTGTTAGATGCTGCTAAATCAGGTGTTAATAAAATGGCTGCCTAGCTTCTGCAATTCTTCTTTTTATTCCATTAAATATCAGTTTCCTAGATAGGCATACATCTGGTGTGTCCAGAATCTTCTTTCTCTGAAACACTCAAATCTACAACGTAAGTTTTAAATTCCAAATTAAAGGGAGGAGGAGGATTCTTCATAAGTGAAAATATTCCTCAAGCTTATGAAAGAAAACACAATTTTTTGTGGAAATTTATTTTCACATTTCTGACCATTGTATGGGTTTTCCTAGCAGTATGAAACAATTCCCTGCAGTTCCTCTCATTTAATTGTTGAAGCAGAAAAGTACATTAAATCTTAATTAGCCGTACTGCTGTTGGGGAAAAAGTTACATATTCAGTTAAGATGATTTGTTGAGAAAATACACATATGTATACATACACATTTGGATACGTGTGTATTTGTATATGCATGTATATGTATATATACACACATGCGGAGAAGGCACTGGCAACCCACTCCAGTACTCTTGCCTGGAAATTCCCATAGACAGAGGAGCCTGGTAGGCTGCAGTCTGTGGGGTCGCTAAGAGTCGGACATGACTCAGCGTCTTCCTTTTCACTTTAAACTTTCATGCGTTGGGGAAGGAAATGGCAACCCTCTCCAGTGTTCTTGCCTGGAGAATCGCAGGGACGGAGGAGGCTGATGGGCTGCCGTCTCTGGGGTCACACAGAGTTGGACATGACTGAAGCAACTTAGCAGCAGCATATATGTGGTGTCTTGTTTGTATGTATATACTTAATGTTCCTTCCCAAATACTGTTCTGTTTCATACCTTGGAAAATATAAATAACAAAAAAAATATAAGGTGAAGATAAATTAAGTTGTTAAACCACTTTTTTTTTTTTTTTTTGCCTTAACATCACAGATACTAAGAAAACTTGAGGACTTTTAATTTGGTTTAAAATTTTTTAGCATCTATTTGTTTTTATTTTGTTTTCTTGACCTGCTCAATTACATATTTGCTTCCTGTTATTCTCAGGATTTTTTACTTCTCTAAAACGCTTTGATTTCCCCTCCACTGATTCTTTTCCCTCCGTTGTTTATGTACATCACTTACATGGTAGTATCTGAAAGAAAAAAAGCAATTTAGACATAATGTTGAATAACATTTTAGTGTTCTTAATTCTGGAGATTGTTTACTGAGGTTATTATGTTGTTGCCCAGTTATCTGCATGTCAGGTATTCAGGGTATCAGTCACCAGACACTTCACATTGAGTTTTGATGGGCTTATGGTTGTGTATTTTGCAGAATTCATGAAGGCATTTTCTACAGATTTATCATGAATTTATGGTCAGTGGAACTGTTTAAACTTCCTAATCCATTTGTTCCACAGAGTAGTCTTAGAGTTAAAACAGCAGTTTCCGTTTCCCATATGGGTAAATGAACCCATGCATACATTTATCATTGATGTCTAGCACTGGAAAAATGTAGAAAGTGGATGTTTGCTCTGTATTCGAAGGAGGGAGAATATTTGGGGGGAGTTTTTCTGAAAATAGAATTGGTGAAATAAAAATTTATATTCACCCTAAGGGAGATAGATTGTCAAAAGCAAACTAACCTCTTTGGTGGATGTTTGAATCAGGGATATATTCCAACCACAGTAGAGTATTTAGTTTGACTTTTCTTTGAGAAGCCGGGGAAACCTGTGGTGTTGGGCTGGCAGGCATGAGGATGCAAACACCCTCTCCTCTCCCTTCCTTTCCCCCAAATTATAAATAGAAATGTGTCCAAATAACTGCAGAGATACAATCTGGCTTCTGCCTTTTCCTATTTTAATATGCTTTTTTGTTTTTTAAGAATTAAAGTTAGCAAACTTGAGAGAGAATCTAAAAGTACTTTTTCAGTTTTTTTTTTGACTTTCAGTTGAGTTACTCAAATTAGAAAATGCAATCATTGCATTGCTATGTCTATTGTATTATACGCAGTCTAGAATACTTGGGCTTTTTACTCCTGTAATCTTGAAATAAACACTTCATTTTTAGCCATTGCAAATACCAATAGCTGTATTTTTAATTAATATGACTTGTATTTTATTTTATTTTTACTAATAGTTTAGATATATCTGTATATCCAGGTCAACCCACTGAAATGAATAATCCTGTATATCAGGAAAGGACATCAGTAAGATTAGAGATTTCTTGACTTCCTTGATCCTTCTTATTATTCTTTCAGGAGATTGCATAAAGATAATACAGGTGTTTTATTCATCAGGTTTTCTTCATTGATTTTGGAAACATTGCATTATCAGAGAGAGAGAGAGAGAAATCAGTAGTTTTTCTGTATCACATTGCCCACCTTTATCATTCCCGTTCTTTCTTTTGGCCATTATTTATCAGGGACCTACTATGACCCAGACATTATACATAGCTCTGACAGTTAGTGACCTTAATCATTTCAGCCATTATGGACCATGAGTAGAGAAGGCAGGTAAATCAGGATTCCTGAGTCCCACTGCCTGAGTTTTACTCTTGGTTGCACCACTTCCTGATGATGTTGGACAAGTCCCTTCATTGTTTGCTTCGATTTCCTTCTTGCTAAAACGAATATAACAGCTTTAAATGAGAAAATGTGTGGATTAAATGAGGTAATGCATGTAAAATATTTAGCACAGATATTAGGAGAGGAAACTTATAGTTTACTATCTCTGCTGTTGCTGCTGCTGCTGCTAAGTCGCTTCAGTCGTGTCTGACTCTGTGCGACCCCATAGACAGCAGCCCACCAGGCTGCACCGTCCCTGGGATTCTCCAGGCAAGAACAACCCTGTTTAAAAAAATGATTTGACTAGCTTTATTTATTTAGTTATAATGTTTCTACTTCACTTTTAGAGCCTTTTCCCAGTGTAGTGTCCTCTGAAATATACTCTGGTCAACTTTTCTGATTTGAAAAGTCCTGAAAGTCTATCATGTCTTGGAAGCTTCCTCATTTAGCATCTCATGGCCAGACATTTCTATCCATGTAACACTCATGACCCTGTCACATGCTGTGCAGTGATGTACAGTTACTTCTTCCTTGACATGTTGCTTCTTTGGATTGTTCATTTGCTTATTTGAGGTGTGACTCCTGGGTATCTTTTCAGTTATTTATTATCTGTTTCTTGCTGTAAATACCTTGAAGGGAGGAAACCATAGCAGTCTGCACAGTAGGCATTTAATAACTGAAATAAGTTGAAACGATTTCCATTCTCAGTAGAGGAGAATGTAGCTTTCTGTCACCAGGCTCTGTGGTTGAGAATAGGACCATCAGAACTGTTCTACTGCCTTAGCCTTTAGATGCAGGGGTGTACCAAGTTCAGTTGAACCCTTTGTAAAATGAATTAACCTCTACCATTCTTAAGCATTCACAGTTTCGACTGTATTTTACAGTTTCAACTGTGTACTGTTTTTCCAGTGTAGCTCATTTGTTGGATTCAACTTGAGAATTTCTTTCATTCAGTTCAGTTCAGTTCAGTCGCTCAATCGTGTCCGACTCTTTGCGACCCCATGAATCGCAGCACGCCAAGCCTCCCTGTCCATCACCATCTCCCGGTCATTCAAACTCAACATCCATCGAGTTGGTGATGCCATCCAGCCATCTCATCCTCTGTTGTCCCTTCTCCTCCTGCCCCCAATCCCTCCCAGCATCAGAGTCTTTTCCAGTGAGTCAACTCTTCGCATGAGGTGGTCAAAGTATTGTGAATAGTAATTTTCTAAATTTTTAACTTTCGTTTTGCTTTTTGACTCTGTTTTCTGTGATGTTAGCATGCTCATTTTTGACTCCTTTCCCGTAGCCCCTTGCTTTCTTCCAGGTCTTACTGTGAAGCCTTTTGAAGCTCTACAATGAGATTACATTTATTGACCATCCTATAATTAAGCCATATTTTCTTTTGTAATTTTTATTTGCAATTTATATATTATATGCTTTATTTTGACTCATTTAATAAATGATTAAGTCTCCTGCTTATAATTCTGTATGGAAATTTTCATTTTCATTTATTTTTCTTCCTACCTGTACAAAAGCTGGAGATCAAGTGTAAAACTTTCTGGTAAGTACATCCTGAGGTTTTGTGTGTGCATGTATACTCAGTTGCTTCAGTCTTGCCCGACTCTTTGCAACTCTACGGACTGTAGCCCACCAGGCTTCTCTCTCCATGGGATTCTCCAGGCAAGAATACTGGTGTGGGTTGCCATGTCCTCCTCCAGGGGATCTTCCCAATCCAGGGATCAAACCTGCATCTCCTGCATTGCAGGCAGATTCTTTACTGCTGAGCCTCTGGGGAAGCCCACAAGACTTTGTATACTTGGCCCTTAATATTTTCATTTTTTTTTTTTTTTAAGAGCAAAAGGTTGTCAGCTGATTACCAATCATATATGATGCCAGTCTGACGTGACAAGTCTGTCTGTAAGACTGATTTTCCACTTAGTGTTTCCTGGCAACACAAAACCAAGTATAGAGCACTCTGTGTGATTTTTAGTTCTTAGGATGTAGCATGCGTGACAATTCTCATTTTTAAGAGCAAAAAATGGACTAGGAGAATTAAAAAGACTTATGTGTTATTTCTCCATTCATATGGTTAATATATGTTACTATGTGTTGGTATTATTGAATCTCAACCCAGATTTCTTGTCTCTTGTTGAATTGTTATGAATTCAGATAAAAACACTAAGAAAAAAAGTTAACATTAAAAATACAGAGGCAATTGGTAATTAGCACAGGGAGTGAAATTTTACCTGAAGTCATAGGATGCTCATTAAAACATTTAAAATTTAACTTCCTCAAAGTACCTCTTAAAGGATTTGTTGTATTGTACTTAAAAAAATTTTTTTTATTGCTCAATCTATTTGTTAGTCTTCTTTATTGTTAGCTACTCATTCATTGAAATAGTGACATATTAATTAAAAAAAATAACTTCTCAGGGACTTCCTTTGTAGTCCAGTGGTTAAGAATCCGCACTTCCAGTATATTGTTCTTGATATTCATTCACAGCATTACATGTGTCCGTAGTTTGTTGCTTTTTCTGTTGCTGAAAGTATTCCATTTTCTAAATGTACCAGTTTGTTTATTCACCTGTTGAAGGATACTTGTTTTCCTTTTTGTTGTTCAGTTGCTCAGTCGTGTCCAACTCTTTGCAACTCCATGAACTGTGGCATGCCAGGCTTCCCTGGCTTTCGCCATCTCCTGGAGCTTGCTCAAACCTATGTCCATTGAGTCGGGATTCCATCCAACCATGTCCTCCTCTGTCATCCCCTTCTCCTCCTGCCTTCAGTCTTTCCTAGGATCTTTTCCAGTGAGTCGGCTCTTGGCTTCAGGTGGCCAAACTAGTGGAGCTTCAGCTTCTGCATTAGTCCCTCCAATGAATATTCAGGGTTGATTTCTCTTAGGATTAATTGGTTTGATCTCCTTGCAGTCCAGAGGATTCTCAAGAATCTTCTCCTGCACCACAGTTCAAAAGCATTATTAGTTCTTTGGCACTCAGCCTTATTTATGGTCCAGCTCTCACATCCGTACATGACCACTGGAAAAACCATAGCTTTGACTAGATGGACCTTTGTTGGCAAAGTGATGTCTTTGCTTTTTAATACACTTTTTTGGTTTGTCATGGCTTTTCTTCCAAGGAACAAGCATATTTTAATTTCATGGCTGCAGTCACCATCTGCAGTGATTTTGGGGCCCGAGAAAATAAAGTCTGTCACTGTTTCCATTGTTTCCCCATCTGTTTGCCATGAAGTAATGGGACCAGATGCCATGATCTTAGTTTTTTGAATGTTGAGTTTTAATCTAGCCTTTTCACACTTCTCTTTCACCTTCAAGAGGCTCTTTACTTCCTGTTCACTTCCTGCCGTAGGGGTAGTGTTATCTGCACTAGCTGAGATTATTGATATTTCTCCCTGAAATCTTGATTCCAGCTTATACTTCATCCAGCCTGGCATTTCACATGATGTACTTTGCATATGAGTTAAATAAGCAGGGTGACAGTATGCAGCCCTGACACACTCCTTTCCCAATTTGGAACCAGTCCGTTGTTCCATATCCAGTACTAACTGTTGCTTCTTGACCTGCATACAGATTTCTCAGGAGGCAGGTAAGGTGGTCTGGTATTCCCATCTCTTGAAGAATTTTCCACAGTTTGTTGTGATCCACACAGTCAAAAGCTTTAGTGTAGTCAATGAAGGAGAGGTAGATGTTTTTCTAAAATTCCCTTGCTTTTTCTATGATCCAGTGGATGTTGGATCTCTGGTTCCTCTGCCTTTTCTAAATCCAGCTTGTATATCTGGAAGTTCTTGGTTCACATATTTTTGAAGCCTAGCCTAGATTTTGGCAATTATAAGTAAAATGACTATCAACATTAAAAAATAAGAGAGAGAGAATCCACACTTCCACTGCCGGAAGCATGGGTTCGATCCCTGGTCAGGGAACTAAGATCCTGTATGCCATGCGGCACTTCCAAAAAAACAAAACAAAGAAAGCTTCTAAGCATTTGATGTTATTAAGATTACAGATATATAATCTTTATATATATACACACACATACAGACATGCTGCTTGCGCTAAGTCACTTCAGTTGTGTCTGTCTCTGTGTAACACCATAGATGGCAGCCCACCAGGCTCCCATGTCCCTGGGATTCTCCAGGCAAGAACACTGGAGTGGGTTGCCATTTCCTTCTCCAATGCATGAAAGGGAAAAGTGAAAGTGAAGTTGCTCAGTTGTGTCTGGCTCTTCGTGACCCCACGGACTGCAGCCCACCAGGCTCCTCCGTTCATGGGATTTTGCTGGAGTGGGGTCTATGTTTATTTGTGTTATTTGTAAATCTTTTCCTCTAAGAAGAATATTTACAGAGTTATTGTTGACTGACTGTTGGAATGACAACAGAGGAAGATTTGAAATACATTCTAAATATTACTATGGAAGATATACTCAGTATTTTAACAACTGTCTGCTGCTGCTGCTGCTAAGTTGCTTCAGTCATGTCCAACTCTGTCTGACCCCATAGACGGCAACCCACCAGGCTACAACTGTCTAAAAACCACCTAATAAATGAGTGTGTATCCGATGGCAGGTATTCATGCTACAGACTTGTTATTAGATAGAGTCATTCATCCAAACATGTATGAATAACTATCATAATTATTGTATTCACACCCCATCCCCATATCAAATCTGTCAACAAATCCTGTTACCTTACTTTCAGAATATATGCTAAATGTAATTATTCTCACTACCACCTATTTCAAATCAGATTTCACTTTTTTTTAGAGATACTTGACACATTTTATCAAAATTGGGACCCTGTTTCCCATCTCCACATTCTTTCCCCTTTTCCATTTTATTTTTTTTTAGTAGAGCTTTCCACTTTTTGATATTATATCTTTTAAAAAAACTTATTTATCACCTGTGATTTATTGTTTGTTCCCCATTAGAATGTAAGTACCATGAGGGTGAGGAATCTGTCTTATTAATCCAGTGGTCACTAAATGTAGAACAGTGCCTGGCACACCTTAGGTATTTAAGAAAATGAATACAGGAAGGAACAAGTGCTGTGGAGACACAGAAGCTTGGTGTGAGCCATCGAACAATTTTCTGCTTAACATATATTTTTAAATTAGGGAATGAGTGAATGAATGAGTTCAAAAATTAGGCTTTGGGGAGTTCTTTGGAAGGAATGATGCTGAAGCTGAAACTCCAGTACTTTGGCCACCTCATGAGAAGAGTTGACTCATTGGAAAAGACTCTGATGCTGGGAGGGATTGGGGGCAGGAGGAGAAGGGGACGACAGAGGATGAGGTGGCTGGATGGCATCACTGACTCGATGGACATGAGTCTGAGTGAACTCCGGGAGTTGGTGATAGACAAGGAGACCTGGCGTGCTGTGATTCATGGGGTCGCAAAGAGTCGGACACGACTGAGCAACTGAACTGAACTGAGTCCACTTTGGAAAAATTATTTGTCATTATCTACAAAATTGAACATATTTATACTGTGTAACTCAGAAATTCCACTTCTAGGTATATACCCAACTGAAATGCAGGTATATGTTCACCAAAAGCCATGAATGACAGTGTCATAGCAATGCTATTCATGAGAGCGCAAGTGTAGAAACTGCCCATGTAAACAGTAGAATGGATAAATGAATTGTAGTATTTATTTATCAAACAACAAAATACTAGACATCATTGAGAATATATGAACTACAGTATTGTTAGACTGTGAATGAATTGTAGAAATATAATGTTGACTGAAAGAAGCCAGAGGCAAAATAACACATATTATATAATTTTACTTATATAAAGTTCAGATCTGTTTTTAGATGTCAGGATAGTGTTTATCCTTGAAAGGATGGCACTGGAAAGGGAATAAGGAGGGACTTTTAGGGTGCTCTGGTGTTTTATATCTTAAAGATAGTACAACATGGCATTCCTAGCCATAAAAGAATTAACTTAATGAAGGAGCAGTTAACATTAGGCTATGTAAAATAACTGATGTATAAAGTGCTTTGAATGAGCAGAGGATAAAATAATTTATTTAATAGTTTCCTCAAAAACCAGGTAATTTAATGACAAAGAGGTTAAACTGTTTTCAACAGATACTGTAATAACTTATGGCAAACTAGAACATTCCTTAAGAGAGAAAAATTTTATTTCAAAAGTTACAAACTGAGTTTTTAAATGTTTTGAACCACAGCAAGTTGGAAGTGATCAATAAAATATGTAAACACTATTACAATACAGTGTCAGCACTAAGAAAAATAATATTTTCTATCAATAATAAATATCATTGATGAACCAGTGGAATGTCAGGTGACAAACATGGATAAGATAGTATTGGCACAACCATCGTATTGACTAAGATGTGACGGTCTGCTGCTACTGCTGCTAAGTCGCTTCAGTTGTGTCCAACTCTGTGCGACCTCATAGATGGCAGCCCACCAGGCTCCATTGTCCATGGGATTCTCTAGGCAAGAGCACTGTAGTGGGTTGCCATTTCCTTCTTCCAGGCATGCACAAATGCTTAGTTGCTTCAGTAATGTCTGACTCTGTGTGACCCTATGGATAGCAGCCCACTGGGCTGCTCTGTCCACGGGATTCTCTAGGCAAGAATAATGGAGTGGGTTGCCATTTCCTTCTCCGATGTGAAGGTCTGATATTTGCCAAATACTTACACAGGGAAATTAGAACTTGTATACATTGCTGGTGTCAATGTAAAGTGGTACAGCCCTCTTTGAAAAGCAGCTGTATGATGCCTAGGAAGTTTGAAGATCTACAAACCCTATCGCCCAGCAGTTTATCCTTCCAGATGTCAACCTGAGCAAATACTGTACATGTATGGTGGAACTGAGCAGAACCCTGGAGGACTCCCCAGAGTACAAAGGCTTCTCTTTGTCCCTGTCCTCTTGTTTGTAGAGAAACAGAAATCTCTCAGTCATCCCCGAGTCACAAAAGAGTGGGCTTGATCAGTTAATGGTTAGGACAGTAGAGTCACAGACTCAGTGTCTGATGCACATTCCTTAGTTGTTTTGCAGACGCTGTCACCACCATCAGAGGGAAAAAGCTAACTGCACGATGACCAAACTGTAACCATAACATAAGCTGTTCCATCGTGAGCAGTACTGAATCTACAGCTAGCACTGTTTGAAGAACTGATCTTCAGAGAATGGAATTAACACAATTGCTGTTAATAATCTATATTTTTGTGGGCATCAAAATAATTATACCTTGTTTTGCCTGTATTTATAAGAAGGCAACTAAAATTGTGAGCAAAGAGGCACCACAGACCTGTCTTCCACTTTAGTTATACAACATCATATGTCAGTGTGAAGAAATTATGGAAGGTGGACTTTTGCCCCTAATCTCATAGAAATGAAATGACGTCTGATAGTTAGGAATTTGTAAGTAGCTCTTTGCCCCTTACCTGTTTATCTGTTTTTGTTCCTGTTAAGCCTTAAGTATAAAAATGAGATCACTAGGTAACATTTAACTTAACTCCTGATTTACGTTCTACTAAATGCACACAATACCTTGCCTAACCTGTTGATTCTTTCCCTCGACTGAAAGAAGTAGGAGTGAAGAATTAAGTAGTTGAAGAATGCCTCACTCTCTGACTCCAGTGGCCCCCTTAGCAATCCTGCAGGCAGACCACATGGGCATGATAACATCTGAAGAAAGATCGTTAACAGTCAGCCATCCTGCACACAATGGAAAATGATGCAGAACCTAACCATCTGCTTCAATGATTAACTGAGATCACTTCCCCCTTTTCCCTTTAAAAATCACATAGCTGAGCAGAATCTTTAGAGTCGGTTTTGGGGATATGAGTCCACCTTCTCCTTAGTTGGCAGGCTTTCTGATTAAACTTTCCTTTCTGCCAACATTTGCCTTTCCACTATTGGCTTTTGAGCAGTGAGCAGCTGAACCTGAGTTCAGTAACAATAGTATGATTGTTGTATTTGCAATAGTGACAAAGTGAAACTGTATCATGGCCTATTCTAGCTGGTTAAGTAGGTTTCTTTAAAGGTTGACATCATATAACAATCAGAATGGTAACATGACACTTTCATGTTGCCAAGATCAATAAATTTCAAAAATCAGGGCATTTTAAAAAGAAAAATTGCAAAGAAACAAAAATTGTGTAAAAATTAAAACCAGTAGTATTCATTTTTAATGTAATGAAAGTATTTGCTAAGTCATGTCCAACTCTTTGTAACCCCACGGACTTAAGCACACCAGGCTTCCCTGTCCTTCACTATCTCCTGGAGTTTGCTCAAAGTTGGTGTTGTTATCTAACCATCTCATCCTCTGCCATCTACTTTTTTTGCCTTCAGTGAAAGTATAAAGACTAAAATATTCTCATAGGTTATAAAGTATCTCTACTGAGAAAATACTGTACTACAGTTTCTTTCTTCTGCAAGAGTATAACTGGAGGTTTGGGGAAAGAAAGTGAAGTATAAAAGTTCATGTTATTTGAAATTGCCATTAACTGAGCAAAATTTCAGTTTTTCTGCCTGATACATTACTAGGAAAACTCAGCAGTGGCCGCAGGACTGGAAAAGGTCAGTTTTTATTCCAGTCCCAAAGAAAGGCAATGACAAAGAATGCTCAAACTACTGCACAATTGGACTCATCTCACATGCTAGTAAAGTAATGCTCAAAATTCTCCAAGCCATGAACTTCCAGATGTTCAAGCTGGTTTTAAAAAAGACAGAGGAACCAGAGCTCAAATTGCCAACATCCTCTGGATCAACAAGCAAGAGAGTTCCAGAAAAACATCTATTTCTGCTTTATTGACTATACCAAAGCCTTTGACTGTGTGGATCACAATAAACTGTGGGAAATTCTGAAAGAGATGGGAATACCAGACCACCCGACCTGCCTGTTAAGAAATCTGTATGCACATCAGGAAGCAACAGTTAGAACTGGACATGGAACAAGACTGATTCCAAATAGGAAAAGGAGTACGTCAAGGCTGTATATTGTCACCGTGCTTATTTAACTTATATGCAGAGTACATCATGAGAAATGCTGGGCTGAAAGAAGCACAAGCTGGAATCAAGATTGCTGGGAGAAATATCAATAACCTCAGATATGCAGATGACACCATCCTTGTGGCAGAAACTGAAGAACTAAACAGCTTCTTGATGAAAGTGAAAGAGGAGAGTGAGAAAGTTGACTTAAAGCTCAACATTCAGGAAATGAAGATCATGGCATCTGGTCCCATCACTTCATGGGAAATAGATGGGGAAACAGTGGCTGACTTTATTTTTTGGGGCTCCAAAATCATTGCGGATGGTGATTGCAGCCATGAAATTAAAAGACGCTTACTCCTTGGAAGAAAAGTTATGACCAACCTAGATAGCATATTCAAAAGCAGAGATATTACTTTGCCAACAAAGGTCCATCTGGTCAAGGCTGTGGTTTTTCCAGTGGTCATGTATGAATGTGAGAGTTGGACTGTGAAGAAAGCTGAGAGCTGAAGAATCGATGCTTTTGAACTGTGGTGTTGAGAGTCCCTTGGACTGCAAGGAGATCCAGCCAGGCCATCCTAAAGGAGATCAGTCCCGAATGTTCATTGGGAGGTCTGAAGTTGACACTGAAACTCCAATACTTTGGCCACCTGATATGAAGAGCTGACTCATTGGAAAAGACCCTGATGCTGGGAAAGGTTGAGGGCAGGAGGAGAAGGGGACAACGGAGGATGATATAGTTGGATGGCATCACCGACTTAATGGACATGGGTTTCGGTAGACTCCGGGAGTTGGTGATGGACAGGGAGGCCTGGCGTGCTGCGGTTCACGCGGTCGCAAAGAGTTGGACACGGCTGAGTGACTGAACTGAGCTGAACATTACCAGGAAATCATGTTATGTGAAAGACTTGGTAATGATTATTTAGCTTGCTATTTTTTTCCATTAGTGTATTAATATAAATTTGTGTAAAGGAATTTCTCAGTTCAGTTTAGTCGCTAGTGAGGCTCAAATCACATACATAGATGAAATTTTTCAGTTGCTTTTCAAATATTTGGAAATTTTAAAATGCATCGATTTTGAAGGTCAGAAAAGTTTGATGCATATCTGTTTATAACTGCATTTTATATATACACATGCAACAATTCATGATATAAGATTATATTATACGGTGATATTTGAAACTTTAAATATACATATAAGATAATGAAGTGTAGTGGCTAAGAGCACAGACTTGACTCAGATTGATCTGCATTTGAATTCTACCCCGGCAAGTTGGTGTAACTTACCTGTTTAAGCCTTGGTTTTCTTAGGTCTTGTAAAATAGAGATAATTTCTACTTCATTTTGCTGATTAAATGAGAATTTGTGTAAACTACTTAGTACTGTTACACAGCATACTCAGGAAGCCATTAATATTTTAATCTAACTTCTTTCTCCTGAAAAACAATTTGATAAATATGATTGGAGTTTCTGATTTAGTTCTCAAAGTTGGTGAGATTCATAATGTAACCCAGAGTAATATAAATAATACCTGGAGTGAAACAAGCATCTGTAGTAGTGGTTTGATGGAAAAATATAGCTAAAGTTTCAGTTTGAAAAGCCCTAAACTATACAGTTGTCCTTTGGTTATCAGACTTACTGTGGATTCCAAAATCTTCCGACGCTCAAGTCCATTGTATAAAAAGGGGTGATATTTCATGTAACATACACTCTTCCTCCCATACACTTCAGATCATCTCTAGATTACTTTTAATACCTAATAGAATGCAAATGCTATGTAAATGGTTATGAATTCAATGTAAATGCTATGTGAATAGTTGCTGGTGCATGGCAAATTCAAGCTTTGTTTTTTGGAACTCTTTGTGATTTTTTTTATAAGTGTTTTTGATCTGGAGTTGATTGAACCCACAGATGCAGAACCTGCTGATATGGAGGGTCAACTGTACTTCCCCCTCTTAAAGTTCTAGGAGTAAAAGTGATAATCCTCTCCCCAGGCACCCTTCTATCTTGTGAGGAGTAAGAATGAATATACCTACATATCTAAGCCTGTGGTGGTGGCTCTTTCTGCTTGGGGCTGGGGCTTTTTGCAGCATGGGGCTTATAAGAGGAATGAAGATTTAAAAGGAATTTCCAACGACAGGAGGCTCTGAAGTGCCATGTTGTCCTGGCGGAAAGAATCTTGGGGTGGGGAGGTGAGTAATGGAAGATATAAAATGGTAGGCCAGGGTTATAGGTGTAATAGAAGTTCTGATTTTTTAAAAATGATCATGCCAACTGTACACTGTTTCAAGAAATACCCTTGACATTTTGTTGAAATTATGATCGATAGTGAATATATCACATTTTGGACTTCCTGGTGGCTCAAACGGTAAAGAATCCACCTTCAGTGTGGGAGACCTGGCTTTGATCCCTAGGTCGGGAAGATTCCCCTGGAGGAGGGCATGGCCACTCACTCCAGTATTCTTGCCTGGAGAATCCCCGTGGACAGAGGAGCCTGGTGGGCTACAAACCATGGCGTTGCAAAGAGCTGGACATGACTGAGTAACTAAGCATGGTATACCATATCACATTTTCTCATCCCAATCTTCTTTAACAAAATTAAACGGATTTCTAATCATTTGTTTTAACGTGAAATTGTTGTGTAAGTTAGAACAAGACATTGAAGGCTATCAGTCAACCCAATTAGAACTTTATAAGAAATAAAGAATTTTGTAAATATGTCTGACATTTAAATTGTTTTAGGGTGTCTATAATAAAATATCCGTCACACAGTTCTTTGTGGTGTTTTCAGGAATAAACTTGGTGTATCATGTTGATTTCTCTTAGAAGATTGGGTTTGTATCTTTTATCTCTATAAATTACACTATGATTAAAGTTCCTTCTAGAGGATGTGAATTTAATAAATATGTTAACAAATAGCTATCTGTGGAGATCATATACTTTATTTCTTGTTATCTTTTAGAGACTCATCATGATACTACTTGCCAAGGAGACTTAGGATATGAAAGCACAGTGTACTCTTTTTATTGTGAGAAGTTCAAAGACCTTCTGAATATATTAATGATTAGCACCAAAGCACTCCTTGATATTTATTCTACTAATAATGAGTTGTAGAGATGCCAGAGTCAAACTGAGAGGTGAATGCCAGGCTCCTTCACTAGCTGGGTGATTTGCTATTTCATATCTGTTTCCAGCTTTATTTTAGTTTGATTCAAATGTGGGCCTCTACAAAATGGCCAAATACCACAGGCCTTGACCCTTTGGGTCACTGTGAAAATACTCACTGAATATCAAAGGTCTGTGTAAGGATATTTAATCTGTATGGGTTCTGTCTCCAGAAGGTCTGCGAAAGTCCTGAAATTGCTACATTTTGTGTATATGTGCATATACATTTTTTTTCTGAGAAGATGTCTGCATCATTTATGTACTATTAAGTCTGTAACCCAAGAAGGGTTAAGTACCAGTGGATTCATTTTGAAACCTCTTCAGAAGTCTCTTACATAGAGAAAACGTTTGCCATCTCGTTTCCTTGATATACAGCATGTACCTCTGGAGAAATGAGGATACCACATGTGTTTATTTATCAATCTTATTTTAATTTTACAGTCCAGAAAATTTGTGGCCTTTTCATAATATAGTGGTATTTCTTTTTATGTGAATTCATATTTTAATGCAAATGCAGTGTCACTGAGTGAATGTGATTGATAAAATGTGAATGATGCTTTGCATGGTTTTATTATTTATGTACCTGAGTTCATTATTAAAGGGGGAAAGAAGGACTTTATCATATTTTACATGTAGTTTTTTCATGGAGTAGAACAATTTTTAAAAAGTTTTGGACTGTATAAAATTTTCATATTCAGAAAATACCTATCTTTTTTTTTAATAAAGAAAATACTGGCTTTTATGGAAGTACTAAACCCTAACACACTCTGTAGAAATAGGATCTTATCACACAAAAAATGGCAGTATCATATATAGACTAAACGATGGTTGATTATTATGAGGGTATGTGAATATTTTGTTCTATTTGAACTGGACTTGGTGATAGAATCAGAATTCTTTAAAACTTAGCTGTTGCTCCTTGGACCTTTGTGTTGCCTAAAGGGAAACAAACTTCCTAGAAAGTGGAACTCTAGACTTGAAGATGAACAAGAAGATTGGAAGATGTAATTACAATCTAACATTAATATTTTTTATTAGACAATGAGTAATTTATTTCAAAATTCCAACACCCAAGATCATAAAATTTATCAGTACATTAATGAGCATATGTGGAGTTACTTTGCTGACTTAGGAATTAAAATTTTAAAGACGAGAAATTTTTATTCTGTCACCAAAGAGAGCTCAATGGTTATGTTAATTAGTGAAAACACTAGAATTAATAGGGGTGTTGACTTGTTACTGGCACTTTTACGTATCACTTCATTTGAGATAAATAATACTGCCATTTTGATGGGAAACTGAAACAGAGTAGCTTGTTCAAGGTGTTCTTTGAGACACCTTGGCAGCACCAAATAGGTGCTCAGTATTTGTTAGGTTGAATTGCAATGATATCTGTGAATCTCTGATCCCTTCCCTTTTCAGTGTTTCCATTTCCCCATTTATCTGTAGTTAAATCAAGGTCTAGGATCCCAGGCCTTCATATATATAACACAGAAATGTTCCCAGTGAAACATGTGCCACTCTGTCAGCAAGCTTTTCTATCATTTGGGAGAAATGTGACCTATATTACATAACTCTGTGTAAAAGGTGAGTGCAGTAGATTTCTTATACCTCTGTTTCTTCTTATTCATCACCAATTACTAGACTGAAAATTGGTTGAAATACTGAATGTCGTTTCCATATAGCTTTTTTTTTTTTGTCACTAGAGATGGTTCCTTATTTTTCTTAATAATTTGGGTAGTTAAGCCATCTGTAATATAGTTTTTACTTTGATTTGGTTTCTTTGGAGAGAGTATATTTTGTAGATATACCATAATTCTGCTTTTGCACTCTCTCATTTTGCTGTAACCTCATTTTAAAATAGTGGTTAGTTAATTCTGTGAATAATATCAAATTTGTGTGTTGTGGAATATGAGAAAAAGAAATGAAAGTGTTGTATAGTGAGCATTTTATAAAGATCTAAGCCTATGAAGAAAGTTTATATAATAGATAATACCTCGGCATATTTTAAATGTTATAGCTAGTATTAGTGCCCTATAGTCAAGTTCATTTAGTCAAAGGGAATATGACAGAAAATACTATTAAGTGATACCCTACTCCATCTAACTTTTAAAGAAGGGAGCAGTTTTTTAAAGTTTGTGAAGATATCATATTTTGTTTATGCAGATGTGTGCTTAGTTGCTCAGTTGTGTCCGACTCTTTGTGACCCCCGTGGACTGTAGCCCCCCAGGCTCCTCTGTCCATGGGGATTCTCCAGGCAAAAATACTGGAGTGGGTTGCGTGCCCTCCTCCAGGGGCTCTTCCCGACCCAGGGGTCTAATCTGGGTCTCCCTCACTGCAGGTGGGTTCTGTACCTTCTGAGCCACCAGGGAGGCCTATGCAGATGTAGTGCTGGTGCTATATTTAAAAATAAACGGCTTTTCCCTTATTCTCATTTCCTTATAATCACTATTTTAATATGGCCTAATTGTTTAGATCAATCTAGAGTGGTTTTTTAAATTTCAAATGAAGATTTCCTTTGTGAAGGAAATTTTGGTTGAGTATTAGAAGATAGACTGAGTGTATAGAAGAAAAACAGTATTTTTCCTGTTTAATATAGAGGTCAGACTGGAAAAGTCGCTCCTGAAGTTGCCCCTGGGGGAAAGGAGAAGCCTTATAAATTTACAGAATTGATGCCACAGGGACAGTTGTTTTGAAGTAAGGCAACCCAGACCATTACAGCATTAATAACTTTTCCCAGTTAGATTAGAGGTTTAATCATAAAAGAACACAGTGTCCCGTATTTTTGATACAAGGTTTTTGCATAAAGAAGAAGCATTTTTTAAGGCAATTCTTCTTCCTTAGATTTATATATTTAGCCATTATGTAACAGTTTTTATTGTTGGAAAAGGAATAGATAGCAAACTGATCAGAAGATTTTACATTGAGGGGAAAATTTGAATTTTTAGTGCAAATTTTGTTAGTATTTGTTAGTAAGATTTTCTGTTGATTCAGGAGATTTTTTACTTCTCAATGATATATTTTACAAGAGTGAGGAAAGGCTGATCACATAAAATACACATAGCATGTATATAATATTTATATGAACCAGAAAGTTTTGTTCTTATGCTTTCAGTAGAAACATAAGACAAATCTCATGTTCTCATTGAAACAGTTTCTAAAATATTAGATTGTGTTTTTAATTAAGACTTGTATTTTCACCAAAATTATTACAAACTTCATAATTAATCACCAGTAACTTTTATACATGTCCAGATAGAACTTTCTAAAGTGGATATAAATTAAATATAGCAGTTCTATATTTTATTTAAGTTTTTATTATAGCTTATAATTTCTGTGCTGTATCTTTAGTACAAAAAAGATGAACATTTAAATTAGGACTGTAAGATTCAGAAAGATGTAGAGGGGATGCAGACGATAGATTTTAATAGATCCTTTTGAAGGTCCTTTTGAATAAACATAGTCATTAAATAGACATGTAAAAAACCCTAAGATGTGTATATTTTTATGAAAGAGTTTTTAAGTTCTGAAATATAAAAGAAAAAAAAATCCGCTCTGATTCTACCACCCCAAATCAACTGCTTAACAGTGAACTTACAGATTTTGATTCCTGTGTAGATTTGGGTTGTTTATAAATTTTCACAGAAATGCTTTTGCATTGCGCAGTTTCTGAAGATACTTGCTAATGACAACATAACACAGTTTTCTAAATAAATTGACCCAACTTGATAGACAAAACCTACAGTATTTTTATTTGAAAGTTCACGAACAGTATATGGGCTAGCTTTAGGAAGGAATTTTTCTGATTGAGGTTTGGGAAACATTTTCAGAAAACAGGAAAAGTGGAACCATATTTCCAGGAAGCAGTATCTTGATGGGACAAGGATAGAAGAAGGACTAGATACCGTAAGAACCCCTTAGGCCCAATCTTGGATAGTAAAGTAATAAAGACTCAAATAGAACTTCCATTCAGTCTTTTGTGGTTAGAAAATTTCAGCTAGCCTTGAGTGGGTCCTTGACTCCTCCCTGATATGAACCTACTTAGAGAGCATTGTGGACTGAATTCTGTTCCCCCCAAATTTATAGGCTGGAGCCATAGCCTCTAATGTGATTATATTTGGAAATAGGGAGGGGCTTTAAAGGGTTAAATGAGGTTGTAAGGGTGAGTCCCTAAACCAATATAAGAGGTGTCCTCATAAGAAGAGGAAGAGACACCAGGATTGCATGCACACAGAGAAAAGATCATGCATGTGACAGAGAAAAGACAAAGCGAGAAGACAGCTGTCTGCAGGCAAGGTGAGAGGCCTCAATGGAAACCAACCATGCTGGCACCTACATCTTGAGCTTCTTCTAGAACTGTAAATGTTCTAGAGAAAGTAAATGTCTGTTGTTCAAGCCACCCAATCTGCAGTAGCTTGTTATGATAGCCCTAACCAACTAATAGAGAGTAAAACTGCTTTTTCTTTTCTTTTTTTTTTTTTTAAAGAATAATGGGTCCCCAGAGAGATCAGTTGCTAATCTGTGGACCCTGTAATGTTATAAGGAAAAAAGATCTTTGTAGTTTTAAGTTAAATGTCTGGAGATAGATTATTCTGGATCATCTGGATAGGCCCTAAACACAGTAAAAAAAAATGTCCTTATAAGAAAGGCTGAGGGAGATTTGACACAAGCGGACATAAGAGACACTGATGGTGTCCCTAAGGTAGAGACCAGAGTGATAATGGCCACAAGTCAAGGAATACTGTCAGTAGAAGCTGAAAGAGGCAAGAAGTAGATGCCTGGAGGGAGCATAGCCCCCCCCCCCCCCCGACACCTTGATGTTGGCTCCATGTCACTGTTTTCAAGTTTTCGAGTGAATAAATTCTTGTTGTTTGTAGCCATCAAGTTTGTGGTAATTTTTTACAGCAGCCATAGGAAACTAAAACAAATAGCTAGTAAAAATACCAGATAATTTTTATCATCTGTTGAAGCAGTCTTAGGATTTTGTGCCCTGTGATACTTGCTGCTTATTTTATGAAGTAGTGAATTATGTTGGTTATTTTTCTGTTGTTGAGCCATCATCTTGTTCTTGGGTAAACTCATATTTCTGATTTTTTAAATATACTAGTGAATTTAATAATATTTTGATAGTTTACTTAGAATTTTTTTAAAATTAAGGAATGAAATTAGTCTCTATTTTTCCTTTTTTATACTGTTTTTTATCAAGTTTTGGTCTTAAGGTTATCTCAAATTTGTTGAATGTGCGGCTAGAATCCAGATTATCCTAACTTTGAAAGCCAGACATCAAAGCTGAATCTTCTGATATAGGCAGTTGTGAGAGCTATTTTTGGTTCTTAATCAGTCGAAGCCTCATGAAAGGGGTAGTTTAGAAAATAAGACATAACAGTGCATTTAATAGTTGTCTATAGTTATCTATGAAACAAGAGTCAAATATTACAGTCTCATATAAGATGTCTAGGAACTGAGTTTCTTGAACATATCCCACGGTGTTCATGTTCTTTAGGAGACTTATGTGGGTTTTGAAACATTCAATCGGGAAGCCAAGGAAGTACTTATCTTTGCCTTTTGATTCTTTTTTTCCATTTTGTTCTTGGAGAGAATCATAGGAGTTATAGGCATCATAGAATCATAAACTTTGGGAATGTTAGGGGATGATATGAAAATGTCTGTGTAGATCAGAGTTTCTGAACTGTGGCCTTGGATTCTGTGAGGAAAGCAAGAGTAGAGATATTACTGAGGATCCATGGATCCATATGTAACCCAAGCCTTCAGTTCAGTTCAGTTCAGTTCAGTTGCTCAGTCGTGTCCAACTCCTTACGACCCCATGGACTGCAGCATGCTGGGCTTCCCTGTCCATCACTAACTCCCAGAGCTTACTGAAACTCATGTCCATCGAGTTGGTGATGCCATCCAACCATCTCATCCTCTGTCGTCCCCTTCTCCCAAGCCTTTATCTCAACACTAAAAAAATAATATTAACATTCACCTGTTAGTCCAGATTTTCAAATATGCATAATTATTTCATTAAAAAATCTATGATCAAGTGAACAATTATATTTTAAAATTTGTGGTATGTTTGGTTGTTAATGTTCTAAAGCACTGTTAACCTGCCTACTGTCCCATGATAGTCTGTAAATTTTTGGTTTGTTTTAAAGGGACTATCTTCTAATTAAACACCAGTTGCTTTATCTTACTGTTGAGGATGTTCATGGTTATGATGTCACTCTTGTTTACACCGCTAGTCAGTCAAACTCCTGGTCAGAGCCTCTGTGTTTAAGATTCCTTAAAAGTTTTATGAAGAGTTCCTAGATTTGTAGTACTAATTATTAGTATTTAACTGAAAAAGTAAGGATATCTACATCTTTTGACCTTGGGCTGTGCATAGTGAATTTTATATTGCTGCATTTTGAAAGTTAATGAGATATATTCTGCTTTTATAAAATTCTTAATTTTTTTTTCTTACTTTCGCTTTAGTAAACTCTTTGAGATGGTCCAGCTGATTGTTTTGGATGTAATGTTTTAGTTCCAGGCACCATTCTTTGTTTAAATGGATAGCAAGTCAAGAAGCAAATAAGGGTGAATTTTTGGAGTCTTTTGTTTATTTTTCACAGTTTTTCTTACCCGAGAAAAATAACTAGACAGGAAGACAGTTCAACCCCCCTCCAAAAAAAAAAAAAATGTGTAGCAGGTTTGTGAGAAGATGTACTGAGTCCATTGATCTGTGCATGCCCTTTACCGAGAAGGTGGATGTGGGCAAGCCTCAGCGCATCAGCCAGCACTGATAAGTGTGTGATAATTCCAAAGAGAGATATAGTGAAAGGGAGAAGGAAAATGTTAATGTTCCCTGGGGTACTAAGGAGGGCACAAAGCACAATTAAGAAGAAATTATGATGACTTACTCTCCAGTGATAGTTAAGTCCAGTTGAAACCTCTTTGTTCTCAGTAAAGTATTCCCTAAGTTGTAAAGAATAAATAGTAAGACAGTGTATGTGGATCTTAAAAGAGTTAGTTTTGAGTATTGGAATTAAATTTTTCTTGCACTGTCTTCTTATTAATGAATTATTACAGTTCTTTACATATTCTGGATACAAGTACTTTATCAGATTTACAAATGTTTTCTCCCAGTCAGTGGTGTATCTTTTCACATTCTTTGTAATATCTTTTTCAAAAGCAGAAGTTTTTAACATTGATGGTCCAGTTTATCAAATTTTTCTTTCATATGATTGTTTTTAGTGTCATATCCAAAAAACTTTTGCCTAGCTAAAGATCAAAAAGATTTCCTTGTATGTATATTTTCTTCTAGATTTTTTAAAATATAAATTTATTAATTTTAATTGGAGGTTAATTACTTTACAGTATTGTATTGGTTTTGCCATATATCAACATGAATCCACCACAGGTATACATGTGTTCCCCATCCTGAACCTCCCTCCCTCCTCCCTCCCCATACCATCCCTCTGGGTCGTCCCAGTGCACCAGCCCCAAGCATCCAGTATTATGCATCAAACCTGGACTGGCGGTTCATTTCATATATGATATTATACATGTTTCAATCCCATTCTCCCAAATCATCCCACCCTCTCCCTCTCCCACAGAGTCCAAAAGACTGTTCTATACATCTGTGTCTCTTTTGCTGTCTCATGTACAGGGTTATCATTACCATCTTTCTAAATTCCATATATATGTGTTAGTATGCTGTATGGTATAATTGGCTCCAGTTTCATCCACCTCATTAGAACTGATTCAAATGTATCCTTTTTAATGGCTGAGTAATACTTCATTGTGTATATGTACCACAGCTTTCTTATCCATTCATCTGCTGATGGACATCTAGGTTGCTTCCATGTCCTGGCTATTATAAACAGTGCTGTGATGAACATTGGGGTACACATGTCTCTTTCAGTTCTGGTGTCCTTGGTGTGTATGCCCAGCAGTGGGATTGCTGGGTCATAAGGCAGTTCTATTTCCAGTTTTTTAAGGGATCTCCACACTGTTCTCCATAGTGGCTGTACTAGTTTGCATCCCACCAACAGTGTAAGAGGGTTCCTTTTTCTCCACACCCTCTCCAGCATTTATTGCTTGTAGACTTTTGGATCGCAGCCATTCTGACTGGTGTGAAATGGTACCTCATTGTGGTTTTGATTTGCATTTCTCTGATAATGAATGATGTTGAGCATCTTTTCATGTGTTTGTTAGCCATCTGTATGTCTTCTTTGGAAAAATGTCTATTTAGTTCTTTGGCCCATTTTTTGATTGGGTTGTTTATTTTTCTGGAATTGAGCTGTAGAAGTTGCTTGTATATTTTTGAAATTAGTTGTTTGTCAGTTGCTTCATTTGCTGTTATTTTCTCCCATTCTGAAGGCTGTCTTTTCACCTTGCTTATAGTTTCCTTTGTTATGCAGAAGCTTTTAATTTTAATTAGGTCCCATTTGTTTATTTTTGCTTTTATTTCCAATATTCTGGGAGATAGGTCACAGAGGATCGTGCTGTGATTTATGTTGGAGAGTGTTTTGCCTATGTTTTCCTCTAGGAGTTTTATAGTTTCTGGTCTTACGTTTAGATCTTTAATCCATTTTGAGTTTATTTTTGTGTGTGGTGTTAGAAAGTGTTCTAGTTTCATTCTTTTACAAGTGGTTGACCAGTTTTCCCAGCACCACTTGTTAAAGAGATTGTCTTTAATCCGTTGTATATTCTTGCCTCCTTTGTCAAAGATAAGGTGTCCATAAGTGTATGGATTTATCTCTGGGCTTTCTATTTTGTTCCATTGATCTATATGTCTGTCTTTGTGCCAGTACCATACTGTCTTGATGACTGTGGCTTTGTAGTAGAGCCTGGAGTCAGGCAGGTTGATTCCTCCAGTTCCATTCTTCTTTCTCAAGATTGCTTTGGCTATTTGAGGTGTTTTGTATTTCCGTACAAATTGTGAAATTATTTGTTCTAGCTCTGTGAAAAATATCGCTGGTAGCTTGATAGGGGTTGCATTGAATCTATAGATTGTTTTGGGTAGTATACTCATTTTCACTATATTGATTCTTCCAATCCATGAACATGGTATATTTCTCCGTTAGTGTCCTCTGATTTCTTTCACCAGTGTTTTATAGTTTTCTATATATAGGTCTTTAGTTTCTTTAGGTAGATATATTCCTACGTACGTGGAAGAAATGGGCAAATTCTTAGAAAAGTACAACTTTCCAAAACTGAACCAGGAAGAAATAGAAAATCTTAACAGACCCATCACAAGCATGGAAATTGAAACTGTAATCAGAAATCTTCCAGCAAACAAAAGCCCAGGTCCAGAGGGCTTCACAGCTGAATTCTACCAAAAATTTAGAGAAGAGCTAACATCTATCCTCCTCAAACTCTTACAGAAAATTGCAGAGGAAGGTAAACTTCCAAACTCATTCTATGAGGCCACCATCACCCTAATACCAAAACCTGACAAAGATGCCACCAAAAAAGAAAACTACAGGCCCATATCACTGATGAACATAGATGCAAAAATCCTCAACAAAATTCTAGCAATCAGAATCCAACAACACATTAAAAAGATCATACACCATGACCAAGTGGGCTTTATCCCAGGGATGCAAGGATTCTTCAATATCCACAAATCAATCAGTGTAACACACCACATTAACATTTAAAAACAAAAGCCATATGATTATCTCAATAGATGCAGAGAAAGCCTTTGACAAAATTCAACATGCATTTATGATAAAAACTCTCCAGAAAGCAGGAATAGAAGGAACATACCTCAACATAATAAAAGCTATATATGACAAACCCACAGCAAACATCATCCTCAATGGTGAAAAATTGAAAGCATTTCCCCTAAAGTCAGGAACAAGACAAGGGTGCCCACTCTCACCACTACTATTCAACATTGTTTTGGAAGTTTTGGCCACAGCAATCAGAGCAGAAAAAGCAATAAAAGGAATCCAAATTTGAAAAAGAAGAAGTAAAACTCTCACTGTTTGCAGATGACATGATCCAAACCTAAAGACACCACCAGAAAATTACTAGAGCCAATCAATGAATATATTAAAGTTGCAGGATATAAAATCAACACACAGAAATCCCTTGCATTCCTATATACTAATAATGAGAAAATAGGAAGAGAAATTAAGGAAACAATTCCATTCACCATTGCAACAAAAAGAATAAAATACTTAGGAATATATCTTCTAGATGTTTTATAGAGGAAAAGGTAGTCTTTCAACAGGAAGTGTTGAGACATTTAGATGTTTACATGAATTAGCCTTTTCTCCAGATGAATTCGGGTTTCACCTTTGTCTAAAATCAATTTGTCATAAATGAAAGAGTTTGTTTGTATATGTTCATCTTTAGACCAGTTCCACACTCTTCTGATTATTGTAGCTTTATAGCAAGTTTCTTCAATTGGGTTGTATAATTCCTTTGACTTTGTTCTTCTTTTTCAGAATAATTTTGCCTGCTGTACATTTTTAGCATTTCCATATATAAATTAGGATCAGCCTGTCAATTTCTATGAAAAATACTTATTGTGATGTTTTTTAGAAATTGCATTTTATCAGGTGAAGTGGGGAAATTTTCCACTTTAACAATATTGAGTCTTTCAGTGTATAAATATGGAATGTAGCTATGTATTTTCATTTTCTTTAAATTCTCTTATCATGTTTGGTAGTTCCTAGTGTAGATCTTGTGCTTTTGTGGCTAAATTTATAGCTAAGGAATTTTTTTAAAGCTCCTATGAGTGGAATTATTTTCTTAATATCACTTCTGAATTGTTGGTAGTGTATAGCACTATAATTTCCTTTTTAAATTTATTTTTATTGGAGTGTAGTTGATTTACAGTGTTGTATTAGTTTCTGCCATAGAGCAAAGTGAATCAGTTATACATACACATATATCTACTCTTTTTTTATTCTATTTCCAAATAGATTATTACAAAGTATTGAGTAGGGTTCCCTGTGCTATACAGTAGTTTCTTATTAGTTATTTGTTATCTCTATAGTAGTGTGTATATGTGAATCCCATTCTCCCAATTTATACTTTAATATTGACCCGGTAACCTGTGACTTTGCTAAATGCATTTACTGGTTCTAATGTTTGGTTTTGAAAATTTCTTAGGAGTTTTTACATATTCCTGAGAATACAAACATTTTATTGTTGTTGTTTTAAAGATGATTTTGCTTAATGTTAGGATTGCTATTGCACCAGTTTTTTAAAAATTGGAGTCATGGTATAATCACCATTATGTTACCTTATGTCAGTAATTAAATTTTTATAGACTTTATTTTTAGAGCAGTTTTAGATTTACCAAAATACTGAACAGAAAGTAGAGGTTCCATCTATTCCGTCTCTCCTGCATAGTTTCTCCTATTTTAGTATCTTGCTTTAGTGAGTCCATTAGATTCAACTGATGAACCAATATTAATACTTTATTATTAACATAAACTCCATACAGTGATGTAACTTTTGTTTTAAATAATCACGTTTTCTTTAAATCAAGAGAAGAAAGGAAAATTTTTGCATACTCTTTTATTTTTACCCGTATATTTATTCATACCCGTCTTTTCTGTAGACCTGAGTTGCCTTCAGTCATTCAGACTGAAAAATTTATTTTAGTGTTTCTTGTTATTCAGGCCTGCTGACAACGTATTCTCTGTTTTTATCTGAACACGTACTTATTTTATTTTTATTATTGAAGGATTGGACTTCCTGGAAATAGAGTTCTTGGTTTCTGTACTTTGACTACAGTGTTGTTGCAGTATCTTTGGCTCCATAGTTTTTGAAGAGAATTCAGCTGTCAGTCTTATCATTTTCCCCTCTATGGAATTTCTCTGGCCCCTTTCAAGATTTGTTTTTTATCTTTGACTTTCAGCAATTTGTGTTATTTTTAGTATAAATTTTCCTTGTGTTTACCTTAGCCTGCTATATTTTCCATCAAATTTGGGAATTTTTCAGCCATTATATCTCTGGATTTTTTTTTTTCTCTTTTATCACCTGTCCTGCTGAGATTCCAGTTACATGTATTGGTTTATTTCATACTATCTCGTACGCTATTCTGATCATTTTATTTCAGTCTTTCTTCTCTTTTACTTTGGTTTGGGTAGTTTCCTATCACTCCATCTTCAGTTTTACTGACTTTTCCCCTACCATCTCCACTTTGTTGTGGTGCTCATTTGAGGATGTTTTATTTCAGTTACTATACTTTTCAGGTCTGGAGTCTCCTTTTTTTTCTTTTTTTTTGGTTTCCCTTTTTCCCTTGAGATTTCCTCTGTATTCACTCACTAATAGCATGTTTTCCTTAAATTTTTTGATCATAGCATCTTTGAATTACTTTATCTACTAAATTCACCGAGACCAGGGTATACATTTTTACAGAGTATTAATTTGCATGTCTGGAAATTGCTCCTTTACTGGATATTGTAGATTCTATGTTGAAGTAACTCTGCCTTCTGTCATATTCTTTAGAGGACCTTGATTTTTTGAACCAGTAGGCTTGCTTGATGGAGTAGGAAATGGCATCCCACTCTAGTATTCTTGCCAGAGAATCCCATGGACAGAGGAGCCTGGGCTCACAAAGAGCTGGACATGACTGAGCAGCTAAGCATGCAGGCTTGCTTGAATTGAAATTGAAAATATTGTCTTCTGTGCATTATACAGCTTCCTGTTAGTGTTGTGGTGGTTGTTGTTTTTAAATAGCCCAAACCCTTGTAGGTCTCTCTTGTGACTAAAAAATTTGGCCATTAGCCCAAAGATTTAGGCTAAAATGGTGCTCATCATTTGTATTGTTTCTTTGCTTCTAAGGGTTCCCTCCTGAGTGATGGTAGCTGTGATGACTTTGGGCTCTCTCCTCTGATAGTTAAGTCTGTCCAGAGTCATCTTTGTCAAGTCTGTCCAGAGTCATCTTTGTCACACTCAGACTACAAATGATTGATGAATTAATTCGGTTAATAGTATCATTACAAAGAAAAATGTGACTTTTTTCTCTTCCTTCTTTTTTATCAGGTTTCATGGGCCTCCTATGCTCATGTGTAATTTTGGTACCAGCCAGGAATTTGTGTAGCTTATGTTCTGAATTTGGGTCTGAAGTTGACTCTCTGTCAGGATTTCCTCTTTAAATTTTCAGTTGCTTTTCCAGCCCTAAACTCTTAATTTCTAACATGTTTAGCTATTAATGCATTTTCATAAAAGGTGTTGGATTTAATGCTGAAGAGAAACACATAATTGGTGAAAAACTAAAGTACAAGCAAGTTAAATAATACTTTGGTTAAATATTAATATACAGTATTAGAACTAATTCTTGAGCCCAAGTCTCCTAAACCTTGCTTCATTAACTATTCTCCTACATCTAATTATACTCCCTCCTTAAGAAACTTACAACACTGTCACTTTTAAGAAACTTCTGTGTCCATTTCAAGAAACCATCTCACCCACAATTAAAAAATGTTCTTACTTAGATTTGATTAACACATATAGCTCCTTTCTCTCTCTCTCTCTCAGGTTTCAGAGTATTTATAGGCTGGAAATGCATATTGGTTTTAATTTATTCATTTTACTTATTTGTTTTTGGCTTTGCCGAGTCTCTTGCTGCATGTTGGCTTTCTTTAGTTGCTGCAAGCGGGAGCTACCTTCTAGTTGTGGTGCACGGGCTTCTTACTGCGGCGGCTTCTCTTGTTGTGGAGCATGGGCTCTAGGTGCATGGGCTCAGTGTTTGTGGCAGGTGGGCACAAGCTTAGTTTACCCCTTCTCCCCCCAGATGGTGGAATCTTCCCAGTCCAGGGATCGAACTCCTATCCCCTGCACTGACAGGTGGATTCTTAACCACTGTACCACCAGGGAAATTCTGCAAGTTCATATTTTAAATGTTTACTTAGAATGAAACATCAGTATTTTTGTAGTTTTTCTAACAACTGGAGAAGAAATTAATTCCAACATTAATTTTCATTTTAGAGCATGCTTGCTTTATGCAAATTATCTGTAAGTAGAAAATAAATATGGAGATGAGCAAGTAAGTAACAGGAATCAGCTTAGACATGATTGTCAGGTATGGTAGGGACATTGAAATTCCCCAAATGGTGGAGGGATTCCACTTTCTCTCCCTCCTTCTTTCTTTCCCTTCCTCCCTCTTTCCCTTCCTCCTTTTGTCCCCTTCCTTTCCTCCTCCTTCTTCCTTTTCATCCTTCTTTATTTAATTAGTGGGTTATTTAAAATACTTGTTCTAAATCTTATTTCTTTTCCTAAATGACCCTTTGAGTGTGCTAGGACTTGGATATTTGTTTTGAAGAACTTTTGGTATAATATTACCTTAAAATTACTCAAGGCAAAAACCTAGGATTTATTCCTTATGTCCTTTTTTCTTTATCTCCATTCATTTCTTAGCTTTATTGCTTCTTTCTTCAAATTTTGTCTTGAATCTGCTCTCATCTTTTTGTATCTCCTGACACCTATTTCAAAGTATCATCATTGTTTAACTTTTCTTACTCCTACTGGAGCCCCTCTAATCTGTTTATACATAGTTTATGCACAGTTTAAAGTTGACTTTCTAAAAATGTTATTTGAATCACATTACTCCCAGCATAAACACTTTTCAGTAACTCTGTATTGTCCTTAGTATAATAACTGGATTCTTTTCTGTTGCTTATGATTGAGCCCAATTCTCTAGCTCCCTAGCCTGATCTTGTTCATTGACCACAATCACATTGATGTCGTTGTAGTTCCTCAAATGCTAGTATTTTTCTTCTGTAGTTTATGTCACATCCTTTTTCATCTGCCTGGAACTCTTTTTCTGGCCTTGCCCATGGTTTGCTTCTCTCACTTTCTCAACTCAGGTGTTATATTCTTAGAGAGGCATACCCTGAGCACCATGCCTGTCCCAGTTCATTGTTAGTTTCCTTCTCCTTTTCTTTTTTTTACCAGATTGCACTTACTTTGCCTAATTTCTTGTATTTTTGTCTTTCTGAAATTTAAATTTCATGAGATTAAAAGACCCTAAACACACTGTCAGGTTCATGATAAGCATTCGGCTTTTACCAACTGCTTGAGTAAAAGTTAAAGTTTTTGGGCAAGTGGCTCAGCTTAAACTAGAGTCTGTGTGTGTGTCTGGGGGAGGGAATTTGTAAAATATGATTAATTAATTGAAAGAACCTATAAAAGGTAATCATCTAGTCTTACATTTTGGATGTGGCCATAAATTAATTTTACCACTATTAAATATGGCATTCAGAATGTAACATTAGACTATAAATGTGTCTTAAAACTTTAAGTGCTAGTGTTCCAGACTACTTATCAACTGAAAAATTTTTGTGTCGCTTAAAGGTGAAAGAATTATCATTTTTAAATGATTAAATTAGCTTGGCCATTTTGTATTTGATCTTCTCATTTGTAGCATTTTGTGTCATGTATGCTTATCATTTATTACTTCTCTTGAGGCTTTCATATACTCTGTTTCCTGTGGACTACTAAGAGAGTGTTTATAATTCAAATGATAAATAATTTTCTAACTTTCACTTTTTTTAGAAGCTGAGGAGTGGTTGGGTTTGAAGTGGATACAGACAGTTGGGTATATTAGTGTGATTTGGTTGTGGGAAGGATCTTGAAGTTGTGAGATCCACCCTCTCATTCATTCATTCAAGATGTGGAATGTTGAGTTCCTAAGGTTTGAGGAGAAACAAGAGGTAAGCCCGATAAGACATAAGTGATCTTCCTTTCTTACCCTCACTCTGAGTTACTTGAATTTGAGCAAATTCATCTTCTGCCCTTTTTCTGAAAGGTACTGACTCTTCTTGGTATGGGTAGAAAAGTTGGAAAATTGCAGCATATAGCAGAAACACTTTAAGTACCACACAGCTCTATGCAGGGTACTTGCAATTCACGGTTTAATTTCATAGCTCTATTGCTGCTTCTAGCTTCGGCTGATGATATGCTCAGGTTTCCCCTCTGTGCACTCAGAGAAGCTGCCGAACAGAATGCTTCAGGGGCTGCTGCTGTTGTTGTTGAATCACAGTCACGTCCAACTCTTTGCGACCTCATGCACTGTAGCCCGCCATGCCCCTCTGTTCGTGGGGCTTTTCAGGCAAGAATACTGGACTGGGTTGCCAGAGGTCCTGCCAGAATGCACCTAAGCTGCTGCCACCACTACTTACCTTTTATGTAAGGTAAATTCTAAGCTCAGCTCCATTATTAATTAAGGAGGTTTAATGATAGCATCACCAACAGCAGCATAACATTATTGTGAGGATTCATTGAGTTAACGAATAATAAAGTATTAATATTTTTCACAGCAGCTGGCACTAGGCAAATATCATTTGTTATGGCTGTCATCATCATTAAGATAACCATTCCCCTCTTCACCACCTGCCCCCATCCCACTGCCAGTACCATTAAGGATGCTATCAAGTGGTCATAGGGGAGAAGTCTGTTTTTCTAAGCATTCTGGAATAATACGTCTCTTGTACTCCTTCCCTGACTTCTACTCTTTTATAAATCATCCTTTTAACTTTGTCACATCTGTCAGATTAGAACATTCTCAGAGGTTCAAGACATACATTATGCCCAACCTCAGTGTCTCCATGCCTCACCATTCTGGGGATCCATGCACAGTCATGTTAATAGTAATAACTCAGGTATATTGGCTCATGTCCTGCATGAATGATGCAAGGCATCCACCTTCCTGAAAGTATCCCTAGTTTACTCTGATAGTTCCCAGGGCTCTCTCAGCAGCGCACTCAGGCTTCACACCTTCCTTTACTCTTGTCTTCTCTGGCAGTTGAATGAGGGCACACCCCCACCACCACCTCTGTAATGTATGCCCTGTGTAGCTGCTTTCTTATTAGAGACGCTATAAATTCTGGAGCATGTAAAATGGCACTACATTTACCATAGTTTATCATAACTATGCTTGGACTCCATGTCTCACAGAGTCCTTTCTGCAAACAACTTTTGCTATAGATCCATAGACATAAACATAGTCTGTAGACATAGACATTCCCATAGGTTCAGCCTTATCTTTTCTCTACCCTCCCCTACCACCCTGCTCTCAAGTCAGCTTCCCTTAGGCTTCTGGTCCCTGTGCAGGTCAGGTCAGTACACACAGCTTATATATGTTGCCCGCTCTACTACCCTGCTATAGACATCAAGGTACCTTTGAATTCCAAAGTAACTTTAGCACTTAAATTCTGTGTCTGTTCATGAGAATAGTACTTGTATGATTGATTATAACCCCTAATATGGTATTAGAGGCTTTACATATAGGCACATTGCTGATTTTGACAGTTAAACATTAAACACTATTTTCAGATTTTTCTCTAATTTCACATTCATTTCACACGGATACACATTGTTTCTGTGCCCTAGGCCAAGGTACAGGTAAATTTACTGCTCTAATGGATACTCTCTCTGCCTCCCTCTCACTCTAAAAAGCCTTCCTAGTTGACAGCAGTGGTAAACAGGATCCATTTATATCTGTATTACAGTTTCACTTATCCTTGGCATAAGTTAGAATGATACTTAAAAAGTATCTACTTAAGTACTGAATTCAGTCCACAGACAGACAATGTTTTCTCTTTATTTCAGGGCACTGAGCCTCTTGCCTAATTTTCTCATTAATGGAGCTTTGCATTTTCAGTCAACATGTCTTGGATTCCTTTGAGAAGACATTATTACTCCTACTAGTAGTTTTAATAACTTTCTGGCAAATTGTGATTACTCATCCTCTTTATTCTCAAGCAGTTCATTATAGATATTCTTCTGTTTGCCTTTTTCTTTTTTTTTTAAATTTTTTAAAAATTTTATTACTTTTTTTAAATTTTAAAATCTTTAATTCTTACATGCGTTCCCAAACATGAACCCCCCTCCCACCTCCCTCCCCATAACATCTCTCTGGGTCATCCCCATGCACCAGCCCCAAGTGTTTGCCTTTTTCTATCTTTCACAGTATCTTTGAAAGACTCCTTTATTTTATATCTTTAATTTGGTACTATCAGCACAGAAATGTTATTCAGTTCATCAGTTCAGTTCAGTTCAGTCGCTCAGTCGTGTCCGACTCTTTGTGACCCCATGAATCGCAGCACGCCAGGCCTCCCTGTCCATCACCAACTCCCGGAGTTCACTCAGACTCACGTCCGTCGAGTCAGTGATGCCATCCAGCCATCTCATCCTCTGTTGTCCTCTTCTCCTCCTGTCCCCAATCCTTCCCAGCATCAGAGTCTTTTCCAATGAGTCAACTCTTTGCATGAGGTAGCTAAAGTACTGGAGTTTCAGCTTTAGCATCGTTCCTTCCAAAGAAATCCCAGGGCTGATCTCCTTCAGAATGGCCTGGCTGGATCTCCTTGCAGTCCAAGAGACTCTCAAGAGTCTTCTCCAACACCAGAGTTCAAAAGCATCAATTCTTCGGCACTCAGCTTTCTTCACAGTCCAACTCTCACATCCATGCATGACTACTGGAAAAACCATAGCCTTGACTAGACAGACCTCTGTTGGCAAAGTAATGTCTCTGCTTTTGAATGTGCTATCTAGGTTGGTCATAGCTTTCCTTCCAAGGAGTAAGCGTCTTTTAATTTCATGGCTGCAGTCACCATCTGCAGTGATTTTGGAGCCCCCAAAAATAAAGTCAGCCACTGTTTCCACTGTTTCCCCATATATTTCCCAAGAAATGATGGGACCAGATGCCATGATCTTCGTTTTCTGAATGTTGAGCTTTGAGTCAACTTTTTCACTCTTCTCTTTTACTTTCATCAAGAGGCTTTTTAGTTCCTCTTCACTTAGTCCCTGATAATTTAAGATAGAATAGGCAGTCAGTTCAGTTGTTCAGTTGTGTCCGACTCTTTGCGACCCCATGGACTGCAGCACGCCAGGCTTCCCTGTCCATCACCAGCTCTTGGAGCTTGCTCAAACTCATGTCCATTGAGTTGGTGATGCTATCCAACTATCTCATCCTCTGTCATCCCCTTCTCCTTCTACCTTTAATCCTTCCCAGCATCAGGGTCTTTTCCAGTGATCATGTGAGTTCTTCACATCTGGTGGCTAAGGTATTGGAGCTTCAGCTTCAGCATCAGTCCTCCCAATGAATGTTCAGGACTGATGTCCTGTAAGATTTACTTGTTTGGTCTCCTTGCTGTCCAAGGGACTCTCTAGAGTCTTCTTCAACACCACAGTTCAGAAGCATCAATTCTTCGGTGGTCAGCTTTCTTTATGGTCCAACTCTCACATCCTTAACGTGACTACTGGAAAAACTATAGTTTTGACTAGACAAAGTAATATCTCTGCTTTTTAATATGCTGTCTGGGTTGGTTGTAGCTTTTCTTCCAGGGAGCAAGCATGTTTTAATTTCATGGCTGTAGTCACCATCTGCAGTGATTTTGGAGCCCAAGAAAATAATCTGTCACTGTTTCCATTGTTTCCCTGTCTAGTTGCCATGAAGTGATGGGACTGGATGCCATGATCTTAGTTTTTTGAATATTGAATTTTAAGCCAGCTTTTTCACTCTTCTGATTCACTTTCACCAAGAAGCTCTTCAGTTTTTCTTCGCTTTCTGCGTAAGGATGGTGTCATCTGCATAGCTGAGGTTATTGATTTCTCCTGGCAATCTTGATTCCAGCTTGTGCTTCATCCAGCCCTGACTTTCACATGAAATACTCTGCATATGAGTTAAATAAGCAAGGTGACAATATACAGCCTTGACGTACTCTTTTCCCAATCTGGAACCAGTCTGTTGTTCCATGTACGGTTCTAACTGTTGCTTTTTGACCTGCATACAGATTTTTCAGGAGGCAGGTCAGGTAGTCTCGTGTTCCCATCTTTGAAGAATTTTCCGCAGTTTGTTGTGATCCACACAGTCAAAGGCTTTGATGTAGTCAATAAAGCAGAAGTAGATGTTTTTCTGGAACTTTCTTGCTTTTTCAATGATCCAGCAGATGTTAGCAATTTGATCTCTGGTTCCTCTGCCTTTTCTAAATCCAGCTTGAATGTCTGGAAGTTTTGGGTTCACGTATTGTTGAAGCCTGGCTTGGAGAATTTTTAATATTACTTTGCTAGCTGCATTGGAGAAGGAAATGGCAACCTACTCCAGTGTTCTTGCCTGGAGAATCCCAGGGACAGGGGAATATGGCAGGCTTCCGTCTATGGGGTCGCACAAAGTCAGACACGACTGAAGCGACTTAGCAGCAGCAGCAGCACGTGAGATGAGTGCAATTGTGTGGTAGTTTGAACATTCTTTGGCACTGCCTTTCTTTGGGATTGGAATGAAAAGAAATTCCATACTTATGTTTTGTGTCATATGCCTTCCAGACGCAGGTCCACTATTACTTGCGTGGAGTAGGGAATGTGACCTGAAATACTAAGACCACCCACTTACATGATTTCATTTCTTCTATCTTCATTTCCCAAGGTATTGGCTTCAGGATTTTTTTTTTTTATCTTGTGATACTGCAGGGCTTAGCTTTCTGATTTGATTGGTAATGCTGAACATTCATAGCTTTTCAGTTAGTAAGCAAGAAACTTTAAAAGTCATTATCAGTGCCTTTTGTCATGAAAAAGACAAGTAGAAGGAATTAGTCTTTCTCACCCAAGGATGTCAGTGTGTGTATACCAGTGGGAACCAGACAGCATGTCTAGGTAAAATCACTTATCGCAATGCAGCTACTTTTTTACTATGGTAACTTTAGCTCAACCAGGTCATGTTATAAATGTCGACATAGTGAGAGAGGGAATAAAATGTCATCGGAATAATACACATGTGCTTACATTTCAATGGAACTTAAAATCTTTTATGGGAACCAGGATTAGAAGGGTGTTTTTTTCATTGTAGCAATAAATATGAATATGGTTACTGTGACTCTTTTCTTAACTGTTCAATTTGGCCTCATCCCTGGTTTCCTTAAATTAGAAAGAAAATCTGTTTTGCCATGGGAGGTTCGTATAGATGAGTTTTTCAGCCAAATCATTGTAGTTGCTTGATAGAAAAATATATTTCCAATTCACCTTTAAAAACTATGTTAAGAGGAATGAGATATAATGTAAGCCACAGAACCACCACTTGATATTATATGAACATTATTCATATTCTAGGCCAGAGTTCTAAAAGGAATTTTATTCATTGTTGTTGATTTTGTACAACACCAACTAGATGTTAATTTTAAATTATTTAGGCAAAGTAATTGAAGAAAGGAAATATCTCATTTTTCATGTTCATATATAGTAATTTTTTCCATTATTTCAAGAGAAAGAATTATAGATATAAAAGGTTCAGTAAAATAGATTTGTCAAAGAACCTTTAATAGGCTGATACTTCTTTTTTTCCTTCAAAGTTTCAATTAAACCCCGAGGAAATAATATAGTCCCAACGTGATTTTAAATGAATCTTTTCATGGTTGCATAAATTGTGATTTGTCATAAATTGTAGGATTGTGAATGACAGTTATGTCTGGATTCTGATCCTTTTGCTTTTCTGATTCATGCTTTTTAGAATAGGACCTCTTAGGATCACTGTGATTATCTCTTTGTTAGTTACATGTTATATATTATAACTTAGCCTTGATTATAAGCAAGCTTTAACTACTTAATTCAGTTTAATCTTTGTAAAGAGAAAGTTCTTCACTGCAGTAAATAAGCATTAAGACATATCTTCTATTTTGAAGATTAACTTGAGAATCATAATTTTGATTTTGACTTCCAACTTCTGATAGGGTTAAGGTTGATTATTTTATCTTCCTATAAAATAGTATAAAATAAATGTGTACTTATAGATGTTACAGTTTAGAGTAGAAGAATTTCACTTTATAAGAAAGTAATTTGTCTTCACATTTAGGCATAAAAATGTCAGTATGTAGAGGACATTTATAATTTATTAATTTTAAAAATATTTTTATCATTTCCCTTTTTACTATTTTTTTTTATTCCTACTTACAGAATGAGATACAGGTAGTGAACTTGTATTTAAGATTGATCATTTGTTTTGAATCAGGTACAGACTAATAATGACTCTATCTAACGTAGATATTTTGGGTTCAATCTCTAGCTGATGGATATTCATTTGTAATAAAACTCACTGCTTGATTTAGCATTGATTGTCATTGTTGTTGATAATCCTGGCAGGAGCAGCATTGATTGAACAAATGTGAAGATTGAATTTGCCTTTTCCTAGCAAGGTAGTCACAGAAGCAGGATGAAGTATAAAAGCTGACAGCACCACAGCATTAAATCTATTCAACTGTACTTCAGAGAAAAGAAATGGCAGTGATTAAGGGTACTATTCAATTCAACAAGCATTTATTGAGCAGTTCTATAGCTCAACACAGTGTTAGCTGCTAATAGATACAAAAGGAGAAGACAGTATAATTTGCCCTAAAGAAGTTTATCATGTAATTTGGGAGACAAGTCACTCATATATGAAACAGCTGGAGAACAAAATATGACAATATATAATCACGTGTAGATTTGTTTGTGCTACAAAAATACAAGCACAGTTATTTGTCCAGCACGTGAAAAGAAATACCTGTATGATGTGAAATTCTATTTGGTGACATAAAGTAAAATAGCCTTCTCTCTTTGCTTCTAAAATCCTAAAAATTCATTCACTCTATTTTTACAGTAAGTCTTCTATATATTCTAAATACAGTTCATTTTTCCAGTATCTAGGTATTCTGGATCGTATTTTTTAGAAAGTAGGCCTCAAAGAGCACAATCATCTGCTTAACTTTGTGTAATGAGACCAGGTAACAAAGCAGCCTCATTACATTCTGTTTATGCTGTTTTTTTAATTGCTTTCTCAGTGGTAATGGTCTAGAAGATTTTTGTTGTTGTTGATAATCATGGTAAGAACAGTTAACATGAGATCTACTCTCAACAAATTTTAAGTGTGTATTGTTAACTGTCTCATTATGGTTTAGATTTGCATTTCCTTGATGACTAGTGATGTTTAACATCTTTTTATATACCTATTGGCCATTTGTAGTATTTTTAAAAATTTTTATTGGAATATAATTGATTTACAGGGTTGTATTAATTTATGTACTACAGCAAGGTGAATCAGTTATGCATATAAATCGATTTACTCTTTTTTAGAGTCTATTTCCACATAGGTTATTACCATGTGTTGAGTGCAGTTCCTTGTGTTATTATATAGTAGGTTCTTATTAGTTATCTATTTTGTATATAGCAGTGTGCATATGTCAGTCTCAGTCTCCCAATTTATCCCCCCTCCACAGATATTTTCCACATCTTTGACTCTATTTCTGTTTTGCAAATAGGTTCATTTGTACCTTTTTTTTTTTTTTGAGATTCCACATGTAAGTAATATGTGATACTTGTCTGTCTGACTTAGTTCACTCGGTATGGCAATCTCTAGGTCCATCCATGTCGTTTGTAAGTATTCCTTAGGAAAATGTCTATTCAGATCCTTTGCCTTTTTCTTAATTAGTAATTTATGATTTTAGGGTCTTGTTTTCTGTTTGATTGTTTTTGCTAGTAAGTTAGAGTTCCTTTTATATTTTGAATATTAACTCCTCAATCAGATACATGGTCTGCAAATATTTTTCCTATTCTGTAAGTTGCTCTTTTCACTTTTTAATTCTTCCCTTTACTGTACAGAAGCTTTTTAGTGTGATATAGCCACACTTGGCCATTTTTGCTTTTGTTACCAGTCTTTTGGGTGTCCTATCAAGAAATTATTGCCAAGAAGTATTTTTTTCCTGAATTTTCTTTTAGTAGTTTTACATTTTTGGGTCTCAAAAGCATTACTTCTTTTCAGGTTGATTTTTGTGTACAGTGTAAGGTAAGGATTCAGTTTTATTCTTTTGCATTTGGATATCCAGTTTTCCTAACACAGTTTACTGAAGAGACTCTTCTTTTCTCCTTAGTACCCTTGTTGAAGGTTGGTTGACCTTATATACATGGGTTTATTTCTGGACTCACTGTTCTCTTCCATTGGTCTGTATATGTGTCTTTATGTTAGTACCTTGCTGTTTCAAGTACTGTAACTTTGTCATATATTTTGAAATCAGGAAATGTGATGCCATCAGCCATGTTCTTCTTTCTTAAGATTGTTTTGGGCATCCAGAGTTTCTTGTGTTTCCATACAAATTATGGGGTTGTTTGTTCTATTTCTGTAAAGACTGCCATTGGTATTTTGAAATGCCATTGAATCTGTGACTCACCTTGGGTAGCACAGACATTTTAACAATATTAAATGTTTGGAGTCTTTCCATTTATTTGTATCTTCTTTAGTTTGTTTCATCATGCTTTGTGCTTCTCAGTATACAAATCTTTTACCTCCTTGGTCGAATTTATTCCTAACTGTCTTATTCTTTTTGATGGTATTATAAATGTTTTGTTGTTGTTGCTGTTTCTGTTTTGGATAGTTCCTTTTTAGTGTATGGAGATGTCACTGATTTTTGCATGCTGATTTTTTTTTTAAATCTTGCAGTCTTATTCAATTTCTTTATTCTCTTCAGTTTTTTTGTTTGTTTGTTTGTTTGTTTTTGTGCAGTCTCTAGAGTTTAGTCATTTGGAAACAGATAATTTTACTTTTTGCTTTAGTATGCTCTTAAGATACTTTTAAGATTCAGCTTCGACTGGGAAGCTTTCTCTCTTTTGTGCCTCTCCTTAGGTGTTTCTCCATTGTCCTTCCAGACCTGTTGCACATTTACCATATGTCATTGTATTCTAATATATTTTAATAAATTCGTTTGTCTGATTCATTAGATTGACACTTTATTTTTAACCATATCACTAGAACTTCACATATTTCTCAGTATATCGTAGACTCTTAAACACTTATAGGATGAATAAAATATATGAATTTGTTACTTATTAGAATACTAGTAAAAAATCTGTTATTGCATTTAGTTATTACAGTAAACATGGGGTACATCCTATCATTAAATGTCCAGTGGATATGGATCTTTAAGATCCAGTGATGTATACAAGTTAAAAATAAAAAGTCCACCTCTTTTACAGCCCCATCTCTACCATTTAATTTTCTCCAAGAAAACTAACATGAAAAACTGTGCTGTTCATTTCTCCATACCACCAACAGTTCCTGAAGTTACTTGAATCAGTTCAAATATCAATGTGATATGTAGGTATAATATGTGTGTGGTATATCATCCTCATTAGAAACAGCTTTTCAAATGTTAACTGACATTGCCTTCCTCCCAGTTTACCACTTAAATGATTTCAGATACAGTTTTAAATTGCATTAAATTTTTTTTTTTTTGTCCTTAATTCCTCTTTTTTAAGGTTATTTATGAGGCTGGCTTGGAATAGTACTCCCCGTCACTCCATAATCTTAAAAATGGTTTTGCCAGCTCTTCAGTTCAGTTCAATTGCTCAGTTGTGTCCAACTCTTTGCAACACCATGGACTGCAGCTTGTCAGGCCTCCCTGTCCATCACCAACTCCTAGAGCTTGCTCAAACTCATATCCATTGAGTTGGTGATGCCATCCAACCATCTCATCCTCTGTCGTCCCCTTCTCCTCCAGCTGTCACTCTTTCCCAGCAGCAGGCTCTTTCCCAAGCCATCTCTTAGAGCCTCGTAAAATAAGATCAAGCTGATTCCACAGCCTATTCGTGATAGAGATAGTGCTATAATTTTGGCTAAATATAACTAACATGAAATAACTATAATTGAAATAGTTAATTGCTAGTTCATCTGGAATTTTCTGTTGCAGTTTTTCATAATAAGAGTTTTTTAGTGTCAGTTACTTTATTTTTGGCCCAACTGTATTTCTTAAATTCTTAAACATCAGATTAACCTCTCTGGCAAATGGGAATTCTTCTATTTTATTGTTTTGAACTGTATTTTCTTCAAAGTCAGTATTTCAGCAATGAAGGTATCTAAGTTTTCACTTCTTAGGTGGTTTTTCTTGGCAGTGAATATAAGAAGTGCTCCAGTTAAATTCAAAAGAGTGAAATTTTAAATTTGTGTGTTTGTGAACTATGCTTTCCCTGATCACATGGTTTTTGGTTTTCTCCTAACTGTAGTATGGTGGTTTAGTCACTAAGTCGTATCCGACTCTTTTGACCCTATGGACTGTAGCCTGCCAGGTTCCTCTGCATATGGGATTTCCCAGGCAAGAATATTGGAGTGGATTGCTATTCCGTTCTCTAGGGGATCTTCCTGACCCATGAACAGAACCTGGGTCTCCTGCATTGCAAGTGGATTCCTTATCAACTGAGCCACCAGGGAAGCCTTAGTGTAGTAGTCTTAAAAGCTCTGAAATATCTAGGATATTGTGTGTTGCAGTATATAGTAGCTACAACTTCACTTTTCTCAGTTCATACATAGTATGGTTAGTACTTATCATAATTTTTAAAAATGACAAGTTTTTTCTCTTTTTTTCCCAAAAGTTCTTGGATATCATAGTCACTTCTCGTAGCATTCCTGTCTATAGCATTATTTTATAAACATAAATGAGAGGATTAAAGGAAACATTTTTTAAAAAACAAACATTTTAATTCGTATTTGAAAATTCAAGCAGTTTCATCAAATGTGGCTCCCAGTAAGTTCCTTCAACTTAATCAGAATTTTATCAGCTTATTAAGGTCCACCTTAAATGGACCTTCAAATATTTTTTGAAGGCTTTCCATTCTTTTCGCTTTTTCATTTTGTTTTCTTTTTGCCCTCCTGACTTCTCCTTTCTCTTCCCGTGTTTTTTTTTTCCGCTTATCTATCTTTCTTTCTCCATTTTGCCTCTTCCATTTCCTCCCCTATTTTTCTGCATTCACCTCTGTTCAGTTCCTTTGTCACATTGATGTACTTCATTCATTTTCCATTCTGTCCTCCCTTTGTACAGTGTAAGAAAGTACATGCCCTGTTTCATGTAGTGATCCTTTGTTTGTCTGCCCTTCCTTGTGCTCATTTTTTTGAAACAAAGTTGAAGGGGAATAAGTTTGGATGGGAGAAATAGAGGTTTGTTTTACAAAAATATGTGTTGTTAATTCCAACAAATCTTGTGAGAATTGTTAACTACAAGTATATAAAGTCTACTGCATGAAGAGTGATGTTAGTATTGCATTTTTGGTGGAAAGCCATGATTCATACAGACTGAGAGTATGTTTGTGACATTTAAAGAAACACTTTACTGTTCCCTTCTCTTAAAGAGACAACAGTTAAAAACATTGATCTCTATATAGAAGACATTGTTAAAAATTAACTTCTTGTTGCAATGTGTTGCTGTAGGATGCTAGAATTACTTTAAGCTTGAAGCAAAGCCAGAATCAAATACTTGGAAAGCTAATTGCAAAGACTTCAAGGAAGTTTAGGATCATCTAAATAGCCTAAACAACTGAAGACGTTAAACAGATCTGTATTTGTAAATGACAGAAATGATTTCTGGTTTAAGTATTATTCAGTGGTATTTTATCAAGGCTGAGTCTCCCTCACAATCCTGGTTCTGTGCTTTGCTGGGCTTATTCCCTGGGAGTTTGTCCCATGTAATACGTTTTGGTTTTCATATTGTTGCCAGTGAAAATGGGTCTTTATGGCTTAAGTGGGTTGATACTGTTTGGTTGAAAATGAACTCCTAGGGAGCCTACACAGTAAAAAATTTTTCCAAACCAACATAATGTGGAAATGCACTGCTAATCCTGTTATAGAATAGTGGGTACTTATGAGGTTCTCAGGGCAGATTCTTGAGATTTGTTGAATAAAACTTAATGGGAATTTAAGCTGGTTTGTAACTATTACCAGATGTAACTTTTAGAGAAACATTTTCAAATTACTTTAATCTAGTTAAAACTGGTCAGGGCAATCATCAAAGAATTGAAAGTTGCTCCAGTTAGTTCATTGAAAACTCCTGCCTTTTAAACTATTAATCATAAAAATGCTCTGTTCTTAATTGTCATGTGGTCCAGTAAATATGAGCAGTTTTTCTATGTCACCAGTGCTGTTAACAATCAGGCTGATGACTTAATGTTTCATTATGGTGGTTGCAAGTAATTCTGGTAATAGTATTTTAAGAAATGTCTTGCTCAGAAGCATCATTTCTTCCAGGAAATAGCCTTTCATTTTGATCTAAAAAGTTCAAGGATATGGCATCCTGTTGGAGCTCTGGGGTGTTACTATTTTCAGACCTTGTTTGTGTGCAACATGAGCCATATTGATTTCCAGATAATATGAATTTATTCAAAACAGGAGATTATAACATTCTAGGGGCAGATTGTTGTTAGTTTTATTAAATTTACTTTGATTACAACCAAGAAAATTGCTTTGAATCAACTGAGATATTCTATTCTGACCCCTTAGCTTGCTGTCATTTAATCTTCCCCAAGGTTTCTCCTGTTATCCTCTCTTTTCAGTAGGAGATGATGGTATTGGTACAGATCGAGAGATGCAGGATTTAGCGTCACTGCTGATTTACAAAAAATGCAGTGTCTTTTTTTCTAAATAAATGTAACCAAATGAACTTTACCAAGTAATAATTAGACCATGTAATAAAAAGCAGGGAATATTTTCTCAGAGTAGTTAAGTTTCAAATATTGCATACATTTTTTTTCTTGTAACATCTATAGTTTAGAATAAAAGCATGATGGGGTATTGTTTTTTTCCAAAATTTCTTAAATTACAATGGAAATAAAGTAAAAATAAATCATAATCTTTATAACTGGAACATTAAATCTGTTTTTAATAATACTACCAATCAAAGGGGAAATGCTCAAATTTAACCATTACTATTCTACCGTGCAGTGAAGGTGAGAGTTGCTCAGCCGGTTCAGACTCTGAAACTCCAGGGACTATGCAGTCTATGGAATTCCCCAGGCCCCTTCTCCGGGGGATCTTCCCAACCCAGGGATCAAACCCAGGTCTCCCCTTGCAGGCAGATTCTTTATGAGCTGAGCCACAAGGGAAACCCCTTTTACACATACTGGGAGGTCTCTGCAGTAGTCTACCAAATCCTAAATGACATGGTCCCCTCGAGGTTTTCTCTCTGATCTTGCTTTCTACTACCCTGTCTCCCTCACTGAGTTCACTTCAGTTCCGCTAGTCATCTTGCCGTTCCTCCAACATTCCAGGAACTTTCTCCTTTAGAGTCTTAGTACTAGTTGTATCTCTCCCTGGAATCTTCTTCCGTCAGACAGCCACGCAGCCTTTCCTCAGTGCTTGCATGGCAGCTTCTTAGGCAGGCCTACCTTGATCATCCTGTTCAAAAATTACAGCCTTTACTCTGCCACTGCCTCCAGCACCTGAACTTCCTTACTGTGCTCCACTTTTTCATTTCAGTAGCATCTCTCACTTTCTAACAAACTGTAACATGTTCTTATTTTTAAAGGACATAATGTGTGAAATAGAACAAAACACAGAAGCGTATTCAAAGATAATGAATGGGCACAAATAATGTATGTCAAATCCAGAGTGGAAGTTAAGGAAATAATAATTACAAGACCATAAGACCTAAAGAAACGTATTAATCTTTAGATAGAAGGGCTGAGCAAGTAGCAAACAGAATGAATGAATATAAAATACTCCCTTGTAAATGCATATTTTTGACATTTTAGTCTACTGATACTAAAGAAGAAAGTCCTGAGACCCTGAAGAGGAAAATAAGTTACCAACAAAAAAACCCTGAATTAGCCAGTTATTACACTTCACAGTGGCAACCCTGAGTACGAGACCATAGTGGAGAAAATGTTGTTAGGGTTCTGCAGGAGAATGATTCGGAAACTAGAAGTTTATATACTGAGCTAAAGTGTCCATGAAATGTGAAAGCAGACATAGATGAGGCAAGCTCGCAAGAACTCTAAAAACGCATCTCCAATAGAACATAATAGACGGTAAGAGGAGAGTGAAGAAGCAGTGACTCTGGCCCCAGAGTATACAGTGAAATACCCCCAAAATATAAGTGACAGGTAAGCAGTTATCCAGGAAGGCAACTGATTCAAACTGAAACTCAAAATCTAACAAACAAGCAGCGATCCTATGACAGCAGTCAAAGGGAATTACAGCTTTCATAATGCTCAATCCTGAAGAACCAAAAAGATGCCTCAGAGGAATTAAAAGTATTCATTATCAGCCTGTTCTCCATTTAATGTTTTTAACTGATGAGCTTCTTATTATTAGCTCATACTCTTTCTTCTTCATTGTACCTGTGTTGTTGTTGTTGCTGTTGTTTTAAATAGATGAGTAGATTTTGGCACATTTCACAAACGGAGAAAACTGCAAAGTATGTATAAAAAGCACAGATCTGAAATATAGAAATGATTGACCTCTGTGTCATCTTACAAAAATAGTACCTTCAAGGTGGAAGTTCACAGTTGGGATGTAGACACCTGGTTAGTTGGTTAGACCAGGGGAGGGTTTTCCAGTAAAATGAAAAGTCTCAGACCTGCAGACACGGCCGAGACCCAGACTCGTTGCTGAGTGACTGAGTTAGTAGAGTTGTGTCCCCTCTTCCCTAGCACTCCCAAGGCTCCATGTCAGCTTCTTCCTGTGCCCTACCAGCCATTTATACTTCAAAGAATCTCTTCTTGAAAGGAACTCTAAGACCCTTTTAAAATCTGTGTTCTTTATCCTTAGAGCCGAAATTATCCTTTTGGGTATGCTTTCAGAACTCATACTTTTTTTTTTTTTTAGCTAGTTAATAACTCGATCTGTGTGTAAATTATTTACAGATGAATGCACTTCCAGCCAAATTGCCTTATTTAAATGTATCATTACTGGACACTTCAATAGCTTCTCCATTTGAACACCAAATTTTACTTCATTTCAAATATATTTGCATAAGCAGCTTATATCATTCCTTACTCATCCGTTTTATGGTATTAAAGTAATAATTTTACCCATCTTCAAAACAATATGCATTAGATTATTACTCCCTCGAGAATGAATTGGGGTATTTTTTTCTCTTTATGTGACCTTCTTTTAATGATTATTACAAAACTGAAATCGTATTCTTTTCCATGCTATCTAGGACTTTTTGCCTGTTTTTAAAGCAGGCAAGTCTTTTAAATGCCTGGCTTGCAAGTGTTAGCTAGCAGAGCTGCCTTGTTGATTGGCATTGCTGTTCAGTGACGCTCTGTCTTTCCCTGTAAGTATTTCCATGAGGAACCCATTACATTACTCTAATGCTGCTGGGAATCTCCCTATCTTCTTTGTCATGTCTGCCTCCACTGTCTCTTTGGCTTCCATAACAGATATTATTCTCAGACGGTAAAGAATCCGCCTGCAATGCGGGAGACCTGGGTTCGATCCCTTGGGAAGCTCCCGTAGAGAAGGGAACAGCTACCCACTCCAGTATTCTGGCTTGGAGAATCCCATGGACAGAGGAGCCTGGCCGGCTACAGTCCATGGGGTCTCAAAGAGCCCAACACGACTGAGTGGCTCTCACTTTTCCTTTGTCATGTCTGCCTCCACTGCCCCTTTGGCTTTCATAGCAGATGTTATTCAGATTGGATTCTTCCCAGCCACAGTGCCAGTGGGAACTTTAGCCTCTTCTCTCTCCCTTTCTCTCTGCCAATAAAGACCCTGACCCTTTAGAAGTGTTAACCTCACAGATTATGAGCCTTCTCTTTTTGTTCATTACTTTTTACCTCTTAACATTAATGCAAAACATTTCTCCCGTTACCACAGATTCTTCTAGAACCCTTAAAGCCCAAAGTTCAGTCTTGGTTGCCTGTGCAAATCCCTTAAATGGCTCCCTATCTGAAAACAGTAGCCCAAATCTCACAGAGCCTTTATGTAAATAAAGCCTCTCCCTCTCCCTCTCTTACCTCATCGTCTCCCTCTTACTTCACTGTATTCCAGACATACTGTCTCCTTGTTGTTTCTTGAAGATACCATGCACACATTCTCCTCAGGAATATTGTACTTGTTGATATTTCTGTCTGGAACGTTCCACTCCCAGATATTCTCATGGTTTATCCTTTCACTTCTTGCAGATCCTTACTCAGATGTCACCTCATCAGTGAAACCTTCTCTTGACACCCTAAGAATAACAGTGCAGCATATTTCCAGTATATCTCATGCCCCATAGCTTCAGACAAGCCATATGTTTTATTAGACAGATTATGTATTTTACTTGTTGTCAGCTTCCACCAAATGAAAACTTCCACAGGAGCAGGGAACTTTAGTTTTATAAACTGTTGAATTTGAAACACCTAGAGATATGCCTGGTCTGTCTTAAGCACTCAGTTAAGTATTTGTTGAATGAATGAATATTATAAATGCTCCTATGTTCAATATTTTATATGGATATACATTTTAGCTAGAGTTGACCAGTCTCTTCTGTTATGAGCAGAAATTACAATCAGATTGCCTGGGTTCAAATGTCATTTTTGTTACCTTGCACAAGTACTTAATTTCTTTGTCTCATTCTGTATCTCATAGGTTGCTTGAGGATGAAATGAATTAATGTATGTAAAGCAATTTTAACAGTATACAGCACACACAGTACTTTGTAATTTGACATTAAGGAAATGTTCAGTAATGTCAAAATTGGTTTTGTCTTTTCTTTCAGCTTACTTAGCATTGTTATTTCTGAATATTTATCCTAAGGCTGTTTTAAGGGAGAAGTCTCAACACCAGGGATTGAATTTTTTTTTAACTAGATGGAGAAAGACAAATACCATTTTAAAATCATGATTTTGATACTTTAATATAAAAACTTTTTTAGGACAGAGATATTCAGCTTATATATGTCCAGTATATACCCACTTCTGGGCCCCCACTTGTGACACCTCAGAGCCCTTCATTTCTAATAACAGTTGCTTTGGTTTGACTCAGTTTGGTTCAAACCAGTATGATAACAGATAAATCACAAAGGGCAGGTTAAACTTACTTGCTGCTGGTAGCAAAACAAATATGCAAACATAACCTGGACTTCTGAAATATAATGTACAGTCCTGACAGGCTGTGTCATGTCAGAAATAGGGTTGCTGCCTTTTGCAATGTGGCAGTGAAATCTGTGGTTCTCCAGCTCCCATATACGATTCAGTTCAGTGTGAAGGGGCTTTTTTAGCTTGACACAGTTGTATACCACTGATTAAAATAACCTCTCTGCACTCTGATTAAGATAACACTCTCTTGGAGGGAGTGTCCTTCAGTATGAGTTCAGTTCACTTCAGTTGTCCAGTCGTGTCCAGCTCCTTGCGACATCATGAATCATACCACGCCAGGCCTCCCTGTCCATCACCAACTCCCAGAGTTCACTCAGACTCATGTCCATCAAGTTGGTGATGCTATCCAGCCATCTCATCCTCTGTTGTCCCCTTCTCCTCCTACCCTCAATCTTTCCCAGCATCAGGGTTTTTTTCAATGAGTCAACTCTTTGCATGACGTGGCCAAAATATTGGAGTTTCAGCTTCAGCATCAGTCCTTCCAATGAACACCCAGGACTGATCTCCTTTAGGATGGACTGGTTGGATCTTCTTACAGCCCAAGGGACTCTCAAGGGTCTTCTCCAACACCACAGTTCAAAAGCATCAATTCTTCAGCTCTCAGCTTTCTTCACAGTCCAAGTCTCACATCCATACATGACCACTGGAAAACCATAGCCTTGACTAGATGGACCTTTGTTGGCAAAGTAATGTCTCTGCTTTTCAATATGCTATCTAGGTTGGTCATAACTTTTCTTCCAAGGAGTAAGAATCTTTTAATTTCATGGCTGCAGTCACCATCTGCAGTGATTCTGGAGCCCCCCAGAATAAAGTCTACACTGTTTCCCCATCTATTTCCCATGAAGCGATGAGACCAGATGCCATGATCTTCGTTTTCTGAATGTTGAGCTTTAAGCCAACTTTTTCACTCTCCTCTTTCACTTTCATCAAGAGGCTGTTTAGTTCCTCTTCACTTTCTGCCATAAGGGTGGTGTCGTCTGCATATCTGAGGTGATTGATATTTCTCCTGGCAATCTTGATTCCAGCTTGTGCTTCTTCCAGCCCAGCGTTTCTCACGATGTACTCTGCATATAAGTTAAAGAAGCAGGGTGACAATATACAGCCTTGACGTACTCCTTTTCCTATTTGGAACCAGTCTGTTGTTCCATATCCAATTCTAACTGTTGCTTCCTGACCTGCATATAGGTTTCTCAAGAGGCAGGTCAGGTGGTCTGGTATTCCCATCTCTTTGAGAATTTTCCACAGTTTATTGTGATCCACACAGTCAAAGGCTTTGGCATAGTCAATAAAGCAGAAATAGATGTTTTTCTGGAACTCTCTTGCTTTTCGATGATCCAGAGGATGTTGGCAATTTGATCTCTGGTTCCTCTGCCTTTTCTAAAACCAGTTTGAACATCTGAAAGTTCGCCGTTCACGTATTGCTAAAGCCTGGCTTGGAGAATTTTGAGCATTACTTTACTAGCATGTGAGATGAGTGCAATTGTGTGGTAGTTTGAGCATTCTTTGGCGTTGCCTTTCTTTCAGTTTAGAAGAAATTATTTTTCTATATATCTCAAACGGTTCTACATATCTCCAACTGAACTTTTCTATTAAAAACATTTTGTTTTTATCATCTTTATTTTTTAGTTTCTGGATTATATTCAAGTAATTACTCCAGTATTCATGTTCAAATGTTGTTTCCCAATTGATTTTTTTGGAAACTTTTTAAGTTATATAGGCAGTAAAATAAATACTATACTTGCTAATGATGATTTTTAAAGCATGACGACATTTTAGCTATTATACTAAAACAATTCTTGCCTTTCTTCTTGGTAGGATTCTGTGAAAAGTTAGAGGAAAAACTTGCCCATGTTTAAGAAAATAATAAATTCATCTTCAGAGTAAAGCTGCTTAAGTTAGCTTTTGGTCTCCGTATGTTTTAAGGAAGTATAACATACCTACTTGGAGAAGGAAATGGCAACCCACTCCAGTGTTCTTGCCTGGAGAATCCCAGGGACAGGGGAGCCTCATGGGCTGCCGTCTATGGGGTCGCACAGAGTCGAACACAACTGAAGCGACTTAGCAGCAGCAGCAGCAGCAGCAGCAGCAACAGCAACATACATACGGCTCAGTGAGTTATCACCAAATGAACACTCCTGTGTAACCACCAACCACTGAAGAAGGCAAGTGTTATCTGCATCCCTGGAAGCCCTCTTACTGATTCCTAACCACTGCCCCTTTCCTGCTTCCCAAAGTTAGTCACTCTCCCATCTATCCTAATATTGTGGATTAGTTTTGTATAAATTGAATCAGTCAGAATTTACTGTTTTGTCTCTGGGTACTTTCCCCCCACAACATTGCATGTGTGTAATTCTTCCACGTTTTGTATAACCCCACTTTTGTTCCTGGCTGCATAGTATTCCATTGTGTGGCCGTACCATGGTGTGTGTAGCCGTTTTTCATATTGATGGAAATTTGAATTTGTACTATGACTGGTGCACATACACATGCATTTCTGTTGAACATATACTTAGATGTGAATTGTTAGATCATTGGTTCAATTTTAGTAGATAATCAAGTTTCCCAAAGTTGCTATACCAATTTGCTTATTACCAGATGTATATGAGAGCTGTGGTTGATACATTTCTTCTCCAAAACTTGATATTATCACTGTGTTTAATTTCAGCCATTCTGGTGAGTTTGTAGAGAGACATTGCAGTGAGCTTTCAATTTGCTTTTCCTGATTGTTAGTGAGTTAAGCTCTTTGTATTGACTGTTTAGAAACCCACTTATATAGAGTGCTTTTTCAAGTCTATTATCTATCAAGTTCTCTGGTTTTCATATTTATTTGTAGACATCCTAGACACTAACCCATTGTTGTTTGTAGATTATTGTTTCATGCTTTGTGGCTTGCTTTCTGTCTCTAAGGCATTTTTTTGAGGAAAAGAAATTTTTAATTTTAATATGAGCTTATTTCTCTGATGTATTTCTCAAGTCTTTTCCTTCATGACTCCTACCTTCTGTGCCCTATTTAAGAAGTAATTACAGTCTTCTGTCATGAATATTTTACAATGTTATAGTTGGAAAATTTTATTGTATTACTCCAGTCTTCTGATTATTTACTCTACCAATAAAAATTTAGGTGTATGCCCCCTTCTATATACATGTAATTTATTTATATGGATCATATGTGTATAATATACTCACTTTTCCAGAAAACAGGAACAAAAAAAGAAAATAGAAAATAATTAGGTAAGTACATAAGGAGTTGTGTCCTTTTTTCCACATTCCAGTATTATGATACAGCCAGTATTATGCTTTTTCTGATTTATACACACTACATTTTATGTCAGCCTTTTTAGAATCAAATAGTATTATCAAGTAAGTTATTTAAACTGTTGAGTAGGAAACTTAACCTGTTGATAGTCCAATCAGAAAACTTTATTTGGAAATTTTTAATTGATATAAATTTGAGAAAACATGTTTTCTATAAGGCTATCTGCCTTATAGAGGAAATTTATTTCCTTAATTTTCACACACCATAATTTAGGTCTCAGATTAGTTAAGCATGTGACAAACTCAGCAAATACTTGATTTTTTTTTTCCAAAATGTAGATTTAATCATTTTATTTCCCTGCTTTGAGTTCTCAAATTTAACAGACATCTCCCTACATTAAATATTTGTCTAACGGTTTTCTTATTTTTATAACATTTTCTCAGATAGAAACTAATCACAAAAAGTTAAAGAATACAAATTGCACAGATTTCCTTCTTTTTTATTTAATAACTTAAAAAATTTTTAAAAATTGTTCTATTTTTCAGTATGTAAGTTTGTGGTTTAAGATGGATTTAGTCACTAAGCCAAATAAATATCCTCCAACTCTCTCTCTCTCTCTCAGAAAGCTTCTTATATGTGGGATTGGCAGTCCCCATATTAGACTGTTTAAATGGTGTTTTAGAATTAGATCACATATTTTTTTCTGTAAGAAATGACATATTTTAAAAGAAAAGAAATGCAGCTCTAAACACTCAGAGTTGCTTGTTTATTCAACCTTCTAATCTAAGCATATCCTGACAACTTAATTTGAAATCTTTACCTCCTTCCCCGCCCCCAGCAAAAAAAAAGAAAATAAGGGGCTATTCTGGTTCTTAAATTATTATCCTTTTAGTGTTAGAATATTCCTCTGTATCAAAAATAAAGTCTTATGAACTTTTTCTTTAACCTGTATGTGAATGTAAGGTCCCAAGAAAAACAATTTGAAGAATACCTTACTATTAATTAGGTTTCACAGAGAAGGCAATGGCGCTCCACTCCAGTACTCTTGCCTGGAAAATCCCATGGATGGAGGAGCCTGGAAAGCTGCAGTCCATAGGGTCCCTGAGGGTCACACGACTGAGTGACTTCACTTTCACTTTTCACTTTCCTGCATTGAAGAAGGAAATGGCAACCCACTCCAGTGTTCTTGCCTGGAGCATCTCAGGGACGGGGGAGCCTGGTGGGCTGCCGTCTCTGGGGTCGCACAGAGTCGGACATGACTGAAGTGACTTAGCAGCAATTAGGTTTCAAAACAATCAAGAATGAGATAAGTTTCCTGGAATTATTCAAGCATCTGGTTTCCTAATAACCTCCACTATATAGCCATTAGGTTTTTTGTTTGTTTGTTTGTTTTAATTGGAGAATAATTGCTTGACATCATTGTGATGATTTTTGCCTTATTAGCCATTAGTTTTTAAAAGTGGTTACACAGTTATCAGAAAAATTGAATTCTGAGGAGGTGCAATTTTAATGCATTTGAGCCAGAGTAAAAAGTTTTAAGTTTGGATGTAAAGAGTGGAAAACACAGGCAGAAGTTTGATATGGTTAAAATTTATTGTACTAAAGGCAACTTCTAGAGTATAATACATTTTGTTAATATTCATACGTAGTCTGAAAGTTGGTAAATTGTGTATGTTAGTGTCATAAGATCAGTAGTAGTTGTTAGGATAGTGAGCTTACTAATTGCAAAATAGGTAGGAAATTAGGAATTGCTGAAGTAAAATTAAATCTGTTGGAAAAGCATTGTAAGTATCTCAAAAATGTAAAAGACAGATTGGAAACACGAATTTCAAACTGAACTGCAATGCATCTAACCATTTCTAGACCATGTAATCTTTTTAACTCCAAAGAGGGGTACTCATGAAAGGCCACTGTAAGAGATCCCTTGTAATAACTGATGAAGACTTTCTTATCACTGAGAGATTGCTTTTGATAAAAAAGGATTGTGTTTTTTTTTTTCTTTAGATTGTTTCAAACCAGTATATTTTGGGGTACTGAAATCTGCCACGTATAAACTGATCTGTCTTTGAATTCACCTGTGCTACTTTTCACCAGAATTTCATGCTTTTTGTCATGTATTGCTTTTCTTCAGTGAATAAAGGATCAAAACCTGAGTATTTACTCCTATGTTCTGTGCTCACATTAGAATATTCATTAAACAGTTGTACCTCTGTGACCTTGAATTCTCCATAAATTAAAGTTTAGAGTGCATAAATTGACTTCCATGTAGCTTTGGGGCAACACCGTTCTGATATAGATGAACTGCAAGGCAACTCTGTGAGGAATAGTTAGAAAAAATGTAACATGAAAGTTAGAAAGGGAAACTGGATGACAGACAGAAAATGGAGATTTTTACAACAAAGACTTGGGAAAGGTTAAGAGAAAATGGGTTGGACCAGGTATGCCTGATCCTAGATAGGCATCAGGATAGCCTTCTGCAGCTTTCTTTTTGTTGATGTAATTTTGTTTTGTCTTAATACATCTGCCCTGGCCTCAAGATTCACAGCATCTTTGGGAGTGGCTCGGAGGACAGAAAAATTGTATTACAATTTTTGGTTCTGTTAGAATCGAAGTTGAGAGCTATTGTAGCATGGCTATGCAAATCATCTTATTTTTTTTTACTTTCCCACCAATCTTTTAAAACAACACTAAAACTAAAACTAAAAAATAGTACAATATCCATTATTACAATTTTATGTTGTGGTAAGTTTCAGTAATACTATCTTTACCAATTTTTATTGTTTGTAGTGAAGGAATATTAGACTAGTTAGTTCATTATCTTCTTCCTTTAAAGTCAAAATTCTTACCATGTTATTCTGTTTACTTTAGTATATTCAGGACTTGTGTGGTTGGGGCTGTGTCAAATATATGAATGATTATAGGTCCTTACTTTTTAATGAAAGATTCTTTACTTTTTGTTTTATGACAATAAGTAGGTTCCCAAACATTATTCCAGTGATTACCGTGCCCTAGCATGCATCTGTCAGACATCTGGGTAGATCAGATGCCCTGGCCATGGTAAACTGCTGACTCTCATCTTCTAGTGTTCATTTGTCTTAATGTCGGGTTTTAAATCTAAACATATTTGTCTGATGTAGGATTTTGAAGTTACCATGATATAAGTAAAAAGTAACTTTTATTTGTAATGGTAATAAACTGTTAAAGGATTAGTAAATTAAGAATTGAGAATGTGAAGTTGACTAGAGAATTTTGAAATGAGGGAAGATAGTTGAGGTCAGTTTATCCCCTCTTCCCAACCCCACCATGGCCCTCCCTCCTTCTCCACTGCATAAAAAGATTAAAAGATATTCCAGTGTGGCTGAGACGGTCTATGGATTTACATCAAGCAAACTATATTATTTTGTGATTTTAAAAAAGAGTTTTTCTATACTTAAAATCTTCAAGTGTTTAATACAGTGTGGATTTTAAGCTGTCTTTAGATGACTTGTGCTTCTGATTATATTTTTGTTTCTTTGTGGTTTCTGGGCTTGAGACCAGTTCCACATCTGATTTTATGAACCAGCAATGAGACAATGGCAGTAAAGTTAAAATCAACATATTGGTTCAATTAACTGTGCTTCACATAAGTCACTTAACAATCATATTTGTTATTCAGTGGTATGTTTGTCATAAGGTTAATATGTTTCCACAGTTTCTAAGGATTGTACTATTGCTATTTTTTCAAATTTGATTTTATGAGTAATGATACTGTATATTCCCCCAAACTTCCCTAAGCAATTGTAGTTCATCCTTTTTACTCATGCCCTCTTTTGATGGGGGGAGCATAATTTTTACTTTCAGATATCTAGTTTTCATTATCTTGCAGCTTATTGATAATTATTCAGTTGTTGAGATAATTGGGGAAAAAATGCATTTTATCTTTTAGTTTGTAAGGAATCCTTTGAACTTGAAACAGAAACTGTCTTTTTGAAATTCACTACCTGGATTAGGTTTTCTTAATTAAGCACTGAGTGTCATAATAGTAAATTTTTACCCTTCAGGTATAAAAATGACTGATTTCCCATTTGTAGACAATTTATACTGAATTGAAATGCTGTGAAGTTTTACATTTTGTGTGGATCTCAGAAAAGTTAGCTATTTTATTATACAAGTGAGCAGGTAAGGTTTTTGTGTATAATTATATTCACCAGATGGAAGTAGTCTCGTTGAAAAGTTTAAAAAGAAGTCCTACGTAGGGTAAGATGGAGGCCTGAGCACACATGTTGATTTCCTGTCCCTCCTGAGACGTCACTAGAATAGAAGCATAGAAGCACAGAAAGAATAGATTGATGAAGCAAAGAAAATCAGACTCACTAGTACTTGTTAAGCTTTCAACAAATGACTGGGAGAAGGAAAGATGGGAGTGAGATGACTGATGAAACAAGCTGTGAGGCGGCTACAGAGGAGGTGAGAGGAAACTGACCAGCCTGTCTGAGCCTCAAAGAGCCTCTGAACTGAGAGTCTGCCAAGTATGAGGTAGGGCAGGAAGAAGATATAGAGCTGAAACAGGAGGATTAATCAAAGGTCTGTCCATGAAACCAGAACAGTTGGCTTCCCTGCTGCACTTCTCATCCCCAGGCCAGAAACCAGAGCCTCATCTCAGAGGGAAGGCAGTGAACCATATGGGAAGGAGTAAGGTTTCTGTTGTGCATCTTGGCACTCTACAAGTAAGTCTGCATTATTCTGGCCTTTGAGGGACTGCAACCTCACAGCTGGCTTCCTGCACGCTCACTGTAGCTCTAGAGTGAAGCTTGCCTATGTCCAAACACGCCGATGTATACAGAGCTCAAGTTAATGCTGCCAAGGAGGCAAGAAGACAGATGAAATCTGTTTTCATTATTGTGTCTATTGTCTCTGAAGCCCTCATATTATTACAGATGCTTAAATTTCTATGTTCTTATCATCATTTTGATTGTTCATTGAATATTTGTCTGCAGTGTGACAGAATTTTCACAAATGGAAGCAGATTTTATTTTCAAGAGTATCTCACTTTTGGTAACTCAGTCTTAGAAAGCTACCAAAAACTTCTTTTTACTCCCAAGATGTTTTAATTTTGCTAATATATTAGTGGGATATGACTTAGGAACAATTAGTCTTTATATTTCATAATCTTACCTTAAATTTAATGATAGCATAAGCTAACACTGATATTTAATAACGTGCACATATTATTCAGGTTTATTCGGCCTCTTGGGTTATATCATTTTTTTGCCTATAAGAGATATAGAATGCTTTATTAAAACAGTGAGAAATGTTGATCTCCTTAAGTGGAAGAGAAGAACATATTTCTTGTCTTTAAAACATTTAGTAATGTGAATTGAGTTGTAGTGTTCAGAAAATTGCAGTTAGATTCAATCTTAATTTTTCTCATTTCCTTAAATTTTCGTGGCTATGCATATGGACTTATTTTTGTATTCATTTTCAGCTAAATAAATTAGTCCAACTATGCATGACTGAAATTACCTTCCATAAAAATTTCCAAAAGCATTTGAAAAATATCCCAAGGGTGGTTAAGTCTATAATATTTTACTTGATTTAAATGTTGTACCTAGCTTCTGGATGGATATGTGATCAGAAGAGAGAATCTAAAATTTAATGAAAGTTAATTATACTGTTGTAAAAGTCCAAAATGATCTTGTATCACTGAATGAGACTGACCTTGGAGACTAGTGGAAACTTCAAATGGTAGTTTCCAACTTCTATTCATTTTGGAGTTATTAAATGTATGAAAAATATAGTTGTTCCTAAAAGTCAATAAACATGGACATGATCATGCTGAAATGTATTTTGGATATTGGTTTTAATCTGTAATAGACTTTTGTATTCTGTACTTTGGGTGCTATAGAAATTACCATTCCCATGCATTCTCATGACAGTTGAGGTCTGAAAAGGCTTAATTAACCGTCCTTAGTTTTATGTTTCAAGAAGTTGGAGGATAGGCATTTCCCCCCTCTGTCTTATTTTGACTTTAGAAACAAGATACAAACAAGTTCTTTAGATCTTGTAAAGACCCTTAATAGATACTTGAAAATATGGCTTGTTATTGTCTACTGAGTAGAAAGATCTTTTTCTTCTATTTAATATTTTAAATTTCTGTATTAACCCATTTCCAGATGCCTTGTGCTGTAGAAACATTTATTTATTTTCATCTGAAATTTACGAAAGGAAAATGCGCAAGAAGGCACATTTTAACAAAACAGGAAGACAGAACAGCTTTTGACACTTGGCCTGCCCTTAAAGAATACATTGCAAATTGAAGGCTTGTTTAGATCTTTAAAATTAACTTTCATGAGCATTCTTAGCAGTGGGCCCTCTGCCTGAAATCATGGTGCCAGTTTAGGTCTTCAGGTTCTTTTTTGTAAATACCAGTTCTTTTCAAAATTAGGTAAATTTTTTAGGGAGAAAAATAAGACATCAAATTTATTTACTGAACAAAATGAAAACTATTGTTGTAGATTCAGGTCAGTTCTAATTGGAACATTTTAAGAGATAGTTTGAATATTCTCATATATGGACTGTTTTAACATAATGCAACTCTAATATAAAGCTTCTGTTATCATATGAACTTTGAGGGAAGTAATTTTCCAAGAGTTAGAACTGAAACTTTCTGAGTTAGAAATTCATATACCTGATTTCATTACATGGTTCCATTCCATATAGGATATTCAAAGCCATATATAACCATTTTGGTCTAATTAGTTTTAAAGAGGGTTTAGAACCTTTTGAAACTGTACAATGGTGACGTTTACTCACCAGTAAGGGCTTAGTGATGTACAAGTGTGGGTATATGTGAAGAAAAGCAAACTCATATTAAATCTAAAGGCATAGGAATCAGATCCTTTTTTCTATTGTCAAGCATCTCTTTGTGTAAATGAATAAAAGGAATATTTTGAGAACATCCAAAAGCTTTTCTCCTACTCTGTGTTCTTATTCCTTTCTAAAAATGTCTGGAGTTTCAGTATATATGCTTGTATTCCTCCCTGACAGTCATTCTAAAATACTTTTGTACTTTAATTTCAGATTGTTATTTCTTTTTAACATTGTGTATCAATAATGATTTAAATTTAGTTTTACAAAATTTAATCTAGTAATTTAGTAAATTTGGTTTTACTGCTTTTGGACATTACAGTTTCTTGTATTTTTACATGTTCCTCATTTTTTGTTTAGTTTTCTAGAATTGATTACTTAATACTTTTTTTAATTAAATATTTATTTGTGGCTGTGCTTAGTGAATAAAGGTTTGCATTGCTCGGGCTTTCTCTAATTGTAGTAAGCGGGGGCTCCTCTTCGTTGTGGTGTGTGGACTTCTCATTGTGGTGACTTCTCTTATGGGCGCCGGCTCTAGGATGCGCAGGCTTCGGTAGTTTCAGCTCGTAGGCTCTAGAGCTATGGGCTCAGCAGTTGTGGTGCCCCACAGCATGTGCCCCACACACCCCCACAGCATGTGGAATCTTCTCAGAGCAGGAGTCGAGTCTGCACTGGCAGGTGGACTCTCGACCACTGGACCACCAGGGGATTCCGATAATTCATTTAGATTGTACCTGAAGGCTTTGAACTAGTCTGAGTCTTTGAAAGAAAGAAAGTGAAGTCGCTCAATCATGTCCAACTCTGCGACGCTATGAGCTCTGTCATAGGAGAGTTCCTATGAAGATAGGCTCCTCTGTCCATGGGATTTCTCCAGGCAAGAATACTGGAGTTGGTTGCCATTTCCTTCTTCAGGGGATCTTCCCAACCCAGGGATCAAACCCAGATCTCCTGGATTGCAGGCAGACTCTTCACTGGCTGAGCCACCAGGGAGGTCTGAGTCTTTGCATGACTAAAAATGTATATTTAATCTCTCGCTTGATTTCTAATAGGGCTTGACAGAATTCTACATGTAAATAATTTTCCCTGAGAAGTTAAGACTTCTTTATTGACTTCTGACTTCCGTGATGGATCAGATGATAAAACGTCTGCCTACAATGTGGAAGACCCAGGTTCAGTCCCTGGGTCAGGAAGATCCTCTGGAGAAGGAAATGGCAACCCACTCCAGTACTCTTGCCTGGAAAATCCCATGGACAGAGGAGCGTGGTAGGCTAAAGTCCGTGGGGTTGCAAAGAGTCCGATATGACTGAGCAACTTCACTTTTCACTTTCACTTTTTATTGACTTCTGTTACCTGATTTTGCTAGAAATAATTCTGATAGCAATATGATTTTTATACTTTTGTAAATAACCATTTTCTCCTTCCTTCTGCCTATTCCCCCCACTGAAGATTTTGAAATTTATATCCATAGCATCCTGATAGTAACTTAGGATGTGATTAAGTGTAGTTATTAATTTTAATTATTAGTGTTCTTCAGGTGTCTCTGCCCCTGAATCCATCTTAAGGTAAGAAGGAACTTTTCTTCCTTTATTTCTCTGAGTTCTTTTTCATCCATTTCTTTCTATTTTATCATTCTGCTAGGTAATTTTACTGGAGTTTCTAAATCTACTGGAGCTTCTAAATCTACCTTCTATTTCTCTTTCTTTATATGTTTTCTTCATTTTACATTGGTTGTAGAGGATCTCTTATCCTTCTTGTCTAATGCAATAGTTTTTCCTTTAGTGGAACCCTTTAAACTATCAGTCTGTTTTTTTAGGCTTTGTTTGATCATTGCTTTATCAGGCACATTTTTAATTATAACTCTTTTTCAAAATAGCCTATTATTTTGTTGTTGTTGATGTAGTCTTTTCGTTTCAATGAGAATGCCAACTGTATTTAAAGTTTTCTTTGGTGTCTTCTACTCCACCTGAATGATATTTCCTCATTTTAAATTCAGTAGCTTTGTTGCTAATTTTTCTTCAAATGGTTAGTGATTCTTGGTTATTAGTATGTATGGTTGAAAGCATAGATGGAGGAGTGTTCATGCCTGGCTGGAGAGTATTTATACTCTTCAGCCAGATAAGACTCCATCCCTTGGGGGGGTAATAAGATTCTTACTACAGAAGCCTTCATGCAGGGACTGCAGGGTGAAAGGAGGAAGCACTGCTGAGCAGGGTGTTCCTGTTGCAGGATTTTGACCTCTAGGTTTGGGAGTGTTTTCCCGTAAATTGCTTGCCTTTATTTGCTTTGTTTCTCTCATCCCACCATCTACTCTGGAACTCTGCACAGATAGGAATCACATTTGAGAAAAGACACACATGCTTTTGTCAGCCATAAGCTTTATGTTTCTCTGGGCCTCTACAGTCTTTTTTGCTTATTTGAGATTTAGTTTTGCTGATTTGATTTTTTTTTCTTTTAATCAAATCTCTGATTTTTAGTTTATAGAATTTCCTCAGGTTTTCTGGCCTACAGTGGTATTCTTTCTTGTTTTACTGCACTATCAATGTTTCTTCCTTTAAAAAATATTTTTACTTTGTGTACAATTTGAATGAAAGGGGAAGAGGTAAATGTGTCCTTAGTTTTTGTTATAAGTACAGATTTCAAAATGAAGACAGACTGAAAAAATAAAACTATTTAATGGAGACTAATCAACATTTTAAAAGAAGGAAAATGTACTGAATGTTTATAGTAGTTAATGAGTTTATAAAAGCCATTTATTTATCATTAACCTTCTTCATGAGTTCATTTTTTCCCCCTAGAAAACAAATCAAAGCTTACTGACTTTGGAGTAATTTCTTGGGCAATGTTTATTGTTCATCATCCTATTTAAGAGGAACTTGCATAAGTGGTATTTTTATTATGGTAACAAATGGATCATTTTGATATATTCAGTATTGACCCATTTTATTAAGTAGGCATGTTATTTTCAAAAGTTGCATGGCCTGCCAGCATTTTTATTGATAAATTTTAACTTAGAAATATTAAAAGAAGTAAACCTTAGGAATTTTAATGGGGATTATAAAAGAACTTTACTGTTTTGTCCTAGACAAGATTCAGTAAAAGACAAAAATCAGGTATTATATTAATAGTCATACAAAGTAATAACCATCTGTACAAGTAAATTAACTACCTGTTAAAATGGAAAGATTGATTTTTATAACGTCATTTTAACTAGTTACATTTTTTAGAAAATGAGTGTAATATTAAATTAGGGCTCGAATGTCATATTTTTCATAATTGTTTCTGAAACAAAGTTTGCTAATAAGTGTTTAGAAGAGAATAAACATAATTTATTTATGTATTGTTTTATTTATTGTATATGTACTCTATGTTTTTTCATTAAATTCTTAAAAAATAGGAAGATGTGGAGTAGCATTCTCTTTTAAAAGTTAGAAATTATTAACAAATCATTAAGATTGCTTTTGTATATGAATTTCATAATTCATTTTTGTCTTTTACATATTTTTAGCAAAACCAGTTCCTACTTTAGAGACTTCAGTAACTTGTAGAAATTTGTTGCTTTTCTTTTAAAAGTGCACCTGCATCTAAAACTGATTAAAAAACATACTTAAAAAGAAAACTGCCATAATGAATTACATTTCTCAGTACTACCTAATTTGTCAATATGACTGGTTTTGATTAAAAAGTTGATTACAATGTTCAAAACTGTTTATTTAATAGAAAAGCTGGATACAGTCAGAAATAAGAGGTTTGCCTATGGAGATACTGAATCTGAAAATCTTGATGTGACAATTGCTATTTCCTTTTAAGGTTTTACTAATCTTTCTAGGGTAATACCAAGTATAAATGGTTCTTCTACAAGTTTTGGGAGGATATTCTTGTTGTGGTAGGGGGATGGTGATGCTTTTATTTAACATTTATCATTTTAGTAAGATTAGAGTGATGTTCAGTGTATTCTTATCATATCTTAGTAAAACTCTTTTATCAAATTGATCAGTATAGCCTATAGCTGAGTATTTCCAAAAATACATTATCATGACTAGAAGCTTTTTCATTTCATTGCATTTATTTGGCATCTTTCTGATTATTGACCAAAATACTTGAGTCTGGCCTCTTTTCTTTGTTGGTATCCTTTTCTCATTTTATTTTATTTTATTTTCTCATATATGGACATACTTTACATACATCCATATCCCTGGCTTCTTCATTCCTATCAACCAACATGGATTTTTTAGTGCCTGACTTTTATCTTCACTTAACTTAAATTGTTCCTATTTGTAATTACTGCAAATTCAGTGCTCCTGTTCTGCATCTTCTTGATGTCTCAGCAACGGTATTTCTGACCAGTCATTCTTAGTGTTTTGACTTCAGAAATGTTCTCTTTTCCTTAGTTTTATAATAACTTTAGGTAATATTTGTTGAGCACTTAGTTTGTGTCATTCACTATGCCAAGCATTTTTCATGTCATATAATCATTGCTACAGTCCTGAGATTAGTTACTCTTATTATTCCCAGCCATAGAAAAGGAAAGTGGGGAACTGAGAGATTAATTACTTTGGGTGAAGCCATTTAACTAATAAGTGATGGAGCCAGGATTGGAACACAGGCAGTCTGACTTAAGAGCTGGTACTTTCAACTTCTAGATGTTATATTGCTTTTATAATCAGTGTTTCCTCTCATCTTTTTCTGTTTGAGTCTAGGTGTTGATGATTGCATTTCTCCCACTCTCACCTATTATGTTAAGTATTTCTGTATTCCTCAAAACTTTCCAAATATCAGTTAATGGAGTTTTCATCCCACTTGGAGTTATGGAAAAATTTATTTTTGTTGTCCTTTGAAATTAAATTTTAAGAGCGCAATCATTAAAGGGTTCAAAGTTAGACCTAAAAGGATGCAGAAATGACCTATATAGGTTTTTTTTGGAATCATATCCATAATTCTTCAGTTTCCTATTTGGCAATACTATAACAAGACATTTTTATGGTTAGATTTCATCCTTAGCAGTTAAGATTTTATCTTTTTAGAGTTGTGGAGACTGAATTTAGGGCCAGATTTCTCAGTGTTAATTATTTGAGAGTGTGTAACTCAACTCATTATTAAATGGATGATTGTCTGAGCTGAAGATAAAATGCCTATGAATTCTGTTCTTTACATTCTGCACCAACTGAATGAAAATAATTTTTTATGACTTCAGTGCTTATTTCCAAAATAATTTGAGGTACAAGATAGGCCCATTTGTACAATATTTGGCAATATTTCTATCTCAAATATTTTACAACCTTGCATTTAAAATGTACCATGTATTATCAGGAACCATTGTTTCCTTTTTTAAAAATGAGTATAAAATTAATAAACAGTGCTTTGAAAATTTAGTCACTAATAGAAATAGTTAATGTAGCAAGAAAAAAACTGGAAATAAGGTTTCATAGCTGGCTGTCATGACTAAAAATTTCTGTGTTTTTATAGAAGTTTAGTAACATATAGGCAGGCTTTTATTTATATACATACACATTTTAAAAAGTGAGTAGTTCTTATTTTGCTCTTTGAGGACTTTTAAAAGCATGTTTTAAAAACTGGATATATTTGACTTACTTTAAAACAGTCCTTGAGATGATTAAGAGTAGAGAGAGCTGGACTTTGTCCAGAGTGTGAGCCTATACCCTGGTGTTTAAAATACCACCTTCAGAGCCTTTAACTAATAATAGCATGGTCCCTAAATCAAATTAACTGTTTCAGGTCCCAGCCACTTGCTGCTACTTAGGATCCTTCTGGCTCTGCTTTCTCAGGTATACGTTTTCCTTGGATGAATCCTAGTGATTAAAATGCAGGCCGTGGTGCTGGGGGAAGAGAAGGGTTTTATTTTGCAGATTTATTCAACAGTAATTGAGGCCAAATTTTAAATGTATGTTTGAAGCCATAGTATTGTTCAATATTCTAGTTCATTCTCTTTAGTATTTTAAAAAATTACTGCTTAGTGAAAGTTCATTAGCCAGAACATTCCTTCATTAAAATCTAGCTCTGTCATGTTACAATTCATTCCACAGCACCACACATCACTGTTACCTCCACCATAGCACTTAGCACGCAAAGATTTGATTTTCTACTATTCTCAGTCTCCTGTCTTATCAGGAGAGAAGAGGGCATTAGGTGCAGTGCCAGGTAAAAGGCAAATCAAAGTTTAATTTGAAAATAGCAGCCTGCAATCTTGAGACCCACCTGTTGGCAAACAGGAGACAGCATTATGATCTCCTTTATGACTTTTGGGTCTGGGCCTTGCACCATATTGCTAATTTCTCACTTGCTTGTTTTTTGCCTAGTTAGCTTGGTGGAGAGAGAGAACATTTCTGTTAGATTTTGCAAAATGTCTTCAGCAACTTGAAAGATGTGTCATCTAAATGCAAAACATGGTCAGTCATGTTACTCTAAGGCTTGGTTGAATGATTTGAATGATTTGTCTTGCCATTCAAAGAATATTTACTTTTTTAAAGCAAGTCTGTGCCAAAGCCTTTGACTATGTGGATCACAATAAACTGTGGAAAATTCTTCAAGAGATGGGAATACCTGACCATCTGATCTGCCTCTTGATAAATCTGTGTGCAGGTCAGGAAGCAACAGTTAGAACTGGACATGGAACAACAGACTGGTTCCAAATAGGAAAAGGAGTACATCAAGGCTGTATATTGTCACCCTGCTTATTTAACTTAAATGCAGAGTATATCATGAGAAACGCCAGGCTGGAAGAAGCACAAGCTGGAATCAAGATTGGCGGGAGAAATATCAATAACCTCAGATATGCAGATGACACCACCCTTATGGCAGAAACTGAAGAAGAACTAAAGAGCCTCTTGATGAAAGTGAAAGAGAAGAGTGGAAAAGTTGGCTTAAAACTCAACATTCAGAAAACAAAGATTGTGGCACCTGGTCCCATCACTTCATGGGAAATAGATGGGAAAACAATGGAAACAGTGACAGACTTTATTTTTGGGGGGGCTCCAATATCACTGCAGATGGTGACTGCGGCCATGAAATTAAAAGGTGCTTGCTCCTTGGAAGGAAAGTTATGACCAACCTAGACAGTATATTAAAAAGCAGAAGCATTACTTTACCAATCAAAGCTATGGTTTTTCCAGTAATCATGTAAGGATGTGAGAGTTGGACTGTAAAGAAAGCTGAGCGCTGAAGAATTGATGCTTTTGAACTGTGGTGTTAGAGAAGACTCTTGAGAGAACCTTGGACTGCAAGGAGATCCAACCACTCAATCCTAAAGGAAATCAGTCCTGAATATTCACTGGAAGGACTGATGCTGAAGCTGAAACTCTAATACTTTGCTTACTCTAATACTTTGCTGCAAAGAGCTGACTCATTGGAAAAGACCCTGATGCTGGGAATGATTGAAGACGGAAGGAGTAGGGGATGACAGAGGAAGAGATGGTTGGATGGCGTCACTGACTCAATGGACATGAGCTTGAGTAAACTCCGGGAGTTGGTGATGGACAGGGAGGCCTGGAGTGCTGCAATCCATGGGGTTGCAAAGAGTTAGACACGACTGAACTGAACTGAACTGAATCCCTGTCAAGTAGGTGCTATTACTACCCCCGTGTTACAAATGAGGAAACAGGCAGAGAGCATTTCATAATTTGTTCAAGATAGTGACTTCTGAAGATGGCTTTGAAAAACAAGCAGTTTGATACCAGTGGTCACACACTTAAGATCCTGTCCTAGAGCAACTTTCATCCTGCTAGACAAATGACGGTCCATTCGCAGGGAAAGTACAGTACACAGTAGAATGTGTTAGGTGCCGCACTACTAGCTGAAGTATGGGAAGAACTCAGAAGGAGACTTGTTTGGGAGATGGGGGAAGGCCTCATGTAAGAGGTGCTTCAGTTGAGCCTTGACGAATGGCAGGATTTTGCCATGTGTAAGTTAGAGAAGTACATTCTCATTGAAGAGGAAGTGGGGATAAAGGCATTGATTTGAGAAAATACACAGGTGTTCAAAGGTAGTAACTGGCACATTTGTATGGCATCCTTGCAGAGGGAACAGGAAGAAGATGATTCAACTTGCATTACACAAAGATTAAAGTGGAGACCTGGGAAATTTGAGCTTTTGCGAATAGTGAAGAATCTTTGGAGGGTCTAAACTCTAGAAAAGAAGTTCATGATCAGAATTGGATGGCTTGAAGGAGGAAGAGAAGAATGGCCATGAGACATTGAAACATGGGCAGAGATCATATTTAGTAATTGCATCAAATATTTAAAATATATTTTTACTCTGTAAGTAAATGAATACTTAAGATGGCCAATGTTAAATTGAATATGTGGAAAAGGAAAATCTTTGTGCTTACCCAGACCTTTAAATAAAATGCGTAGATTTTCATTTAAACTTGAAAACTCAATTTTCTGATATTAAGTTATAGATTCTAATACCAGTCAAAAGTCAAAGTGTTAGTCGCTCAGTTGTGTCCTACTTTGCCCCATGGACTGTAGCCTGCCAGGCTCCTCTGTCCATTGGTATTACCCAGGCAAGAATACTGGGGTGGTAGCTATTTCCTTCTCCAGAGGATCCTCCTAACCCAGGGATAGAACCCAGGGTCTCCCGCATTGCAGGCAGATTCTTTACCGCCTGAACCACCTTCAAATTATAGATTATTTAAAAATGGAATTGTTACATTTTCTTTTTTAACTGTAGGATACTATTTGAATGGAAAGTGATTATCCAAAATGGAATCCTGACAAGATTTAACATTTCTTTTTTCTATGATGATGTTATAAAATATTTTATAGATTTTAGTGTTTCATATCTATCTTGGAAGATATTCCCTTAAGCTGAAGAAATCGGTCTGAGTTGATGCAACAGAAATAAATCTACCTTCTAAAGAACTACTCCTATTATGCTCTTTAAATCTCTTTCTATAACCTGACAATATTTAAAGTACATCATTAAAGTGAGTTGTACTCACAGCAAAATTTCATTTTTAATCATGTGAATGGTCACACATGAATATCCTGTACTTCAAAGCAGTGTAATAGTGTTCTTTGAACATAGTATTTCTAGAAGAAAGATTTCCTACATGCTTGCCAGTTGGAAGGCTGATACAGTTGAAGAAATTTGGGCCACTCACCAAAGTTGTGATTTCCTAACCCATTTTGTGAACCAAGTTATACTGAGGTCATTATGCAGACTGATTTCTCCTTAATGATTTTCACATTTTACTTCACAGGTTATGTTGACCTTTGGATTTCAGGCAGTAAATCAAATAAAACATCTTACTTAGATTAAGTTAGAAAAAAATGAATTATTTTGAACCATACTTTTGTCTAGTATCTTTTTTCAGACAGTTTCATGTTACTTTTTATGATTTTTATGTAATAAAATGATGTGTTTTTATTTTATATTTGTCCCTTATCTTTTTATAAAAGCACCTCTAAATATAGTATGTTGATTCTTTTCAGCTATTTTAGCCTCTTCCTAATAAGCACCTCCCTCTCAACTTTCCATGAATGTGCTATGTACTGAGAAATGCTTTTTAACAATTATTCTGGTTCCTTAGATTGTAAGCCATCTTCTCTTGTATACATATATGTTATTAAAGAAGATAATGATCTTCCACCTCTAATGATCTGTGTCTTGCTAGTGTTAGTTCTTTACCTAGAGAAATAAGGAACAGGAATGGGAGAAATAGTGGATACTCTTCTTTATTCCATTTCTGTATATTCAAGTCCCATCTCCAAATACTAGGTTTAATTTTACCTCTATTACAAATTTGAAGTGAAGGTAAAAGATATTAATTTCCATTTTTCCCCTTTATTTTCAACTTTCTAATCTAAGGTTAATAACTAGAGGGCATTTAAAAAAATCATTCTTCTAATCTTGATGTAGTTAAGAATTATATTTTTACATTTTTAAGTCTTTTGTTTGTTTCTCATTTCCTTCTTTGTATTTTTGTTTCTGCCAGTTTTTATCCTTCTTCTAAAGGTAAAAAGATGAGATGCTTGGTGGCAAATTTAATTGTATTCTTTATTTACTCTTTTTTATGGGCAAAGTGGGAACCTAAATTATATCTGGGTGTTGGGTTATTTGAATATCAGCTCTGTTAGTCCCTGTAAATTTTAAATATTGCATAGTTAGAAAGGAAAAGGTATACTGGGAGAAGTTTATGGAGAGCTTTGACTTCTGGTCAAAAAAACGTAGAACTTTTAAGTGTTGGTAATGAGGGAGATACTGACCATTTTTATTAGAAGAGCAACTTGATAAAAGTGGCACTTTAAAAAACTGAATATGGCATCTGTATTTAGCATGATCTAGAGAATGATGAGATTGAAGAAAAAAATTTATGCAAATTCAACATTCTACACTTGATCTTAACCTAAAGGTCAAGAAGCAATGCAAACACAGCATTCTAATTTTTGAGAAATTGGTGCTTAGACCAAGTAGTGGCTTGTGGAATGAGAAGGAAAGGGGAAGGGTTGCTGCTTTCTTTAATATAATAATTTTGGTAAGCATTCCCAAATGCAAGTGTAGGTGTATTACCTACACTTGCCTAATGTACTTCTTATACTTCAGAACCTATCTCAAATCTGGTTCCTGCTGCATAAATGTAAGTGCTCTCCACTTCAAACCGAGACCAAACTGAGAGCATGATCAGTAATGTGGTTCTTAATCCTAAGCCACCCACATGGAAGATCATCTTTTATGAAGGGCAACAGTTAGCTCTATTACCATTAATATGCTTTCCAATTAGTCTGGCCCATCTCGAAAGAGCCTTTGTCTATTTGGAAGAGTTCTGATTTGCAGCATTGGCCTTGGCTACTTTTATTTAAGCCAGTGTCTTCATAAATGTCTAAAAGAGAAACTCTTAAACCGTTGTTTCACCCCACTTTAGGTAACATTGCTCCACACAGATAATCTGTATTTTTTAAAAAATCATTAACTTTTTCCAAATACGTGACACAACTCGGTCTTTGTTCACAGCTCTTGGCTAAATTCCACCAGCCTTACTGATTTTATATTTGTTAGAGCTGACTTGAAAGTGAAAATCACTTGTTACCACTTTCTGTTTAGTTCATTAGTCGCTCAGTCATGTTCGACTCTCTGTGACCCTATGAACTGCAGCATGCCACGCCTCCCTGTCCATCACCAGCTCCCAGAGCTTGCTCAAACTACATCCATTGAGTCGGTGATGCCATCCAACCATCTCATCTTCTGTCATCCCCTTCTCCTGCCTTCAGTTTTTCCCTTCATCAGGGTTTTTTCCAATGAGTCAGTTCTTCACATCAGGTGGCCAAAGTATTAGAGCTTCAGCTTCATCATCAGTCCTTCCAATGAATATTCAGGACTGATTTCCTTTAGGATTGACTGGTTGGATCTCCTTGCAGTGCCAGGTACTCTGAAGAGTCTTCTCTAACACCACAGTTCAAAAGGATCAATTCTTCGGTGCTTTCTTTATATTTCAACTCTCACATCCATACGTGACTACTGGAAAAAACATAGCTTTGACTAGATAGACCTTTGTTGGCAAAGTGATGTCTCTACTTTGTAATATGCTGTCTAGGTTGGTCATAGCTTTTCTTGCAAGGAACAAGCGTTTTTAAATGGCTGCAGTCACCATTTGCAGCCCCCAAAATAAAGTCTTTCTCTGTTTTCATTGTTTCCCCATCAATTTGCCATGAAGTGATGGGACCGGATGCCATGATCTTATATTTTTGAATGTTGAGTTTTAAGCCAACTCTCCTCTTTCACTTTCATCAAGAGGCTCTCTAGTTCTTCTTCACTTTCTGCCATAACGGTGGTGTTATCTGTGTATCTGAGGTTATTGATATTTCTCCTGGCAGTCTTGATTCCAGCTTGTGCTTCATCCAGCCAGGCATTTCTCATGATGTACTCTGCATATAAGTTAAATAAGCAGGGTGACAATATACAGTCTTGATGTACTCCTTTCCCAATTTGGAACCAGTTTGTTGTTCCATGTCTGGTTCTAACTGTTGCTTCTTGACCCTGCATACAGATTTCTCAGGAGGCACATAAGGTGGTCTGGTATTCCTATCTCTCGAAGAATTTTCCACAGTTTGTTGTGATCCACACAGTCAAAGGCTTTTGTGTAGTCAGTAAAGCAGGAGTAGATGTTTTCCTAGAACTCTCTTGCTTTTTTGATGATCTAACCAGATGTTAGCAATTTGATCTCTGGTTCCTCTACCTTTTCTAAATCCAGCTTGAACATCTGGAAGTACACAGTTCATGTACTGTTGAAGCCTGGCTTGGAGAATTTTTGAGTATTACTTTGCTAGTGTGTAAGATGAGTGCAATTGTGCGGTAGTTTGAGCATTCTTTGGCATTGCCTTTCTTTGGGATTGGAATGAAAACTGACCTTTTCCAGTCCTGTGGCCACTGCTGAGTTTTCCAAATTTTCTGGCATATTGAGTGCAGCACTTCACAGCATCATCTTTTAGGATTTACAATAGCTCAACTGGGATTTTATCACCTCCACTAGCTTTGTTCATTGGAGAAGGAAATGGCAACCCACTCCAATGTTCTTGCTTGGAGAATCCCAGGGATAGGGGAGCCTGGTGGGCTGCCGTCTGTGAGGTCGCACAGTCGGACACAACTGAAGTGACTTAGCAGCAGCAGCAGCAGCAGCAGCTTTGTTCATAGTGATACTTCTTAAGCCCCATTATCTTAAGGCCCTTATCACTTTGGAGCTACACAAAATTTAACCTGTTCTTAAATAAAGTTATATTCCAGTCACCTATGGAATAATCTATGTCTTAATTCCTTGTTCCATTAATCTGTGATTTTTGAAGCAGCTCTATGTGACCTGTCATAAAAAAAAGTGATATTTGATGGATACTCAGCATTCTGTCATTTTTTTCTCGTCTAGGTTAGGAAATGTCTTTGAAACCCCTGTTTATTTTCTAGAACTGTAAAATGCTAGAAATTCTGTAAAGCAGTTTCAGGTTCACAATTATTATTGAGAACTTTTTAATATGTTATTTAAAGGTTTGTTTTATTAACTTGGCCTAGGTCACAAAGCTCATTAATATTAATGACTAGGCTTCTGAGGCATATAGCTTCTCTAATCATCAACAGATACAAAATGTTAAGCCAGACTGTATAGCTTTATTATGTTATGAGTCATTTCAGGCAAACATCACATGTAACAGGCAAGAGCTGAACAGTCCAGTTTTAATGTTTCTGAGTCAAACCTTTGGCTTTTTATTTCTCTTTGTAGATAAACTATAGAGTTTTTAAATTGACATGGAAGCATATTTTCATAGACTTCATATGAATATATAATTCATTAAAATGCTTGGAAATAATCATTCAGAACATTTTTTATTAATCAAATTTAGATAAAGGATAAACCTGGAGGCACATTTACTTTTTTAATACTACCAATTTTAAAATCACATTTTTCTTCTCTTAAAGAAGTTTGCATGATATGAGATCTTACTGTTGTTTGAAAATTTATATAAATAGGAGCTATTAAGTGATATATTCTGTTTATTCCAAAGAGATGATCTAACAGTCTCTGTAGCTGTCTCTAGCTTTTCCTATAAAATAGCAGTGCATCAAATGGTAGTGAAGAGGGCCTGAAATTTCATCCTTGAAATGAATAATTATGCTTTATTCAATACAGCTGATTTTACTTTCTTCTACTAGCATATAAACAACAGGTCCTTTTAAACTAGTATTAGTGAACATAATTTGGAATATGAAAGCTTATTAGGTCACTTTTGTTAAGTAGAGCTAATAATTTGAGGCATTTGTGTACAGTAGGGATTGGCAAACATCTTTTCTGCAAAGGGCCAAATAGTAAATATTTTTTAAACACAAAAGCAACCACAGACCATACATAAACCATACATAAACAAATGAGTGTGGCTGTGTTCCAATAAATCTTTATTTATAAACACTGACAGCAAACCACATTTAGCCTGTGGACTATAGTTTACCAACCCCTGGTCTTCATTCGTTTGAATTCTTCATTTTCTATGCACCTCTTTAATCAACTGGTGTTGGCTTCTTCTTACCAAAACACCAAAAATACTTTGGCCAATGTCAGTAGCAAAATAAAAACTTCCTAGTCCTTTTTTCAGTTGGGTTTGGGGAGCCTTGACACTTGAATTGCTCCTTCTTAAAACTCTTTTATCTTTCTTTAGGGTCCATGATAGCACTTTTTGAGTTTTTCTCCTACCTCTCAAGACATTTGTCAGATTTTGTTTTTGCAAGGCCCTACTTTTTTTTTTTTAATAGCTGATTCCTTAAATATTAGTGTGCATTAGGGATCTGTTTATATTTTATATTGTTTCCAGAATAGGCAGTCTATAGGCACAGAGAGTAGATTGCTGTTGGGACAAGGGGTTAGGAGGGAGGGTTGGTAGATGATAGCTAAAGGGCCCATGGCTTCCTTTTGGGGTGATGAAAAGGCTCTAAAATTAATGTGGTGATAGTTACATAGTTCTATGAATATACTAAAAAACTAATGAATTATACACTTTAAATGGGTGCATTGAATGGTATATGAGAGTCTCTTGGACAGCAAGGAGGTCAAACTAGTCAATCTTAAAGGAAATCAACCATGAGTACTCATTGAAAGGACTGTCACCTGAAGCAAACAGCCAACTTATTGGAAAAGTCCCTGATGCTGGGAAAGATAGAGGGCAGAAGGAGAAGAGAGTGGCAGAGGATGAAATGGCTGAATGGCATCACCGAGGCAATGAACATGAACTTGGGCAAACTCCAGGAGATGGTGAGGGACAGGGAGGCCTGGAGTGCTGCAGTCCATGGGGTTGCAAAGAGTTGGACATGACTGGGTGACTGAACACACACAAAATGATGTATGATTATCTCCATAAGGCTGTTAAAAGACTATAAATTAAAGTCTCCAATGTTGTTTTTTTTCCTAAGTTAAAAATTAAGCTCACATTCCACCCTTTACTCAAGTACCATAGTACAGACTGAACAATCTCCCAGTGCTATCTATTTTGAATTCATAGTAATAACCCCCAGACACTACATTTTAAATGTAAAATGAAAATCTTATTTATGAACTCCAGATATACTCAGGATTATAGAAAAATACCAGCTTGTTAGAACCATTTCATCTTTAGAATATGCATTATTAGTTCATTTGATGATTCCAAGAGGAATTTGCAAATTATAATCAGGTAATTAGGTTAGCAGGGAACTAATGTGGATGGGAAAAAATCTGCTCGGTCTTCATCTGTCAGCATTACAAGTTAAAAATTTGTAATGGAACAACATGATTACAAGTTAACAATTTCTTCTAGATGGTTATTGCCTTAAATTAACCTCATAATCAAATTAGTTACTGTGCCTGCCTATCTTTAGGGTTTTGGGCCCACATGTGTTGAGGGTGAAATAGTGGGTTTCCTATTATTATGCTGCAGGTTAACAATAGGTTTTCAGATGCCTCTTACATGATGAATCCAATGCCCTTCAGAACATGAAACAAATGTCAAACTTACACTTTTTAGTATGCAGACACAGAGCTTCCAACTAGCTGGTAAGAACTGTAAATTGTAACTAAATTGTAAAATTAATGCTCATTTAGGTGCACATATTGGTTCTTTTTTAAAACCTTAACAACTGACCTGACAGTATGAGATGGAAAAAAAAATTAAACCAACATATGTTTTTAATTGCCTTTTTTTTTAGCACTGTGGATTACGTTAGGTTGCTTAATTTAGGATGCAAAGTGTGCAGTAACTGCTGAAAGTATACATGCACCATCCAAATTTCTGTGAATTTACTCTTGGTATGGTAAAGTGACTTTATGAACAAAGGAGAAACCCAGACTTGGATACTGAGCTCATAGTCTTTAAACCTACACATTGAAAACATAATATGATTTCCATTTGGTATCTAGTTTACCTGGAATCCCTCAGTTAGGATGCTAACATATGTTTTGAGAAATTAAGTAATGTCACTACTCCTAAATCTGTAGTGATAATGGTTTAGTAATCAGATAAGTACTTATAATTAGAATAAAGTATAATTTTCAGAAAAAGATAACATCACCTATAATATTTATTACAGGAAAAAAGCTCCATTTTTTTCCTCTCAGTGCTCTTCTTAACATAATTTCTTACTATATTTAAGAAGCTTCATGTAATCATATTCAAAACCTCTTATCTAGCTGATTATATTCAGCAACCGTAGCTAAATATTTCAATACCAAAGCTGAAAATCATAGTGACATATCAGCATACACATAATAAATTATAGTTAATGAATACTATAGGAGCCACAGTTTGATTGGTTCCAAGTTTGTGATCTGCTCAGGCATAGCACATTGTTAATTTTTAAGAGGAGAGAAAATATGGTGATGATATGATTGCCAAGCATATTGTTTTGACTACACAAGAATAAAGTAATATTTTAGCCAGAATGAAGAGAGCATATACAGATAACAGAGTAAATGTTCCAAAAGCTGCAGTATATATCCCTGATTAAACATTTAGTGACAGTATTTTGTATATATTTTACATGATTTTTATATTGAATAAAAGTTTCTGTCCAAAAATGGTTTAATGTTATGTTGAGAGCCACAACTACTGTGTTTTTAGCTGAGTATATATTTACAAAACCTCCTGTCTTCAGCTTTCACTTGTTTGAGGAAAAGGCCTTCAAGTATGAGAAGCCATTTTTCAAGCTAACTAGAGAATCAGTACTTAGAATTTAATTATTGTACTACATGGTCCACATATTTACTGAGTATGGGAGAGTTATAAGACCTGAAAAACTACTCTCAGCATAGGGGGCAAACACTGTAAAATACTTTGAAAACATTGTCATCAGTTAGACAAAATCCATTTATTCTCATACTCTCCATGTATATTTTCCCACTCCCAGTGGGTGAAAGGGAACATATTTAAATTTAGCAACCTACCCTTCTTAAAATTAAGCTTAATAAACATCTATTAAGTTATTAAGTACTATGATCAAGTACTGTACTGAGCTGTTAGATGCAAATAAGGGCAAGCCCCTCTCTTGAACAGCCTACCATCAACGGTATTTGGTTGGCCAAAAAGTTCTTAAAGGTTTTCCTGTAAGATAATGGAAAAATCTGAACAAACTTTTTGGCCAACCCAATATAAATGTAAGTAATTCCATACAATGGGAGGGGAGTTTGTGGGAGAATAGATATATGTATGGGCTTCCCAGGTGGCTTAGTGGTAAAGAATATGCCTGCCAGGCACAAGATGTGGGTTCAATCCCTGGGTTGGGCAGATCCCCTGGAGAAGGAGATGGCAACTCACTCTAATTTTCTCACCTGGGAAATCCCATGGACAGAGGAGCCTGGTGTGCTACACCCCACGGAGTCGCAAAAGAGTTGGACATGACTTAGCGACTAAACAACAATAACAGATACGTATATATGTAGGGCTGAGTCCCTTTGCTGTCCACCGGAAACTGTCACAACATTGTTAATTGACTATACGTCAAAACAAAATAAAAGAGTTTAAAAAAATTGTTTTCGTTGCTAAGTTGTATCCAACTCTTTTGCGACTCCAGGGACTATAGCCCGTCAGGCTCCTCTGTCCATGGGATTTCCTGGCAAGATGACAGGAGTAGGTTGCCATTCCCTTCTCCAGGGCATCTTCACAACCTAGAGATCAACCCACATCTCCTGCCTTGGCAGGTAGATTCTTTACTACTGAGCCACCTGGGATACCCTTTAAAATAAAATAGGGAAAGATAGGAATATGCATAGGGTGCTGCAATGTCAACTGAGCTGAGTATTAAAGAATCTAGCCAAATGAAATAGCTGGTATATGTCCATGCACACCAAAGAGCAGTTGGGAGCGTTACTGGGAGAAGACAGGGAGCAACATGCGCAAAGACCTGAAGCATGCAGAATGCCACAGCTACTGCTGGGCATGCAGTGCGTGAGGAGGATGTTGGGAGATGAGGCCCGAGGGGGAGTCATGGGTCAGGTCGTGGAAGTCTTGAATGCCATGCTCATGATCTTGAAATTTGCTTTTGTTGCTTATATACTGCCATTATTCCTAAACAGATAAGCATTTGGTCAAACCTTACGTTGCAAAGATTGGAAGAAGACAAGTTATAATTAGGTTGGTTTGACCCTAGGGAAATGCTGTTCATGGCTTGGATTCCATGTGTTTGTTGCAGTTGTCCTTTTATAACTTCTATCAAACTTTGATACAAGCTCAGGGTTTTCAGTTTGCCCACTGCCCTCCTCAAACAGCGGGGCCAATGCCTGTGAGATTTTGGATCCTGCTAGGCTGGGCAGTAATGTAATGAAGAGACTTTGGAATCACAGGGCTTGAGGGAGCAACAGAAATCAGCTCCATATGCAGGTGAAAGTTGTAATTTTTCTTGCTGTGTTTCTCTATATGATGTATTATATTCGTTGGGCTAACATTGTTTGTATGTTTCGGACTAACGCTGTTTGTATGTTTGGAATTAGAATTTTAAACATGGCGATTATGTTAACTTTGTGACATTTTCACAATAGGTTAAAAAAATACTAATGTAACAGAGACAAAGAGTTGCTTTTTTTTTTTCTGGAAATTTTTGAGAAATTTAAGATCTTAACCTCACATTTTACATCTCTTACTTGGCACCTTATCAGCCATGTTTATTGAACTATTTATTTACCCTCAGTAGAGCATTTATGTTTTTCATTACAGAATGAGTTAGAAAAGGGAAATAATTGTGCAAATTCATGGGGAGAAATCTTTTTCTGTAAGTTAGCTTGATATGCAGGTGAAAGTGCTATTTTATCTTGTTACCATAATGATGTAGTGGAAAGAACAATGACTAGTTCCATTGCTGTGTACTTTGCATGAGTTACTTCAACTTTGTGAGACTAGTTTTCTCATCTGTTAAATAAGATGGTTGAGTCAGGCTACTGCTAAAGCTTTTTCTTATTGGCATTTTGTTGTCCTCTACCTCAGTTCCCCGGTTTACTTTGTTTATAGAGGTTGCCTGTCAGCATCCTTAAGTCATAGAATTGATCAGAACCTTGGGCAATTGTGTAGTTCAACCACCTTGCAGAAAAATGGAAATTTGCTCTTTCTCTCCACCTAGAATGGTTTACTTGCACCTTTTCAAACTGGCATCCTCTGAATCAAGCTGATTATAACATCTATTACCCCTTTTGTTGCCAGGATTAATTCCATTGACCTGATAATGGATAGAGAATCCTTTTTTTCTCACTATTCTATGTACATTCTTATAGTTGGAAGCTTAGCTATAAAGGACAACCTGCCTACCTAGAAAAGGATCTTTCTTTGGTCAAGAGTGTACTCATTCCTATGGCTTATCCATTTCTGCATCAGTACTGTTTAAATGTTTACTGAATTACTGAATATTATGGGTGGTAGAAATGGTTAATGCTTATATATATGAGTAGAATTGCACTGACTATTCAGTAATAGTGTAGATAGTCTGCAAATAATAAGAGACACTGGAATATTTTTACAGTGATCTGTAACTGTATATAGCTATAGAGTATAATTTATAGATTATTTAAAAAGTGGTGTCTAATGATTTTTGTTTTATAAACCACTCAGTGGAATTTGAAATATTATTTAAATTTTATCTCTGTCTATTTCTGTAACTGAAAAGGAGAAAATTTCTTTAAGTACCTAGCAAATTATTTTTAGGTTTAACTAAGACAAGAGATTAGTAGTATTTCTTTTACTGGAATCCTCTACTCCTGATTTTCTAGGTATAAATATAATTGTATGGTTTCTAATTCTGATGTCCTACTTAATTTTAAAAGCTAAGCAATGTAAATTTGGTTTAATTCTTATCTAGTTTATGTCTATGTTATTTAGAGTTTATTATTAAATAATTTGTGATGAGACTAATGCATTTCTGTCTTGAAAAATATGTATATGTTCCTAATTTCTAACAAATGGGAAAGCAAATTATATTCTTACTGTCAGCTTCCATTAAGTTAGACCTCTCTGAAGACCTTACTAAATTTTATTTCCATGGGAATTTTGCTAATGGGTATATGCAACATTATCTAGGTACTCATAGATAGGATTACAACTCAAAAATAGAGGAAATAGGTGAACAAATACATTTTCCTTCTCTTTTCAGAAATGGGCAGAATGTCAGTCTTTGCACCTTCATTTTCACTTTGCAGTGTTTTCAGATAGGGTGCAGAAAGTCTGTTTGGTGTTAATGCATGAGACCAGCTTAGACAACATAAGAGCCCTAAATGGGCTCTTGGTTATATTCTTATATATATAAAGCAGAAGAAAGAGAGTAAATCTTCTAGTCTGTACATATTTAGTTAACAATATTAGTGACCTTAATGAGTCTTACTGGAACCTTGAAGGCAGGCCACCCAGTTTTATTGTCTGTGTGGCAACTTACTAAATTATTTGGATTCAGGTAATAAATACCTCCAGTTTCACATGCCATGCAAAATACATTTATGAACCTGGTGATAATCATCAGTTATGGAACACCTACCTACCCTAAATATTGATGTTCTGAAGGGGTCAGTCCCAGGCTGCCCTCCCTGTTCACGCTGCTTTCTTCTCCTGGCAGTCTTATTCAGTTTAAATAGCAATATATCAGTAACTCCCAAGTGTGTATCTCTTAGCTAATTTCTTTTTCTGGCTTCCCAGGCTTATTTCACATATTTTGGGGGAATGTAACAGACATATCAAACTAACTGTGTCTGAAACTGCACTTTTGAGTCTCCCTTCAAATCTGCTCCTCTGTAGAGTTTCCTATCTCAGTTGAATCTGTCAGTTTCTCTTGCTGGAAACCTGAGAGTCATTCTGACTCCTATTCCTTCACCTCCTTCCCCAACCCAGATCTGTTTGGTCAGTTCAGTTCAGTTCAGTCGCTCAGTCATGTCTGACTCTTTGTGACTCCATGAATTGTATCACGCCAGGCCTCCCTGTCCATCTCCAACTCCTGGAGTTCACTCAAACTCATGTCCATCAAGTCAGTGATGCCAGCCAGCCATCTCATCCTCTGTCATCCCCTTCTCCTCCTGCCCCCAATCCCTCCCAGCATCAGAGTCTTTTGCAGTGAGTCAGCTCTTCTCATGAGGTGGCCAAAGTACTGGAGTTTCAGCTTTAGCATCATTCCTTCCAAAGAAATCCCAGGGCTGATCTCCTTCAGAATGGACTGGTTGGATCTCTTTGCAGTCCAAGGGACTCTCAAGAGTCTTCTCCAACACCACAGTTCAAAAGCATCAATTCTTTGGCACTCAGCTTTCTTCACAGTCCAACTCTCACATCCATACATGACCGCTGGAAAAACCATAGCCTTGACTAGATGAACCTTTGTTGGCAAAGTAATGTCTCTGCCTTTTAATACGCTGTCTAGGTTGGTTATAACTTTCCTTCTAAGGAGTAAGTGTCTTTTAATTTCATGGCTGCAGTCACCATCTGCAGTGATTTTGGAGCCCAGAAAAATAAAGTCTGACACTGTTTCCACTGTTTCCCCATCTATTTGCCATGACATGATGGGATCAGATGCCATGGTCTTCGTTTTCTGAATGTTGAGCTTTAACTGAACACTATCTCTTCTACCTCTAAACCATTAAACTTTTTTCTCACTTCTCTATCACTGCTGCCATCACTATCTTTGCCTTCTACTACTACTACTACTAAGTCGCTTCAGTCGTGTCCCACTCTGTGCGACCCCAGAGACGGCAGCCCACCAGGCTCCGCCATCCCTGGGATTCTCTAGGCAAGAACACTGGAGTGGGTTGCCATTTCCTTCTTTGCCTAGACGAATGCAATATAACCTCCTAGCTGATTCTCCTCATCTAGTTTGTCCAGCTCTAATCCATTTACAAATAAAAGCCGAAGTGAGTTGCTAATATGTAAATACAGTTACATCATTCTTAAAATTCTCCAATGACTTTCCATTGCTCTTAGACTAAAGATTTTCTCTTCTTTCCATCCCAGAAGAGATGATGGGGCCTGTATTAGTTTGCTAGGGCTGCTGTAACAGTACCATAGCCTGGGGAGCTTCTAATAACAGAAGTTTATTTCCCCACAGTTCTGGAGGCTAGAATTTTGAGATCGAAGTGTCCTCAAAATTAATTTCCTCCAAGGCCTCACTCTTTGGCTTATAGACGGCCGTCTTCCTCCATTGTCTTCACAGAGTCATTCCTTTCTGTGTCTGTATCCTCATCTCTTCTGATAAGGACAGGAGCCATATTGGATTAGGACCCACCCACAGGGGTTTATCTTTTAATTGTTGAATTATAGGGTTTCTTTATATAATCTGGATATCATATTCGTATTAGATAATGATTCATAAATATTTTCTCCTATTCCATGGGATAGAATCTTCTCTTAAATCTTCAGTGTTATCATCCCTTTGAGACCCGTTTTGATCACCTAACCTGGAATCTCCACCTACCTACCCCCAAACACACATTACTTCTTGCTTTTTCTTCCTAGCACTTATCAACAAACATTCCTATATGTATGTTGTGAATTATGGTGATAGTTTTATTATTATTGTTGTTATTGTTTTTATTACATTTCTTGTTTATTATCTGCTTTCTTCAACTAGAATGTGAGGGATTTTGATTTCTATTGCTCCTTGCTATTTGTGTAGTACCTAGAACAGACTTTTTACACCTTTAATAAAAACTTATTGAATAAAAATGCATGAATTTAACACATAACAATGCTCTTTTGTTTTAATTGGTAAAATATAGCACACATGCAGAAAAATAGCACAGTAATTTGTCAAAAAAAGAAGACATCCTTATATCCAACACCAAGATCAAGAAATAATTATTGCCTAATTTATAATAATAGTAATCAGAAGAAATGAGAAGCCTCTGCTATGCTTTCTCCCAGTTACTGCCTCCTCTGTCGAGTCACCCAGAGGTGATCAGTGTTGTGAGACTTCAATAATATTTTTGTTGCTTCATTATAGTTTTACCACCTAAGTGTTTCTCAAACCTTTCCTGTTGTTTTTTTAGAATCTTCTTATGCACGAATTCTGTGCCCACTCCTAATGTTCAACATTGTTTTGTTAGAGTCATGCATGATACTGTATTTGGCTGTAGTTTGTTGTCCTGTCTGAATAACATTCCATTGTATTCCTCTTCTGTTGAAACAAAGTTTTATTACTTCCAGTTTTGGTTCTTTTGAATCATAATGCTATCACTATTCTTGCATCATATCTCATGGTGCCCAAATGTGTATATTTCTGTAGAGCTCAGTATTAATATTTAGGACTGAATTTCTGGGTCATAGGATATATATAAATATTCAGCTTTAGTAGATAATTCCAGACAAGTTTGAAAGATAGTTATACATAATTTTATCCCTTTCAACGTATATTTTCATGTTTTTCTCTGTTTGGATATCCTCTTCTGGCAAGTGCCTATTCAAGTCTTCTTGTTGCTCTTTTTTTTTTTAAATCAGATCAAGCCTGTCAGTCCAGACTGCCCATGAGTAGCCTTTCAGCTAGGGGAACTGCCAGGAAACCTCCCAAGAAAAAGGCTGTTCCTAATTATTTGTCCCTCACTCCCAGTCCTTGCATTCCATCACTGGCCAGGCCTTTGGATCATTCACACTGGCTAAATCAAATTTGGCCTCTAAGGGTCTCATGATGATATCCTCCTTCTCTTCAGCCAAATGCTACCACCCATGTGACTTTTAAAAACAAATTGAGGTATAATTTACATAACATAGTATTGGTTTTGGGTGTACAACATAGTGATTTGAACCTTCTGTACATTTTCTGAAGAGTAAACAATGAAATTAAACAGTTGATTCTCATTTGATAAGAAAATTTGTTACTTTCTAGTTATATTCTCAAGGAAAGCTCAAGTGTGTGTTTTCTTCTTAAAAATGGTGTAATCCCAGGAAAGATTTTGATTTCATATTTGTGGGACCTGAAGGAAGAGTAAAAAGGGAGGCCATCATTCATTCTAAACTTAAAGTCATAAATAAAGCTTCCAAACTGTTAAATGAAACGTGATCTATACTTTTTTCTCAGTAAAGTACTTCTATAATGTCCTGAAAGGTCAGATTTGCATTTAATATTCTTGGACTCTGTGGGGTTCCATGTTAGACAGAACATGACATGGTGGGAAATTGGACCCTGGCCAGCCCCATCCCCCTTTCCTTTTTATCCTACACGCCCCATCTCCATCCTTATTTCCCCAGAACTTTTAACCACTGCCCCTGGCTACCCCTTGGGTAAACATAGATTCTCAAAATCTAGGATAATGCTCCTTACATATAGATGTGAAACAAAACCATTCCCTCACTTTTTCATATTCTCATGGTCTTCTCTAAGTCATTGTGTGTCTAATGGGAAATGATCACAGTAATAGCTACCAGTTATTATGCCAAACATAGGGGGTTTTATATCAAGGTATCAGTTCTTTTCCTTCTTGGGGCTATTTCAGTAAGGCAAGACACTCAATTTAGTTGACCTTTGAACAATACAGGTTTAGAACTGTGCAGATGAAAAAAATCCACCTGTAATCCACTTACATGTGGATTTTTTTCAATAAATGCTGTGGCACTACATCATCTGCAGTTGTTTGAATCCAAGATTGGGAGCCACAGATCTGGAGCGGCAGTTATGGGACCTCATCCACAAAATTTGGTAGACACAGCAAGTCCTGGATCCAGTCTCCCAAGGGTACCTAGAGTCTACTATTATGGATGGATGTGTGTGTATAAAAATAAACATCTCTCTCTATATACACACACTCATGCATGTGTGCACACACACACACACACATTGTTTTAGATATTGTTATTTTAAGAAGTATTTTTTTTTAAGTTACCTTCCTTTCCTAAGTGTAACATGACTAGAAAATACTACCTTGAAAGATGGCAAAGCAAAATAAAGGAAACAAGAGCCTAGCTTGGCTGTTACCTCTAAGTTACAGCAAATCAGTTGTTGACATGCTGATTCAGTCTTCGTTCTCTCCTAACTTTTGGCTGTGGGGGTAAAGAAATGAACTTGCTTCACTTTTCCCTAGGGTAAATCTAGGCTTATCATCTCTTTAACTGCCGGAGGAAATATGGCATAGCTGGATAATGCTGATTCAGCCTTTGGAGGTTTCATGTTATGTGCCAACAACTGATTTTTCTAATATGATTGAAAAATTCATAGTTTTAAAAAAATCGTTTGTAAAGCATACAGCTTTAAAGCCAGTGTGCTGCTTCATTCATTTTAAAACTTAAGTACTTACGTGAGTGTGTAAGACAAGCCAAAGAAAGGAATTTGAGCCTGTGTGCTTGGGCTACGTCTAAAGGGAAGTGCCGTTTCTGCGCAGAGCCCCATTGACTCTCCTGAAGTTAGCTAGAGAAGACCTGGTTTGAAAAATGTTGGCTTTCTGAATAGAAATGGAAATCATTAAAACAAGTAAAACCAAAAAACAGTGAGGCTAGAAACTTGGCATTAATATAATGTTGGCAATGACTGTAGGCAGTTAAGCACATGAATCAATGTCCGTTGGCAGCAGTTTTCCACTTCTTCAGTTCATGGTGCCTGCTATGTCACAGGAGCACGACAGTGTGGTCGGAGCAGGTAGCACATTCCTGATGTTCTCTCCTCGTTTAATTTGCATTTCCCAGAGGTACCTTGAGTAAAATAAATATGTTGGAACACTTTTCAGAAACTAGTTTGTTTCCTCCATTTACAAAATCAACCCCAAGCAGACTGAGGTGGGTTGAGTTAAATGTTCCCCTCTCTCTACTCCACCGTCCTGTGTACATGCATAATATCACTCAGTATCTGTAGCATCCTCAAAGAGTTCTCTGTTGCCTGTGAGGGGAAAGGAATGAGCATGTTAAGTCCCAGCTTTGAAGCTGTGTGTTAATTGTTAACTTTTGCTGAGTCTGTGCATTTAAAAAGGTAACCATCTCAGCAGGTTAAGATCATAACTGTTAGTTGATGCTTGGAGGCAGCAGCTGTGCTGGTGTGCGGCATTAATGGCTGGATGAGTTCAATCAGATATGCTGCCGCCAGTGTCTTTGTGTAATGGTATTTACCAGGTTTCGAATGGACTGCTGAGAAAGATGAAATATAATCTCATGTATTATCTCTGTCTTGAAAAAAATAGATAATGAAAGTGTTCCCTTGTTGGCCTGTATTTTGTTAACCTTTGTGGAATCAACTTAAAGAACAGATACCCCTGTAGAGTTGAAACCTTTTGTTACAGTGGAGTGTTATTAAATGTATTTTTTGAGTCCTTGTAACAGTGGTCTACCTTGTAGACCAGGTAAGTTTTTTGTTTTTTTTTTTTCCTTTTTTAAACCACTCAGAGAATAATGTGGCATATTCTGAGGCTAGCTGCAGAGAAAAGAAATGCAGTGTAAACTGTACAAAACTAAGTTTTTTTCTTTCTTTCTCCCTTCCTTCCTTTCTTTTCTTTATAGAGCCTGCAGAAAGTTCTTGTGGAATTCAGTCACAAGGAATTGTTTGATTTCTATAACAAGGTATGTATTTTTTTCAATAATTTCCTATATGGGGTTTTTTCACAATGTTTCCTCCATTTCATGAATTCTTATTTTTAAATGCCCTATTATGGAGCTATGGAGCTTGAGTTCTTTAAACTTCCCTTGTGAATACCTTGTGTTTCACAGTAGGAAGCATTGCTGCGATGAAGAAGATCTGACAGACTAAATCAGGAAGAAAATGGATATGGCTTTAATTAAAGCAATAGGATTATTGTTTTAATGTAAAGCATTAAGTAATGAACTGTGTAGTATCTAGCCACACTGGCCCTCAGATAATGTTAAATATTTTAATTTCTTGGCCCAAGGGAAAAGGAACATACCAGGCCTGCAAAGATTTATCTTTGAGGATATTTCATGTTTCTTTTTAAATGCTGATCTTTGTAAGCCAGGAAAATGCACTGTTCCCTCTACCACCCTCCGCCCCCGCTTACAAATCTTATGTAGTGATCATTTAAAATAAAGCAGCTAGGTTCATTTTAAACAATAGTATTTAGAAATCCTTCTGTACAAATTGAAAAACTTAGCAAGCTGGGATTCTAATAGCTTCACGTAAAAAGAAAAAATTTCCAAGTGGTATATTTATTGCTCTGTGAGTGGATTTAAAATGCAGAGCTACCAGTTGCATTCTTTCCCTTCATTTGCATGTTTCTAAACAACACTTCATATGAATTTCTCTCCCTTCACCAACTCTCTCTCTCTCTCTCTCTCTTTTTTTTTGTCTCTGTAAACAGCTAGAGACCATACAAGCACAGCTGGATTCCCTTACATGATGTTCTTGAAGACTGGTTTCTCTATCACACTTCTGCCACCTCCTTATTTTGCTTTGAAGATTAACTGCCAGGTTGTGTTTTCTGAAGGATTCAGTCGCTTTCTCCTTGTAAATTATATGGCTTATTGCTTCTTAGACAAATAACAGCCGAGGAAAATCATTGTTATGAGTACTGATGTTCTAATATACATTGTCTAGTTCTGCGTGCCAAAAGCAAGCAGTTGTTTAAGAACGTTGTTTTAAAGGAAACAAAAGTGGCTATCATGTGGTTTTTACTGCTTATTTTTGCTTTATTGCCTGACCTGTTTATTTTTTATATACTTGATGATACTTGGGTGTTTTAAGGAGGATCTGTGGATACAATATAATGTGTACCTTAGAACACAGAATGTCATTAATTACATGAATAAACATAAGACAGTAGCCACATTCAATTAAATACATTATGGCATTTTTTTCCTTTAATATAATGAGTATATTTTGAAATTTTAAAGAAAGCTAGTACTAGTTTATAAGTCAACTCTAATGAGCATCTCTGTGTGCTTAATTTTTTTCTCTTGAGTTTAATGATTTAATAACAGTTTATGTTTTTGTGTGCTTTTCTTTGTACTGCAAATTAATAATAATTCATAGCATGGGAGACAGATTTAGATCATGAATAAAAATAATTGTAATGAGTGCTAAATGAATATCCTTAAATTTTTAAAACATTTTTATATTCTCTTTCTGTAAATATGTTAATTAATTTCAATCAATGAGATTTTTATGTCTTAGAATTAGTTGAACTAAAGTGCACAGTATTTTATGCTATGGCTATATATACACATATGAGTATAGTTGGCAGCAGAAAATAATCACTTGAAGTTTTTATGAATGAAAAGTCTGTACTGTATTTTTTCTGGGGAGACAGGAAGACAGCAAGGGAGGGAGGAAAGAAGGAAAATGGGAGAGAAGGAGAAAATGAGAGAAAGCGAGAACAACGGAGAGATTCAAATATGACTTCACATGAAAGAATTTGATTTCAGAAATATCCTATGGTTAAACAGAACCATTGGATTTAAATCATAGTCCTTATATGAGGTATCTGAGTAATACAAATGTTAAATGTCTCCCAAATAAATGTTCAGTATATGGAATTATGCCCTTATTTATTTATATGTGTGCTTGTATGTTGTTGCTTAGAAGGATTGGGTGTTTGGATTATTTCAGAATGTAAATATTATAGTGGCTATCCATAGTTGATTGATTTGAAAAGTTGTTAAATTTCCATCGATAGCATATCTAAAAGACACTTTTATAATGTAATAGGATTTGTTTCCATATATAGCTTGTAGGACCTGTCATATATTTTTATGCACTGTTCTGCTGGTCCCCAGAGGAACGTACCTGACTGCTATAAACATTTTGGTAAATATTCTTTCAGGCTTCTTACGTACAAATAGACATCCATCATTTCAAGCTGAATTTGTTAGGCCTTCCTGACAGTGACCACATGAATAGGTAGACATTTTCATTGGTATGATGCCGACTTAATTCCCAGTGTAGGTATCTAAGTGAAATGTGACACTTCATAATGAAATTTTCTATTGTAGCTTAAAATAGTGGTAAATAGTTTTCTCTCCATTAGTTTAGTTCAGGAAAGTCTGACCAAAGGCATTAAAGGAAGGATGGGTCATTGGAGGTCTAATTCCAGCTAAGAACATAATTATTCTTGAAGCATATTTAATTGCAGATAATTTTACTTCTTCAGCCACTACCATTGTTATGATACACAAGTAAAGAAGAAGGTATCATTCCCAAAGATTATTGTGTGTTATTTTTTCACAGAAATAAGGTGGGTGGAATGATAAGTGGAAACCGAAACCTTCTTTCTCAGCAGATAAACATGTTTTATGTGAATGCTTGTCATGAGGATTGAATACAAATATAATTACTTGTTAGAAAGAAGTACTGCAAATCATATTTGCAGTTGCTTGACTAGAAAATCTGATTTTTTAAATTGGGAAACACCAAAAAATCATAAATGAGTAACCTAAAGTTATATACTATCATTTTTCAGAAATGGCCATTAATGACATTTTAGTAGATTTTATTGAAGGTTATTTTTTTCCTATTCATGTATCTTTCTCTACTATCATTAAGAAGTCCTTCATTTGAATGGATAATTATTATTTAATTATCCAATCTATCAGTGTTGGCCATTGAGATGATTTTCAATTTTAAAAAATACTAAAGAACTCACTGATAGAGATCATTATAAATAAACCTTAGACCACATTTTTTCATTATTTTATTATTAATACAGATTCCTAGAAGTGGGATTGTTATGCCAAAAGTATGAAGATTACTTTTATTTTTACTTTTAATGGAATTTTATTGTAAATATAAAATTGCCTATTTTTTAAAAAAATGTGTTAAAAAAAGGTCTCTCCCCAGGAGTACCCACCTAACTCATTGGAAACATTTAGTTTTTATCATTTCATATGTCTCATGTAAATGTAAACACACATCCCTCTTTGTATTTGTTTTTTTAATTTATATTTATTTTAAGGCCATTTTTGCATACTGATAAATTACTTCCCCAAAGGTTATATCAGTTTATACTCATACCAACAATAAGTGAAATTCACCTGCCTCAAGCCAACTTAATCAGCCCCTTCTTCCTACTGTATGTTTCATTCTCAACATTATTTTTAATTTAGGGGTGGATTTTGGGAAGAGTGTGGAGTGAGAGTTGGTTGGATATTGGAGCATCACTAATTACCTGGAATATATTATGTTGATAATTCCAGAGAGATAGAAGAGGAAGATTTCTTCTAAAATCAGGAAATGTGAAAAACAGTTGCCCAGTAGCTAAGTGAAGTCAGACATTTATTTATTTATTTCCTTCCTCAACAAATATTTTATGACTGCCTATGGTGGCAGGAACTGTGTGTACTCTAGGTACTATGTTAACAGTGATGAGCAAAACTAATACACTTCCTGGCTTCTTGAAGTATAATGTGTTAGACGGTCAGTATAAAAACAAGCAAAATGTAATAAATTGTGAACAAGTATAGGATGAAAAATAATTGAATTCTCTTAAGAGAAAATAAAAGATAGGACCAAATTTATATGGGGCATCAAGGAAGGATTCTCAAAGGAAGTGAGTTTTGGGCTGAGTCCTGTAGGATGAGTTAGAATGAGGCCGTAGCAGAATAGACTGAAAAGCATTGTAGATAAAATGGCCAATGCAAAATCCCAGAGACTGGAAAAGGCTCAGCACATTCCAGGAACCAAAGATCAGTGTTGTTGGAGTGTCATGACAAGTGAGCAGTAGAGTGGTTTTCAGTAGAGAGGCAGCCTATCACAGTTCAGTTCAGTTCAGTTGCTCAGTCGTGTCTGACTCTTTGCGACCCCATGAACTGCAGCATGCCAGGCCTCCTTGTCCATCACCAGCTCCTGGAGACCACCCAAACCTGTGTCCATTGAGTCGGTGATGCCATCCAACCATCTCATTTTCTGTTGTCCCCTTCTCCTCCTGCCCTCAATCTTTCCTAGCATCAGGGTCTTTTCCAATGAGTCAGTTCTTCTCATCAGGTGACCAAACTACTGGGGTTTCAGCTTCAACATCAGTCTTTCCAATGAACACCCAGGACTGATTTCCTTTAGGATGGACTGGTTGGATCTCCTTGCAGTCCAAGGGACTCTAAAAGAGTCTTTTCCAACACCACAGTTCAAAAGCATCAGTTCTTCTGTGCTCACCTTTCTTTATAGTCCAACTCTCACGTCCGTACATGACCACTGGAAAAACCATAGCTTTGACTAGACGACCTTTGTTGGCAAAGTAATGTCTCTGCTTTTCAATATGCTGTCTAGTTTGGTCATAACTTTCCTTGCAAGAAGCAAGCGTCTTTTAATTCCATGGCTGCAGTCACCATCTGCAGTGATTTTGGAGCTCCCCAAAAATGAAGTCTGACACTGTTTCCACTGCTGCCACCTAATGTCTTACACATGTATCCCCAGGCTACTGCCTTCTGCAGGCTGCCATCATCTTTGCCCTGATTACCCTGCTTTCTCCAGCCTCGCTTCAGTCCAGCCTCCACACAGAGCTAATATTCTTATTACTGGAGTATAATTGCTTTCCAATGTTGTGCTAGTTTCTGCTGTACAACAAAGTGAACCAGTTATACATATACATATATCCCCTCCCTCTTGAACCTCCCTCCTGCCCCTGCTCCGACCCCGTCCCATGCCTCTGGGTCATCACAGAGCACCAAGCTGAGCCCCCTGTGCCATACAGCAGCTTCCCACTAGCTGTCTGTTGTACACAGACATTGTGTATGTACAGCATAGATGTCAGCGCAGCTCTCTCTGTGCAGTTCACTCTCCCTGTCCCCCTTGTGCACACATGTCTGTTCTCTGCGTCTGTGTCTCTAGTCCTGCTCTGCAAATAGGTTCATCGGTGCCATTCTTCCAGATTCCATATATATGCATTAATATATGATATATGTTTCTCTCTTTCTGGCTCATTTCACTTTGTATGACACTCTGGCTCCATCCGTATCACTACAAACATTAACCATGTTAATTTACACTACCTCCCTGCATTAAAACTTCAAAGACTTCCCATTAAACTTCCAAGTAAAATTTGAAGTGTTCAGAACCTCAGGACAGACTAAGTCATGTACTAGTTTTATTGCCTTTTGTGCTACTTAATTTGCTTAAGCTCAGTTTCCTAATCTTTGTGATGGGAATAATAATAATCTAAATTACATGGAATTATTATGAAGATTAAATGAGACATTTCAAATTAAACATTTAACATAATTCCTGATTTACAATAATCATATAAGTGTTTGCTGTCATTTTCATAATCACTAAGAAAATGACTAGGCTTTCTGTTGAAATTATTCCATGTAAAGTGTGAATTAAACCTGGAGAAAGCTTCCTATGAAGCCCCTTCACTTTGTAGTTAATTAGTGTTCTAGTAACAGCTCTATCCTGTGATAACTAGATTTGAGCATATTGCCTATCTATCCCATTCTTAATTTTTTTTAATAACAAGGTAATAGGTGTGTCATGAGATAGTACCATCTTTCTACATAGCTCTCCTAGCTCTGAGGATTCTTCCTCTCTAACTCTATTCAATGAATTCTTACCTCTTCTCACCTTAAACAATGGCTTCTACAACTTATTTATTATACCAGGTTTCTGTAAACTATGCCCTGTGGGCCTAATCCCCACCACTTGCTTCTTAAAGTTTTATTGGAACACAGCTCTGGCGGACAAACTCTCAATCATCCTTGTCTTTTGATATTTGTACCTAGGTCACATCCTGTCCCCTTGAGTGTGGGCAGCACCTGTTAACTTGCTTCTAGCCGATAGAATATGACAAAGGTAATGGGATGTCACTCCTGTGACTGTTACAGTACATAAAATTCTGTCATGATACCAAACTCATTTAGAGACTTTCTCCCTTCTTGACTTTGAGGAAACCAGCTGCCATATTGTAAGAGGGGCTCTGGACAGAACCACATGGCAAGGAACTACAGGTGACCTCTAGGTGCTGAGGGCAGCCAGCAGCTACCAGGAAGCTGAGGCCCTAAGCCCTCAGTCTTGCGGTCACAAGGAAATAAATCCTTCAACAACTGGAGTGGGTTGGAAGTAGATTCTTTGCCAGTCAAGCCTCCAGATGAGAGCATACTCCAGTTGACTGTGACGGCAGCCTTGTGAGAGCCTGCATGAAGGACCCTGACTCTGGACCTGATCCATGGTAACTGTGAGATAATAAATGCATGTCAATTTAAACTTCTAATGTTATAGTAATTTTTTATGTTGTAATAGATGACTAAAACTAGTCACGTTCTTTTGTTTACATATAGTCATACAGTCCATGGCTGCTTTTGCAATACAATGGTAGAGTTAAGTAGTTGCAACAGAGAGCGTGTACCCAGGAAGCCTATAATATTTACTTGCTGTTTAGGTGCTAACTTGTGTCCGACTTTTTTTGCAACCCTGTGAACTACAGCCCACCTGGCTCCTCTGCCCATGGAATTTCCCAGGCAAGAATACTGGAGTAGGTTGCCATTTTCTTCTCTAAAGGATCTTCCCGACCCAGAGATCAAACCCACATCTCCTGCTTGGCAGGTGGATTCTTTACCACTGACCACCTGGGAAGCCCATTCTATTTATTACCTGGCTCTTTACATGAAACAGTTAAAGAGCCATTTCTTATATACCACACATCTTTAAGGCATCCCTAGAGGGATATTGCAGGTGGTAGGTACATAAATTCGTAAGACAGATATAATATATATTTCTGTAGCATCACTTTTATTTTCATTTTTGCCAGCCACATGGCCATCCAATTAGATACTGTGGTTTCTCACGCTCCGTGTCTACTGCAGCCATATGACTAGGTCTCACCAATGAAAGTGAGTGGAAATTATATTCATCTTCACTTTTCTTTGCCCATTCTGACTAAAACATAGATTTGATGGGAGAAGGGAATGGCAACACACTCCAGTATTCTTGCCTGGAGAATTCCATGGACCAAAGAGCCTGACGGGCTACAGTCCATAGGATCACAAAGAGTTGGACATGACTTAGTGACTGTCACACACAAGGTTTTAACTGAGAAGATAAGGATGATGCCTTAAGGGATAGAGAGCAACAAGATGGAAGGAGGCTGGTCCCTAAATGTGCTTATGGAGCAGTACTGCTAATATGCCCTTGACAAGCTTTTGCCTCCAGACCCTTATATGAGAGATAAGCATTTTGTTTAACTGTATTTGGTGTCATTTTAGTACAGCATCTTAGCTGGTAGCTTAAATGGGGGTACCATGATTTTAATTAGCCAGTGATTTAGAGCATGTATATTTTTAAAGAGAGATGAATATTTTACACCATATAATTGGAAATGCTCTTCCCAGGTGGCACAGTGGTAAAGAATCTGCCTGCCAATGCAGGAAACACAGGAGACCGTGGGTTCAACCCCTGGGTCGGGGAGATCCCCTGGAGAAAGAAATGGCAACCCATTCCAGTATTGTTGCCTGGGAAATTCCATGGACAGAGAAGCCTGGTGGACTATAGTTCATGGGGTCATAGAAGAGTCGGACACAGCTTAGCAACTAAACAACAACAATCTAGTTGGAAGTACATATAAAAGTTACAGAGAAAATGGGAAATTTCCAAGAAAAGTTTGTGCTCAGAGCCTGCAACTTCAGGCTAAGCTCTTAGGACTACTGGAGGATAGATGAACCCCTCCCTAGTGTGGTTACCTGGAAAGTTTAAGAAACCATAGGTATATGTTCTAAATTTCCCCCAACATTTTACATAATCTGTTTTCCACTGTTGAAGAAGAGGGCCAGGACAGTTCTGACTTGTTCAGGCTCATTAGTCAGAAACGGCTCAGGAATTAGAATTTAAGTTTCAAATGAGTCAATTTTGCTTCCCTAAAACTTTGATTTTTGTCGTCATCATGCAAATAGTTCTACTCAACACACCAGCCTCATTTAATGCTAATATTAGGAGCACATTAATTTGAGGGACTTTATAGTAAAGCTTAATGGCATTTATAATTTTGGAGAATTTCAAGGCTTTTTCATTGCTTCCTTCCCTCTCCCTCCCCACTACCCCTGTCAAACATACTCTAGAATCTTATCAAAGGTCTTTTGCTTTTGTCTGAAGTGTAATAAGGTTGTACTAGCTGACTCAAGACCTGTGATCCAAATCTGAGTGCTGATAGTTTTCATTGCTTGCTTTCTTTGTTTTATTTGAAATAGAAAGTTATTATTTTTCATTTCAAAAGAAGTGTCTTCAAAGACAAGAAAGTTGAAGCACGTCCAGGCTGTGTATCTGTAAGGAAGAGGAGGTTACAGGATTAGAGAAACTGTTTTAATCTCCAAAGCTGGAAAAATAATGAATAGATAATAATGTTCCCTTAATAAAACTAGAGTTCAGTCAGTTTTAGCATCTTTTAATGAGTATGAGAATCTCATTCTATAACTGACTTGGATTTAAAAAAATTTTTTCTTCAAAGGAATCTAGGTAAAGGAAAGAAGGGGAAAGCATTTAACAGTAAATTTAATAGCTGAATTTATTTCTGAAGTTTTGAATAATACAATACATCCTTCCTGAATTGTTTAAGGAAAAGTCAATGATACGGTTTTTCTCATCTTTAATGTAGATTTGCTGGGAAGTGTGGAGCTCAGTGATATCTCAAGGTTGTTTCCCGTGTCTCTTTGCTTCTAGAATAACCAGATTTTCTTGATACTCTTTCTAACCCACAGTTCAGATTCTTCCTACAGGTTCAACCAGGCAACGTATGAACAAAGCAAGAGGCTGTCCCCAGAAACAGGCTGCTGTAGCACTTCAACTTTGGAAGGTTCAGCGTTTCTTCTCCTTCAGGAATGCTGTTATGCTCTGGCAGCAGAGCACAGTAATTTTCCAAATGATCAGATAAAGTAGTGACTCATGCATCCCAGACCATGAGCTCTGCTTTGCACTCCAGCCTCTCTATTATGTGCTGATGTAAGTAGTCCTGTGAACATCAGGGTATTGAAGACATTGGCTGAGTGAACTAATGGGGTGCACTAATAGTTTTTCCTCCCTCTGCCTCTCTTATTTGCACTGGGCTATCTGAATTCTTAAAAACAAACAAAACCATCATAAACCTCAGATTTACACAAGTAGGTTTCAAATGGCCTTAGCCAAATATATTGATAATCTGCTTAGGGAGTAGCCACTTCTCTTCTGGGGAGGGTTGCCTAAAGTCACTGATCCGTTCCTTCACCACACAGGAAATATATGAAGAGGATAAAAGCCTGATAACCTGCTAGAGACCCAGATTTCTCCTGTCCAGAATGCTGGAGCAAGTTCTCCTGCTGCTGGGAGGAGATTTATGGTGGTCATAAAGTTGACTTAGACGTACTTCTGCTACTGTTGCTACAAAGTCTGAAAAACAATTATGTTCCTATGAAATTCAGAGGTGATTTATGTGACAAGGTCAAATGGCGTGCTCCAGAAAGACATCGGCAACGTTCTGACATTGAGATGTAGAGATTTTGTGAGCTCATTACCCAGATGTCAGTTTTCTATTGAAAAAGTTGTCTTAATTAAAGTTACATATAAACACCCTGTTTACAAAGCTTTCCCCACTGATCTGGGAAGTTCAGTGACAAAGTTTTAGAAAGACATCTCCCCTTACACAACACAGATTGTCCAGCTTGCATATTTGTGATCACTTAGAACAGAAGTCTGAAAAAGTTCACATAGATAATGCAGAAGGCAAGCAAGTTGTAGTAGAAAGCTGTTCAGTAACACTTCAGTTAAAATTTTCCCTTTGTTTCCACGACCGTGTGTTTAGATGTAGAATCCCAGTGTGAGGGATCCGTTTCTTCTTGACAGTCATGATTTATAGTGTCTGATTTTTCTACCTCATGGCAGAAAGGACTCTCTGTGTCAGAGTGTCGGTGTTCCTTACTGCAGAGTATGTCCTGTACTTGGGTGACCTGAAAGAACTAGAATGGTGATACATCATCAGCCGGTTGGGTGCACCCACTTTCTGGACTTGAAAATCACCCAACACAGGCAGTCCTTACTCAGTAGGCTTGAGGGCCTCTGGGAGTGGCCCCCTCTGTCAGATGTGCTATTAACCTCCCTTGTATGTTTGCAATGCAGGAGGCACAGGAGATGTAGGTTCAGTCCCTGAGTTGGGAAGATCCCCTGGAGGAGGATATGGCAACCCACTGCAGTATTCTTGCCTGGAGAATCCCATGCACAGAAGAGCCTGGCAGGCTAAAGCCCATGGGTTCGCAAAAATGCTGGATGCAACTGAGTGACTGAGTACATGTTTGGGTCAGCGGTCTTATAAAGTTCTTCTGGACTGACTTAGATGAATTGGTAGGTGTCCTGAGCTGAGGTCAGCAGGGTGTGACCACCGTCTGTAGGGTTATTTCTCCAGGCACTCAGGGAGAAATTGCTCACATGTTCTGATTTTATAGTGCCATGGTTCTTCTCTACTGGCTTCTGGGAACCTCTCTTCCTGTCTCAGTTTCCTGGATTATTTTCCTAGAGTTAATGCCATTTCCATAAATGCATTTGGATCCCTTTTCTTTGGGCTTTACATTCAGTTAAATCTGTAATCATTGTGATCTCAAAAGCATTTTTATTATTTCTTATAATTAGCTTTGTAGTCTGTGCTGGGGGATCTAGGGTTACAAAAGTACCTACTTGAAAAGGTGGGACCTCAAAAAGTCAAGTTTTCTTTCCATAGAATCATATTTTTTAAGAAGTAAAAAATCCTCCTATAATTAAATGATTATTCCTTATTTCATCACCTTTCTGACTGAATTACATGTATTTTCAGTTCAGTTTAGTTCAGTTGCTCAGTCGTGTCCAACTCTTTGCGACCCCATGAACGCCAGGCCTCCCTGTCCATCACCAACTCCCGGAGTCCACCCAAACCCATGTCCATTGAGTCCGTGATGCCATCCAACCATCTCATCCTCTGTCGTCTCCTTCTCCTCCTACCCTCAATCTTTCCCAGCATCAGGGTCTTTTCCAGTGAGTCAACTCTTCACATCAGGTGGCCAAAGTATTAGAGTTTCAGCTTCAACATCAGTCCTTCCAATGAACACCCAGGACTGATTTCCTTTAGGATGGACTGGTTGGATCTCCTTGCAGTCCAAGGGACTCTCAAGAGTCTTCTCCAACACCGCAGTTCAAAAGCATCAATTCTTCGGCACTCAGCTTTCTTTTCAGTCCAAATCTCACATCCATACATGACCACTGGGAAAACCATAGCCTTGACTAGACGGACCTTTGTTGGCAAAGTAATGTCTCTGCTTTTTAATATGCTATCTAGGTTGGTCATAACTTTCCTTCCAAGGAGTAAGCGTCTTTAAATTTCATGGCTGCAATCACCATCTGCAGTGATTTTGGAGCCCAGAAAAATAAAGTCTGACGCTGTTTCCACTGTTTCCCCATCTATTTGCCAGGAAGTGATGGGATTGGATACCATGATCTTCATCTTTTGAATGTTGAGTTTTAAGCCAACTTTTTCACTCTCCTCTTTCTCTTTCATCAAGAGGCTCTTTAGTTCTTCTTCACTTTCTGCTATAAGGGTGGTGTCATCTGCATATCTGAGGTTATTGATATTTCTCCTGGCAATCTTAATTCCAGTTTGTGCTTCCTCCAGCCCAGTGTTTCTCATGATGTACTCTGCATATAAGTTAAATAAGCAGGGTGACAATAGACAGCCTTGATGTACTCCTTTTCCTATTTGGAACCAGTCTGCTGTTCCATGTCCAGTTCTAACTGTTGCTTCTGACCTGCATTAGGCTTTCCTAAAGAAGCCACCTCTATTTCATAAGCTTCTCTGTATAGGTTTTCAAATAGAACATGTTTGTGGGTAGAGAGTGAATGTTTTATAGGGAAAGGAATGTTTCTCTAACTACTTTGCTATTGTCTCCCTTTCTAGCTCCCCCACAGCCTTTAAGAGTGAAGGATTTGCCATTCTGTTTGGTCAACTGTAAAATCTGGCTGATGTTTACAGATGGGCAGGGTGCTATTAAAAGCCCATGTTTGTGCAGTGGTAGTCTTTTCTTGTACTTCCTGCTTTCATTCTGTGTGTTGGACTTGCCGGCAGCACCTGGAGAAAGAAGGCCTAGCCTTTCCTTCTCTGCCTCAACAAAGCATCATTGCTGTAGTTTTGTGTTATATAGTGGGCAGGGACTAGTGACTGTCCAGAATTTGAGCTGAACCTGAGGTTTGGGGGGAGGTGGGGAGGGTTCTTAAGAGTGAACCATGTACTCTAACCCAGTCTGAACAAGCTCTGAAAGGTAATACTAAAGTGTCTCTTTGTCATTTGCTATCAGTCTTTGTGTGTGTGTGCCGTTAAATGCAATCACAATTTCTCCTCTGTCCCTTATAACTCTTCTTAGCAAATGTCTTATTTTTCAGTGGTAAACATATGTAGAGAGCTATGGACCAAAATATGAAAGGCATCGTCCATACCTTAACTCTCAGGTAGGCTTTGAGTGAGAGAAGACTTTAAAGTCAATAGCTGACTCCCTCTGAAGAACACCAGCTTGACGTTACTAATAAAATATCCGTGTCTCTGAAAACGGGAGACATTGCTAAGTCAGTTTCAAAGGCCACACTAGAACAGTGAAACCAGTTCACTGGAGGATGGAAATTGACCTCAACACTCACGACTTCCTCTGTGTTTCTAAAGACTTGAACCTCAGCCTCTCCCTGCAACTCCCTAGGAAGCTAAAGAGGTATGGAATGTACCTTTGATAGCCTGATGTGATTTTGTCTTTTGACCATTTGCTGAATTTGTGGAGGGAAAAGGAGCAATCAAAAACTGGGCTCCTCTCTTTCCAGACTAAGGTATGACAAAGCAACACAGCTAAGTAGGAAACTGAGAAGAGGATACGATGAGATGTTAATTGACTGATCAAGTTACCCTATGTGCTCCAGTAACAGATGTCCAAGCCACTTCAGAGCTACCTTTTCTTAATGTGTTTAGTTGTGGGGTTGATTCACATCATATGAAACCCACGGAATTTGCCTCAGGTGAGGGAATGACTGAATTAAAGACTTACTCCGTGTATTAGTTTCACCCTGAAATATCTAACCCATACCAGTGTGTGTCAAAAGCAGCGCAAACCGATTTTGCAACACCGAGTGGTTTCTGCCTCAAGCAATTAACCATTGACGTGCCCACATCTGTGAAAGTGTTGACTGGCTGAACGTCATCCACAAAATGTCTTACAGGCAGAACAACAACAACAAAAATTTCTCATTAGTGACGTTTAGCGTTAAAGAGCATGCAACATTTCGGTTCCTTTGTAGGGGACTCTGAAATGTCCCAGGATATGTTCAGAATAATTAAACTTGCTTGCTTTTTCTTCCTCTTCAGGACTGCCGTTGTAGGGAGGAGAGGCAGATGGCAGGAAGTTGTCTCCAGACCAGTCAGCATGTCCTCAGTTTTCGTCCCCTCCAGCTGTTCCCAGCTTGTTCCCAGCTTCCTCCCCACGTGAACCCGCAGCAGTCTTAGGATCAGGGGTGGGGGCCACAGACCACCAGGAGCGGACCCTTTATGCAGAGACTCTTCAGACCTCAGACAGCAGTGCCTATGGTGTCCAGACAGCTCTGGTCTGTGCTGCTGTGAGGTTTCTGCTGCAAAAGTACAATAAATAAATGAGTAAATTAGCAGTTGCTATGCATATATGCCTAATTTCTTCATTTATTTATGTTTTTAAGGAAGTAATGGAGAAAGGAATGTGCAATGGCTTGTGTGCATATGTGCATTTAAAGATGTTATATTTAATGAAAAACGGCTTTTGGTGGCCCTATGGTTATCGTATTCAAGTAGGATTCTGACAAGACCTTAGCTGGGCAACTCTGCCTATTTATTCATTCATTTATGTCTTTAGTTATCCATCATCTATTTAATAGGCCAGCAAGTGAGGTCTTTCTAGAAGCTCCTTGAGCTGATACTGCCATAAAGGCATTGCCCCAGGACCTCAGGAAGCGGCTGATCAGGGAGGGGGCAAAGAGGATTTCACTACTGACTGCTCCAGCAGCTTTCTGACAATAGGAAGAAAGATGGGGAAATATCAGTGGGGGCCACTCTGAGGAGCTGAGGTTGGTCCTTGCTTGGTCAGACACAGCTTTACCTTCAGCTTCAGTTCCTCACTTAATGTGATTGTCAGTCAGTAAGTAAAAGGGTATAGTTCTGGTAACTCCTTATTTTGTGCCAATTCAAAAGAATCAAGACAGGGTCTCATCTCTTTGGCCTTAATACCAGGGGAATATGGCTCCTTGGTGGGACAACACATGAAATGCTGAATACAGTTAACAGCCATGCCCATTGGAAATGTGCAGCGCTTTACAGCTGACAAAGTCCTTCATACCCCTCATCTTATCCGATCCTCACAGTAGTCTTATTTAGTCAGTTGGACAAGTAGTATTTCCATTTTATAGATGAATAAACTGAAACTGAGACACCTAAGTCACTAGTCCAAGATTATACGTTGTGCTCAGAGTTCTGACACCTGGTTTGGGGTTCTTTTGATACCAATTTCTGCCTCTCACCACCAAATGTCCCCTTCAGTACCTGCTCTGCAATAATGGTTGGAATCCCTCCAAGTTCTCCTTTCCTGTGAGCACTGTGTCCAGCTTTCTCAGTGAAGGGCCCTAGAGGGACCGGGTGGGAAGGAAAGGCTTCTGCAGGTTCCACCAGCTGACCCGCTGGTCACCAGTGTGGGTGTGAGGGTCTGGAGGTCTGTGCTCTGCGCGTCAGGGCTGCAGAGCACACAATCCTTCAGCCACCTGCAGCCCTGGCCTAACCTGGTGAACACTCCTGTGGCTCTCCCAGCAAAATACTGCATCCCTAAGCTTCTGGCCCACAGCATCACCTCCAGCTCCTCTGCATGCCCACTCACCTGTCTCCTGGCAATGATTCACCCAAGGCCCCCTGCCCCTTTTGTTTGCCCTCTTGACGTTGCGTGTCCCAAGCCTCCTGCAAACAATGGTGTTCATTCTACAGCTGTACACGTGTGGTCACGGGCTGTAGCTTACTTCCCAGAGGGCAGCTTCCTGCGTCCCAGTGACTGTAGACAAGCTCTGGCCTACAACAAATTTCTCTTCCATTCAATGGACGTCAGCTGCCTTCTCCAACAGGTATGAACCCTAGCTTTGAGGTGGATGGGGGCCTCCCCTTCCAAGTTCATCCCTCCTTGAACTCTCCCTCAAGCCTGTTAGTTCAGTTCAGTTCAGTTCAGTCGCTCAGTCATGTGTCCGGCTCTTTGTGACCCCTTGGACTGCAGCATGCCAAGCTTCCCTGTCCATCACCAACCCCCAGAGCTTGCTCAAACTTGTGTCCATTGAGTCGGTGATGCCATCCAACCATCTCATCCTCTGTTGTTCCCTTCTAGTCCTGCCTTCAGTCTCTTCCAGCATCAGGGTCTTTTCCAATGAGTCAGTTCTTCTCATTAGGTGGCCAAAGTTTTGGGGCTTCAGTTTCAGCATCAGTCCTTCCAGTGAATGTTTAGGACTGATTCCCTTTAGGATTGACTGGTTTGGTCTCCTTGCAGTCCAAGGGACTCTCAAGAGTCTTTTCTAAAACCACAGTTCAGAAGCATCAGTTCTTTGGCGTTCAGCTTTCTTTATGGTTCAACTCTCATATCCATAGATGACTACTGGTAAAAACACAGCTTTGACTAGACAGACCTTTGTTGGTAAAGTAATGTCTCTGCTTTTGAATATGCTATCTAGGTTGGTCATAGCTTTTCTTCCAAGGAGCAAGCATCTTTTAATTTCATGGCTGCAGTCACCATCTGCAGTGATTTTGGAGCCCCCCAAAATAAAGTCTGTCACTGTTTCCATTGTTTCCCCATGTATTTGCCATGAAGTGAGGGGACTGAATGCCATGATCTTCATTTTTTGAATGCTGAGTTTTAAGCCAGCTGTTTCACTTTCCTGTTTCAATTTTGTCAAGAGGCTCTTTTGTTCCTCTTTACTTTTTGCCATAACGGTGGTGTCATCTGCATATCTGAGGTTATTGATATTTCTCCCTGCAATCTTGATCCCAGCTTGTGCTTTATCCAGCCCAGCATTTCGCATGATGTACTCTGCACATAAGTTAAATAAGGAAGGTGACAATACACAGTCTTGACATACTCCTTTCCCAACTTGGAACCAGTCTGTTGTTCCATATCCAGTTCTAACTGTTGCTTGTTGACCTGAATACAGATTTCTCAAGAGGCAGGTAAGGTGGTCTGGTATTCCCATCTCTTGAAGAATTTTCCAGTTTGTTGTGATCCAACATAGGCTTTAGTGTAGTCAATGAAGCAGAAGTAGATATTTTTTCTGGAATTCTCTTGCTTTTTCTATGATCCAGCAGATGTTGGCAATTTGATCTCTGGTTCCTCTGCCTTTTCTAAATCCTCAAACCTATGGTACCCTATAAAGTTCTCTGATGTTTTGGTGGTGGTTTAGTCATGAAGTCGTGTCTGACTCTTGGCGACACCGTGGACTGAAGCCTGCCAGGCTCCTCTGTCCATGGGACTTCCCAGGCCAAAATACTGGAGTGTGTTGCCATTTCCTTCTTCATGGGCTCTTCCCTACCCAGGGATCAAACCTTGGGGAAGCCCTCTCTTATATGTTAGAGTTACTGCTTTATTATAACTTGATAATTCTTTATGTTAAACTTTCCTGATTTAAATCACTGTGTGGTTTCTCTCTCCTGATTAATATACTTAGCAACTGTTGTTGTGGAGTCACCAACAAGGTCCAAGAAATAGTTTAAGTTTCTTTTGGGCCAGATCTTGTCATCTGTCTTTGATCACTATAAACATGTACCTATTTTGATGCCTGACACATAGAAGATCCTGCCTAAGGACTGGTTAACTAGCATATTTTAAGTTAATTTTAACATCCCTGTTTGATGGAAGTAATAGCAGTCCACTGAGAGAGCTAATATGCAGGAAGGAGTCAGGAATTTGTTTATGCATGTGATTATTCACTCATTTGTTCAATGAACTTGATCAGATGTCATTTGGGAACAGCAGCATTGGCTCCAAGGGCAGGTCAAAAAGCAGCATTGACCTTCAACTGGGAGGCCAAGTAAATGGCTACTATTAGCAAGCTAAAGAACATTCTGGAAGATGAACAAAAACAACATGGAAAGACCCAGAGGAACTAAGGAAATACCAAATGGTCTAACCACTTGTGAGGCTCTGAGAAGGTAAGTGACATACCTAAGGTTATGGGGCCCCTGCTCAGTAGAGCCTGAAGCAGAAAGCAGGTCTCATGGTCCTTCGCCATTCCATCACATTGCTTCTTCAAGTGAGATGAGAAGGAGTGGTGATATATACTGCCATCTCAGGGAATGTGGGGAAATACCCCCCAAATGATTGTCCCTTACCTGGTTAGTTCAAAAGAGTCTAACTTCCAACTAACTTCTTGGGTTTGGAGGATCCAAGAAGTTGCCCTGCTAATGCTTGTACCTGTTGGACTGCAACTAGCAGACTATCAAATACATTCAATTTAGAGTTTGATACCGTTCCAGGTAATTGTCCACCTGTTAACTCACAGCCTCCTGAGCATTTGGGGGAAACCCAAATGTTCCATGTCCTACCCTCCTCAAAACATCACTGATTTCTCTGAGGTGGTCTTACACCCCCGCAGAAAGCCTCTCCAGCACTCCTTTCCAACATCTGCTGCCTAATTGTCCTAACAATTTTCCTTTGGCCTGCTGGTTTACTTAGCAGGACATTCAGCTATTTCTAATCCCATGTTCGTCCAGGGAGCCAAGGTGTTTACTAAGGGGCGGGGGGGCGGGGGGCGCCATCAGATCCTCTTCTACATACTCCTCTACAGCTTTCCCCCAAGCGTGACTTCTAGCTTGAGTCCTGTTAATACAATGAGTGTATGGGCATGTGTGACACAATGTGTGTCCTTATTTCAGCAGCAGATGGGTCGCATGTGAACCAAGGGGAATGTGGACGTAACAAGAGCTCTGTGAGTTAAGCCATGTGTAGACTGTCTTTGTTGGCTGTCATTGAAAAGGAGCCCATGCTGGTTAGTTGATTTCAGATGTGCGTACACCTCTGTGGTGGGAAGCAAGAGACAACATGGGTCCAGAGAAAACAGTCCCACCTGTGAGTGTCCTGAGAGAGGCCAGATCTTCTGCACGGAGTAACAGTGAAATGCAAGTTGTACTTTATTGGTTTCTCTGGCTAGAGCTGCATTTTATTGGGAGTTACAGGTGCCAAGGAAATAAAATTTCCCTCACTAGAGAATCTGCTATGCTCCAGTATTCTTGCCTGGAAAATTCCACAGGCAGAGGAGCCTAGAAGGCTAAAGTTCATGGAGTCACGAAGAGTTAGACACTACTTCGTGCACGCACACACACACACAGACACAGAGACACACAATCTGCTACAGTGAGGACGGCTCTTTTTACCTGGCCCAATGAGATCAGTGAGGAAGGATACTGCCCAGATTTGTAAATGCTTGTATTTTGCACTTCATAAGCTGTGCTTGCTCTAAGAGCCAGTATGAGATACCTCCTGGCCTGGTGATCTGTCTTCAGGGTCACTGTTTTTCTTCCCTCTCTCCACCCCTGACTCTTTCAGTCCTTGCATATGTACTGCTCTAGAAATCTAAGGAGTCTCTGGGAATACAAGCATCCCACAGAGAAACTGCAGGTTAACTTGAAGATCAGCACAAAGAAGTGAATATCACAATAAAGCAAAGCACACACATTTTTTGGTTTCACGCTGCATATAATAGTTATGTTCACACTATTCTATATTATATTGTGTGCAATTGCATTATGTTTTTAAAAAATGTAAGTAACTTAATTTTAAAATAATGCTATTGGAAAAATGGTGCCAACAGATTTGCTCAATGCAGAGTTCCACAAACCTCCAATTTGTTAAAAAAAAAAAAGCAGTTTCTGTGAAGGATAGCAAAGCAAAGCACAATAAAATGAGGTATGCCTTTATTCTTTTACTTTTGTCTTATTTATTCAATCAAGAGACACTGTGTTAAGCTCTAGGAATACAATAGCTTTTCATGGGACTTCTTTGTTAGCCAAGTCCTCATCACCCTTTCCTAACAGTTAGGATAGGATTCTGTAAACAGAGACATTCCAAATAGTTGACTTCTAGACCTGGAGTGTTAATGTTTTTGAAAGAAAGGCTATGATCCAGCAGCTGGCTAGAGCTTAGGCTGTAGAATGGCCTAGCTTGTTTCATGCAACACATCATCTTGGATGTTAAGATCCCGCTGTCTGAAAACTAAATATAAAAGTAACTAGGATTTATTTTTTATTTTTAGTCAAATTTTTTGAAATTTGATATAAGTTCAGTTCAATTGCTCAGTCATGTCCGACTCTTTGTGACCCCAGACCATAGCAGGCCAGGATTCCTGTCCATCACCAACTCCCAGAGCTTGCTCAAACTCATGTCCTTCAAGTTGGTGATGCTATCCCACTGTCTCATCCTCTGTTATCCCCTTCTCCCCCGGCTTCAAACGATTTACATACAGTGAAATCCACTCATTTTAATTGTACAGTTCAATAGATTTTGACAAATATGTACACAATGTAACCACTATTCCAGTCAAGAGACAGATAGGTACAGATATATCTATCATCCCCAAAAGACCCTTTGCAGTTAATCTTCTGCAGTCTCAGACAACCACTGATTTCTTTTCTGTCATTGTAGATTAGTTTTGCCTATTCTAATATTTCATGTAAATGGAAAGCATACAGTATGTGTTCTTTTGTGTCAGGCTTCTTTTATTCAGCATATTTTTTACTTTTTACTTTTATTTTATTGATTTTATTTATTTTTAGCATTTTTTAGATTTACCTATATATGTGTCCAAAGTTTTTTCCTTCTTATTGCTGAAGAGTATTCCATTGTATGGATATGCCATGAAATGTTTACCTTATGATGGGATTTGTATTAATTCCAGTTTGGGGTTATTATGAGTAAAGCTGCTGTAAATATTTATGCCTGTCTTTGGGAGCACACATGTTTTCATTTTTCTCATGGAAATGCCTATGAACTAGCAAACAGTATGGAAAGTGTGTGTTTGTAAGAAACTGCCAAGTTGTTTTCCAAAATAGTTGTACCATGTTACATTCCCACCATCCATCCATGAGGACTGTCATTAAGTCACATCCTCACCAACACTTGGTGTTGTCAGTCTTTCTAATTTTAGCTTTCCTAGGTATGTAGTGGTTTGAATTTGCCATAACGACCAAAGATACTCCGCAGTTTTTCACGTGCTTGTTGATCATTCGTGTATCTTCTTTTAAGAATTGTCCTTTCAAATATTTTGCTCATTTTTTAAAATTAGGCTGTCTTCTGAATAAGAGCTCTTTGTATTTTCTGGAAACAATTCTTTTGTCAGATATATTTATTGCTGATTTTTTCTCCCTGTCCGTGGCTTGCCTACAAAAGCAGAGAGCTTAATTTTGAAAAAGTCTACCCTTACCAATGTTTTTCTATTATGGTTTGTGCCTTCTGTGTCCTAAGAAATCTTTGCCTTCTTCAGATTCACAAATATTTTCTCCTATATTTTCTTTTAAAAGTTTCATAATTTTATTGTTTATTTTTAAATCTATAATTCATCTTCAGATAATATTGATAAATGATGTAAGGGCCAAAGTTCATTTCTTCTATAAATAGATATCCAGTTTTGCCAGCATCATTTGTTTAAAAGAATCTAGACTCTCTTTGGTCCCATGTACATGTTTATCCTCCAAATCCACACTGCTTGACAACTGTAGCTATAGAATAAATCGTGAAATAAACTTCATTATAATTTTTCAAGATTGCAAAGTATTCTAGGTTCCCTATATTTATCTCTAAATTTTGGAATGAACTTGTTAATTGCTCGAAGGAAAACAAAAAGCAGTGGATTTTGAGATCGCATTTACTCTATAGATCAATTTGCAAGAAAGTCAGATTTTAACAATACTAAATTCAGTTCTTAAATTTCTCTCAACAATGTTTTGTCATTTTCAAGGTACACATTTTATACTTGTTTTACTAAAATTATCCCTTTGGGTTTTGTTTTTTTATTCCTATATTAAATGGTGTTTTTGTATTTCAGTTTATAATTGTTCCCTGCTAATATGTAAGAATACAACTGATGTTTTAATTTCAGCCTCACATTCTATAACCTTGATAAACTCACTTATTAGTTCTAGTAGCTTTTTGAGAATTCATTCGTATTTTCTGCACATGTGATCATGTAGTCTGGGGCGAATGACAATTTTACTTCTTCCTTTCCGATCTCTACAGTTTTTTATTTTTTCTTGTTGTATTAGCTATGAGCTCTAGGACAATATTAACTAGAAATGATGAGAACAAACAACATTGCCTTGTTCCTTATCTTTCAACCATTAACTATGATGTTAGCTTTAAGTTTTTGGCATATGCCATTCATGAGACTGAAAAAGTTCTTTGTTGAGAATTTTTATCATGAATGAATGTTCAATTTTGACCTGTACTTTTTCTGCATTTATTAAGAGGAAAGTATGTCTTATTTCTTTCTTATTCTACTGATATTATGGATTACACTGATTTACATTGATTGATTTTTGAATGTTTAGCCAAATGTACATTTCTGGGACAAACCCAGGTTTGTTGCTATGTATTGTATAGGATTAGTATATAGTGCTTAATTCATAGTGTATTGTGAGTTGACAGCTTTCTCGGTGAGTGCATTTAAGATCTCACTCCATTGTCTTCCTGCTTGCCTGTTACTCACAAAACATTGACTCTGACTCTTACCTTTGTTCCCTTATTGGCAGTGTGTCTCTTTTCCTCTGGCTGCTTTTAAGATTTTCTCTTTGGTCTTTGGTTTTCAGAAGTTTGACTGATATGCCTAGGTTTTTGGGTTTCTGTTTTTATTTTAATCCTACTTGATGTTCTCTGAGTTGCTTGGATCTGGGTGTGATGTCTGTCATTAATTTTGAAAAATCCTGACATTATTTCTGGAAGTATTTTGGCCTGTTCTCTTCTTCTTGCAGAATTCTAATTTTGCACCATTTAGTAGCGTCTCACAGCTCTTTGATGTCTAGCTAGGTTTTTCTTTCCCATTCTCTTGTGTCTTTGTGTTTCACTTTGGATAAGTCTCGTTGACTTATCTTCAAATTCACTGATTCTTTAGATCTCCTGATGGGTTTATTGGAGGCATTCTGCATCTCTGTCACTCTGTTTTTTATTCTTCCATTGCCATGTATGTTTTCTTATAGCTCCCATTTCTCTGTTGACATTATCTATCTGATCTTGTGTAATGTCTACCGTTTTTGTTATGGCATCTAACAGTATTAATCGTGTGTGTGTGTGCTCCATTGTGTCTGACTCTGCCACCTCGTTGACTGTAGCCCACCAGGCTCCTCTGTCCGTGGAATTTTCAGGTAAGAATCCTGGAGTTCGTTGCCATTTTCTACTCCAGGGGATCTTCCCAACCCAGGGATTGAATCTGCATGTCTAGCATAAATGCTTTAAACTTCCTGTCTTATAGTTACAACATCTGTGTCATACTTGTGTCTGGCTTCAGTCATTTCTTTATGTCTTTGTACATTGTGAAGAGACCTCTTGTTCATGAGGAACAAAATATGCTGAGTTTTTCATTTGCTTCAAGTTTCAGTATAGCTCAGAATGGCACTATTACTGATCTTATCTTTATTTAAAATTTTGATATTTTATCGTAAAATTTTTGCCTTAATTAAAACAAATAATACACTGTATTATGTATCTTGATTGCAGAATCCCCTTAATAAAACTTGTGCCTGAAGAAGGTACTTCACTAGGCTACCCAGTTCAAGGACTTTTTCTTTCTGTATCTTGAAGCTGAAAATACTGAAATTTTAATAATTTACATTGAAATAAGTAAGCCTGATATCAATGCAGAGGGATTTTAAAATGAGAAACATTCTGAAAATTTCTGTTTTAGACAAAAAACAGTAAAGTACGCAATCCACCTGAGCTCTTAGTTCAGGAAAAGTGTGCCTTACTGACTTCTTACAGAGGGGCCTCATAAAGGTTTATTTCACTGCCTCCGAGGATCTGTCAGTGAAGGCTGAGTTAGGTACAGAGTAATGTTTTTAAAGATTATCTATTAGCTCTCATTTGAATACAGCCAGAAAGATTCTGAGGCCTGTTCTCCACAGAAAAGGTGCCGAGGGCCGACCAGTCCTACAGCTGAGAGTGTTTGCTTAGTCACTTCTGTTGTGTCCGACTCTTTGTGACCCATACCCTGTAGCCTGTGAGGCTCCTCTGTCCATGTGATCTGCAGGCAAGAATACTGGAGTGGGTTGCCATTTCCTCCTCCAGGGGAATCTTCCCAACCCAGGGATCGAACCCAAGTCTTCAGTGTCTGCTACGTTTCAAGCAGATTCTTTACTGTTTGAGCCATCAGGGAAGTACAAGCATACAAAGAAACCAGTGCTCCGTGACCGCTTCTCAGTATCTGAAGCTTGAAAAGGCACCACTGTTGAAGAAAGTGCTCTGGATAATATCTTCACAGCTCCAAACAGTGAGGGGAACGAGGAAGAAGAAATGAGCCTGAAGATAGCACTTTGTGTCTCCTTTCTCTGACCTTCATGAGGTCTCCAGGCTCTCCCTGCATGTGGGAATCACAGGGTGGGATGGGAAGGGCCTGTGTGATTCTCCTCCCCACAAAGCCCAGGTGGTCATGTTTTGAACAGGAATATGTACAATTGCTTGTTATTTGGCTGTTGTGCTTTAGCACTGTAAGTCTCACTATGATTTTTCCGTGTTAACTCTTTACATCAGAAAAGGTTCAAAGAGGAAAAAAAAAAAAAGCAAACACCTTTTATGTGTCAGTGCTGGTGAGATAACTGACAGTATGAAACTGAAAACAGCCACTTCCTTAACAATCCAGGAAGTGAGTCCCAGGACAAAAAAAGCCAAATAGCTGTTAATGATATGATAAAGGATTCACTCACCAAGAACCAGACATCCTGGAATATGAAGTCAAGTGCGCCTTAGAAAGCATCACTACGAACAAAGCTAGTGGAGGTGATGGAATTCCAGTGGAGCTATTTCAAATCCTAAAAGATGATGCTGTGAAAGTGCTGCACTCAATATGCCAGTAAATTTGGAAAACTCAGCAATGAGCACAGAACTGGAAAAGGTCAGTTTTCATTCCAATCCCAAAGAAAGGCAATGCCAAAGAATGCTCAAACTACCGCACAATTGCATTCATCTCACATGCTAGTAAAGTAATGCTTAAAATTCTCCAAGCTAGGCTTCAGCAATACGTGAACCATGAACTTCCAGATGTTCAAGCTGGTTTTAGAAAAGGCAGAGGAACCAGAGATCAAATTGCCAACATCCACTGGATCATTGAAAGAGCAAGAGAGTTCCAGAAAAATGTCTATTTCTGCTTTATTGACTATGCCAAAGCCTTTGACTGTGTGGATCACAATAAACTGTGGAAAATTCTCAAAGATAGGGGAATGCCAGACCACCTGACCTGCCTCTTGAGAAACCTGTGTGCAGATCAGGAAGCAACAGTTAGAACTGGACATGGAACAACAGACTGGTTCCAAATAGGAAAAGGAGTGCATCAATGCTGTATATTGTCACCCTGCTTATTTAACTTCTATGCAGAGTACATCATGAGAAACACTGGGCTAGAAGAAGCACAAGCTGGAATCAAGATTGCTGGGAAAAATATCAATAACCTGAGATATGCAGATGATACCACACTTATGGCAGAAAGTGAAGAGGAACTCAAAAGCTTCTTGTTGAAAGTGAAAGAGGAGAGTGAAAAAGTTGGCTTAAAGTTCAACATTCAGAAAACGAAGATCATGGCATCTGGTCCCATCACTTCATGGGAAATAGATGGGGAAACAGTGTCAGAATTTATTTTTGGGGGCTCCAAAATCACTGCAGATGGTGACTGCAGCCATGAAATTAAAAGATGCTTATTCCTTGGAATAAAAGTTATGACCAACCTAGATAGCATATTCAAAAGCAGAGACATTACTTTGCTGACTAAGGTCCATCTAGTCAAGGCTATGGTTTTTCCACTGGTCATGTATGGATGTGAGAGTTGGACTGTGAAGAAAGCTGAGCGCCGATGAACTGATGCTTTTGAACTCTGGTGTTGGAGAAAACTCCTGAGAGTCCCTTAGACTGCAAGGAAATCCAACCAGTCCATTCTGAAGGAGATCAGCCCTGGGGTTTCTTTGGAAGGAATGATGCTAAAGCTGAAACTCCAATACTTTGGCCACCTCATGCAAAGAGTTGGCTCACTGGAAAAGACTCTGATGCTGGGAGGGATTGGGGGCAGGAGGAGAAGGGGATGACAGAGGATGAGATGGCTGGATGGCATCACTGATGCTGAGAAAGATTGAAGACAGGAGAAGGGGATGACAGAGGATGGATGGTTGGATGGGATCACCGACCTGATGGACATGAATTTGAGCAAACTCCAGGAGCTGGTGATGGACAGGGAGGCCTGGCATGCTGCGATTCATGGGGGCGCAAAGAATTGGACACGACTGAGCCACTGAACTGGAACTGGAACTGGAAAGGATTCTTCCAACATCATGGTTCTAGACAGTGTTCTAGGGCTTCAGAGATAAAAGGACTCTCCCCACCCTCTGGCCTTTTAGTCAAATGTCAGGACACTTTGGGTCCAAAACACAAGGCTGTGTGACTAGAGGATTCAAGAAGTACAGTTAAGATTTCCTTTCTCCTTAAGTGACATTCTTCATCATCAAAAGCTTTCTCAGTTATAGGGATGAACTTTCTAGAACCTGTTAACAGTTCCTCAGCTTTAGAATCAGTGACTGTCCCCACCGAATCTTTATGGCTGTGGTGGCTGAATAGGCACAAGGTCGGATACAACTGGACAACTTCACTTTCGCTTTTCACCTTCATGCATTGGAGAAGGAAATGGCAACCCACTCCAGTGTTCTTGCCTGGAGAATCCCAGGGATGGGGGAGCCTGGTGGGCTGCTGTCTATGGGGTCGCACAGAGTCAGACATGACTGAAGCGACTTAGCAGCAGCAGCAGGAGCAGCAGCAACAGACTCGCCTTAGGAATTAGATTAGCTATTATTAAAGCATTTTCTACATTATTGTAACTGTTTAATTAGAGAGTGTTTTTTCATTGTTCAGTTGCTCAATCATGTCCAACTCTTTGAGACCCCATGGACTGCAGCACTCCAGGCTTCCCTGTCCTTCACCATCTCCTGGAGCTTTCTCAAACTCATATCCATTCAGTCGGTGATGCCGTCCAACCATCTTGCTCTCTGTTGTCCACTTGTCCTCCTACCTTCAGTTTTTCCCAGCATCAGGTGTTTTTTTTTTTTTCTCCTCGAGAACTATAGAATTTCCCCTGATCAGAGCATGCTAGAGCAAAATTCAGTATAGCCTCTAAGGAAATGTTAACTTTTTACCAGTGTTACTATTGTCATACATTATTTACCTCAGTGCCTCCCAAGCTTTTTTCACATCATTCTCTGCACAGAAAATACTCGTCCATTGGAGTAAATTGTAGAGAAGGAATAAACCCTCAGCTAGGCTGCTTACAGCTTGAAAAATTGAAAAGATGGACCTGCCAGTGGGAAAGAGCTACATCCATGAAAATACAGGGAGTTTCTACCTCTCTTAAATGCATGGGAATCTGGTTAGTGATCAGGTACCTGCCAGATAAGTTGCTAAATCTTATATCCTGGTCCATCAATGAGGGGGCATAATGCTTGATGGGCTTGTTATTTTTGTTTGTTTGCTTCTTTTTAAATTGAAGTATAGTTGATTTACAATGTGTGTTAATTTCTGCTGCACAGCAAAGTGATTCATATATATATGTATGTATATATATATTCTTTTTTAACATTCCTTTCCATTATAGTTTATTACAGAATATTGAATATTGTTCTTTATGCTGTATAATAGACCCTTGTTTATCCATTCTGTATATAAAAGCTACATCTGCTAATCCCAGCCTCCCATTCCAACCCTCCCCCCCAAACCTGTTGCTCCCTTGGGGCAACCACCAGTCTGCTCTCTATGTTCATGATTTTGTTTCTGTTTCACAGATAGGTTTATTTGTATCATGTTTTGATTCCACATAGAAGTGATGGACAGGGAAGCCTGGCATGTCGCAGAGTTGGACACCACTGAACGACTGAACTGAACCGAAACGACAAGTGGTATCATATAGTATTTGTCTTTCTCTTTCTGACTCCACTCAGTATGACAGTCTCTAGTTGCAGCCATGTTGCTGCAAATGGCATTATTTTGTTCTTGTAACAGCTGAGTAGTATTCTACTGCATTTATGTACATGTACCGTATCTTCTTTATCCGTTCATCTGTCGAATCATGCTTCTGGGCTCTATTCTTTGTTTCTTCATCACTGTGAGACCACCCTAAAGCCCTGCTTAGCCTTTTTGGTTCACTTCAGAATTTGGCAAATGTCTTTGGAAAAAAACCTGGAGGTATATTGAGGCCACTCAGATTCTTAGCCCTGTGAGACTGCCAAAAAATTCTTCTTGTTTCTCTCATTCTGCTCATGTAAAGCCTGAATCAGGTGCTTGACCTTTGGCCAAAATCAACAAATTCCTCCAGAGAAAAATAAGCTATAGAAGGTCAGTTCATTTCTCTTCCTTATTTCCCTAGAATCTTAGCCCCTATAATCTTCTCAGATGTCTTTATACGAGTGATTTTCTTCAAAAAAAAAAAAAATTATGTGACCTTTTGTTACAGGGGTTACCTGTTACAGTAGGAGCCTTAGTATGTCACAAACTAAAAGCAAGTCTCTGGGAAAAAGTAATAAAGGTGTAAATGAAACCAGAGAGAAACCCAAACAGGCCGGTTAAAACAATGTGCCATGAAGAGAGGACTATGCTTCACTTTAACCTCTGCACTCACTCTTGACAGGAGAAACAGGAAAGAAAAGAGAAAGAGACACAATAGTTAAACATTCTATACAGTCTCATGTCTCCTTACCTCATCACAGGCTCTTCCCTCTTTTGGAAATATCCCACAAGACAAGAGGACAGGTAGACACCAGTTAGACTTCACAGTTTGACCATGAAGGTAAAGGATGAGTGTATGAGGGAAAACATGTCTTTGAGAAGAGGAAGTGTGAGCTCCATCTGGGTCCATTTTCTTGCCCACCACTTCAGCAAGGAAAGAGAGAGGGCACATGTCTTCTCAGAGAGAGGCCCCCTGGGGTTCTGCCATTGATCACGCATCACACGTGTTGAGCTTCTGCTCTGCCCAGCAGAACACTAGGCACCGAGGATACCGGAGTAAGAATGAAACCCAAGTCTCCACCCCTGAAAGAGCTCCCAGCTCCTCATCACAGCTTGTTCTGCATTTTTGAGGACCTTGCTAGCGGTTGCTAAGGGAAAAGTTTTAGTAATATGCTTAGTGAGATAGCCTTTGTTTCTCTTCCTGCCGGTGTTGTCTGCCAACTTTCTTTCCAGCCAACCAGGCAAAAAGCTGTAAGCAAGAGACATGAGAAAGTTTTGTGCTTCTCATAGCTTGAAACTGACCCCACGGGCCACTAGCCGCTATTAAACATCAGTATCATTCTCAGAGTTTTGCCTCTGTGTTGAAAATGGGAAACGAAATCTTTTATGGCAATCATTATATCAACCAGATACAATCATGCCTGGGTCCTTCTTTGATAAGTTAAATGGGAGATTACTATCTCATGGTTTCCGGGTGGTAATAGTTAAATTATGAATTTGTCTCTGAACAAAATGTTTACACATCTGGCATGCAGAGGTTTTAGAAATGTAAATTGTATCGAAGAGACAGTCCCAATTGTGTAGCTTAAAAAACACCAAATTCTACTTGCATTCATTGCCAGAAACTTAAAAATTAAGTTTCTTTCTCTGGAGTAGTTTAACTATAAAAATGGATACTTCCAGTATCTGCCTATCCAAAATTATTCAGTTGATTTAATCCCCTCAAAATTAGGAGATTTTCACCATGGGATTTAGCCAGGAGATTTTCCAGCTCTGCTGATACCAACATTTAAAGTGATTATGTGTAATCTATTTCCTTTCCACTATCTCATTTCATAAAATACTATTTTCTCGGTTTCTCTATCTTCAGCAGAAAGGAGATCAGGGTTTGGCTCTGTGCCATTTATTAGACAAAATAGCTCTAAGAATTGTTGCTGAGGTCTCTCTGGCAGTGGATTCTCTTTCCAAAATCCTGATATACCCTGACTAGAGCTGTTCACAGATCAGAGGAGAGTAGCTGTTGGTCTTGACCTAAGAAGATCTGGATAACCCAAGACATTTGGAGATATGGTCAAAGGTCTTTCTAATAATATATTTCTTGTGAATATTTCTGTTCTGAGTGATAGGAGGCAAGGAGAGGAGATGGACAGTGATGTTTTGTTATCCCTAAGTATTTTCACTGTCATGCAGTGATGGGAATTGACCCAGCTAAGCCCTCTTCACAAAGGCATAGAGTCCGCAATAGATTTTATATAAATCTTTTTATATTTATATATCTTAAAAATATTTTATATTTAAAAAGCTGGGCCACTTGTTGTGCTCAAGTACTAACCCCCTTCACCATGTAATCCTTGCTTTACATAGAGTAAGGGCCAGAGAACTGATGTTGGATATAAAGCAACTTAGACATGGCCTCGAATGATGTATTTTTAGGAATATGGTCTAAATCTTCAAGACATAAATATTATTAAAAATAGCCTTTGTTTCCTTGTATCTTAGAGAAATGTGAAGTTGAGGGCAAGAACATGATACAACATTTCTGTATCTCTTTCTATCCCCATTAGACATAGGTCGAGCTGCTTCTGTTTCTGTCCCTGAAGGATTAACTGCTATAGAAGTGCACATAGGGATTTCTTGGGTCTTCGGTTGATTAGCAGTCTGTGCATGTTTGGTTCAAAGAATTAAAAGGAAGCATGAATGTAAGAGGAGAGAAATGGAAAACATCCCACAGAGTTAGACAAGAACAACCTCCAAGGTAAAATAATTACAAGGAAACTGTAGAGTAAGCAGTTCCCAGAGCTCACACAGGACTGAAGAGTGTTGACTAATGTCCAGCAAGAGTAAAGAGACCTTGTTGAATTGACATTTAGCAGAGACCTCAAAAGGGCCAAGTCTTAGAAGGGGGTTAAAAGAACTCTAAACAAGGGCTCTTCTAAGCCCGCTTTAAAAGAACTTTTAAAAAGTACTTCAAAAGGGTCAAATCAATGTGAGAGTAACTTAATTACCTGCCAGGAAAAAAAAAAAAAATTGAAGAAATGGCCAATTTTTTTTCAAATTTGACAAAAATGTTGAACCCACAGATCCAAGAAGCTCAGTGAACCTCAAGCAGAAGAAACAGACACTAGTTGAGTTTTACCTCCAGGAGCCCTGCCAGATTCTCATGGTGAATATTAGAGAAGGATCCCCCGTGCTTCTGGAAAGGGAAGTCGAAAAGTAACCATTTTGAGATATGCCAGAACATTCTCTTCTTAATGAAGTCTGCCCTTAAGATAAAATATTTCACTGGAGACTAACTTTGCTGTTGTTGTTCAGCTGCTCAGTCATGTCTGACTCTTTGCCACCCCATGGACTGCAGCATGCCAGGCCTCTTCCTTCACCATCTGCTGGAGCCTGCTCAAACTCATGTCCATTGAGTCAGTGATGTCATCCAGCCATCTCGTCCTCTGTCATCCCCTTCACATTCTGCCTTCAATCTTTCCCAGCATCAGGGTCTTTTCTAATGAGAGTCAGCTCTTCGCATCAGGTGGCCAAAGCATTGAAACTTCAGCATCAGCATCAGTCCTTGCTGTCATGGCTAAATAAAAAAATCTCTGAACTTAAGTATGTATGGAGAGAAAATGGTGAAACCATAAGGCAAAGATAAAAATGACTGAAAAAGTAGAACAATATCCAGAAACTGTGGGATGGCTACAAAAGAGAAAAGAAACGAGCAGAAGCAATATTTGAAGTAATAATGATTGAGAATTTCTCCCAAATTAATGTCAGACACCAAGCCTCAGAACCAAAGTTCACAGAGCACCAAGCAGGATAAATGCAAAACAGAACAAACCTCCCCCTAAATCCACACATTCAAAAAAATAAATGAAAAGACTATACCTAGGCAAATCATTTTCAAACTGCAGAATTTAAAAGATAAAGAAAAAATCTCGAAAGAAAGCAGAGGGGGTGAAAAACACATTTTACTTATAAAGGTGCAAAGATAAGAACTGTAGCCAGTTCTTCCTCAGAAACCATGTGAGCAAGAAGAAAATGCAGTAAAATATTTAAAGTGTAGAGAGAAATAAAACACCAACCCAGATCTGTGTCCTGTGAAAATATCTTCAAAAAGAAGAAATAAAGCATTTCTCAGACAAGCAAAAATTGACAGAGTTGGCTGCTGGTGGGCCTGCCTTGCAAGAAATGTTAAAATACATTTTTTGAAGAGAAGGAGCATGGTATAGGTCAGAAGCTTGAATTTAACATAAAGAAAAGAAGGACATTAGAGATAAATGAAGGAATTACAGAAGGAATAAATAGCTAGAGAAGGAATTCCATTAGAGAAGAAATGAAAGAAGGTAAAAAGCATCAAAATCCACATTACACATGGAGATGCAAGACATGACAGCAGCCTTCTCAAACACACATTCAAGTGATATCTTTAAAGTGAGGGAGAGAACTGTCGACCTAGAATGCTAAACCTAATGAAAACATCATGAAAAGATGAAGGGAAAAGACAGAATTTCAGACAAATAAAAACTAAGAAAATTCATTGCTACCAGATCTGCTCTAGTAGAAGCACTGTTAAAGGAAGCTTTTCAGACTGAAGTGAAATGGTTTCTGATTCAAATTTGAAATCACACAAACAGACTCATGAAGAACACTGGAAATGGTAAAATAATGTGAGTAGATATAAAAGAAATATATTTTCTAATCTTTCCTGTCTTATAAATATAATTATGCAAAGCAAAAATAGCAACAGTAGGCTTTGAGGCTTATAATATATGTAGTAGTGAAATGTATGAGAACAAAGGCTAGGAAGAGGGCGATGGAAGGACTGTGTTGTAAGAGTCTTTCACCATATACAGATTTGTACAATATTATGTGAAGGTAGACTAATAAGTTGGAGATATATATGGTAAACCTTAGAGCAAATGCTAAAATTATTCAATTAACCCTAAAGAAGGCAGGGGAAAAAAAGACAAAGAAACAAAAGAACAGAAGTGACAAACAGAAATCAAACAGGTATATTGTAGATATAAACCCAGCTATGTTGATAATTGCATTAAATATAAGTGGTCTAAGCACTGAAATTAAATAAAACATTATAAAATAAATAACCAACTTGGTAACAGTTTAGAAGAAACACACTTTCAATATAAAGACAGAGATAGGTTAAAAGTAAAAAGAGAAAAGATATCCCATATAAACATGAATGACAAGAAAGTTAGAGTGGCTATATTACGATAAGATAAAGTGGGCTTCAGGACAAGTACCATTCCAGGAATGAAGAAGGCTATGACATTAAGATCAAGGATTCAACACAAGAAATAACAGCCTTATATGTATATGTACCTAATCACCTTTAAAAAAAATGAAGCAAAAATTGATAGCATCAAAAAGAAAAAAACACAGAGCTGAAGATTTCAGTTAATAAAATTAGTAGACAAATGAAATTCAGTAAATATATAGGAAGTCTGAACAATACTATCAGCCAACTTGACCTAATGGATATGTAGATGATGTGCCATTCAAAATGAAACAGGTAAAGAAAAGGTTTCAATGATTTTATGTGTAAAAAATAAAATTATAAAGTTGTGAGAAGAAATCATATGTTTTATTATATTTTTAATCTTAGGATAGAGAAAACTTAAGTATGTTGATGCAACTCATGGAGTTTAAAGAAAATAATGATAAATATAATAACTATAGGAAAGTAAAAATTTCTTCATGGCAGAAACATCATAAGTAAATTCAACTGTACGTCCAGTTCAGTTCAGTCGCTCAGTCGTGTCCTACTCTTTGCGACCCCATGAATCACAGCACACCAGGCCTCCCTGTCCATCACCAACTCCCAGAGTTCACTCAGACTCACGTCCATCGAGTCAGTGATGCCATCCAGCCATCTCATCCTCTGTCGTCCCCTTCTCCTCCTGCCCTCAATCCCTCCCAGCATCAGGGTCTTTTCCAGTGAGTCAACTCTTCGCATGAGGTGGCCAAAGTATTGGAGTTTCAGCTTTAGCATCATTCCTTCCAAAGAAATCCCAGGGCTAATCTCCTTCAGAATGGACTGGTTGGATTTCCTTGCAGTCCAAGGGACTCTCAAGAGTCTCCTCCAACACCACAGTTCAAAACCATCAGTTCTTCGGTGCTTAGCTTTCCTCACAGTCCAACTCTCACATCCATACATGACCACAGGAAAAATCATAGCCTTGACTAGATGGACCTTTTTTGGCAAAGTAACGTCTCTGCTTTTGAATATGCTATCTAGGTTGGTCATAACTTTTCTTCCAAGGAGTAAGCGTCTTTTAATTTCATGGCTGCAATCACCATCCGCAGTGATTTTGGAGCCCCCCCAAATAAAGTCTGACACTGTTTCCACTGTTTCCCCATCTATTTCCCATGAAGTAATGGGACCAGATGCCATGATCTTCGTTTTCTGAATGTTGAGCTTTAAGCCAACTTTTTCACTCTCCACTTTCACTTTCATCAAGAGGCTTTTTATTTTCTCTTCACTTTCTGCCATAAGGATGGTGTCATCTGCATATCTGAGGTTATTGATATTTCTCCCAGCAATCTTGATTCCAACTTGTGCTTCTTCCAGCTCATGGTTTCTCATGATGTACTCTGCATAGAAGTTAAATAAGCAGGGTGACAATATACAGCCTTGATGTACTCCTTTCCTATTTGGAACCAGTCTGTTGTTCCATGTCCAGTTCTAACAATTACCTCCTGACCTGCATACAGGTTTCTCAAGAGGCAGGTCAGGTGGTCGGGGTATTCCCATCTCTTTCAGAATTTTCCACAGTTTATTGTGATCCACACAGTCAAAGGCTTTGGCATAGTCAATAAAGCAGAAATAACTATACGTAGACCAAGGAAAATATTTGCTACTCCTACCATACAAAAAACTGATAGTCATTATATATAAAGTGCTTCTACAAATAAGAAAAGGACCCTAACCCAATAGAATAATAAAAGACAAATAGCTCCTTGAAATGTTCTTAAATACATAAAAGTATATTCAGTGTTATGTACAATATTAATTTTCACCATCAGATGATGAAGATTGAAATGTTTGCTAACACATTGTATGGGTGAGGACAATGTAAGAGCTTATAATGGATGTCTCTTCCCAACTCCTCCTATTCATGTTGACAGTTTAAAATCAGCCATGACGAAAGTACTGTTTATATCATGGAAACTGGCATATGTTACAAATCGAGTTTTTTCCTTCCATGAAAGTCTGTTAATCATTTACCAACACACTACCAGGTAAGAGTGGAGGCAAACAGGCTCTCTCATACTGTTTTTTTTTCTTTTAATTTGGCTGTGCCGTGTCTTAGTTGCGGCATGTGAACTCTTAGTTGCCCTATGTGGGATCTAGTTCCCTGGCCAGTGATCTAACCTGGGCCTCCTGCATTGGGAACAAGGAGTCTTAGCCACTGGACCCCCAGGGAAGCCCCTACTACTGTTGTTTTAAATATAAATAGCACAGTCTCCAGAAAACATTTTATTTAAATGCAGGAAAGTTATTAACTGCACAGTTTTTAGAGCAAGAATTCTACTTCTAGATACATGGCCTAGTTTCTTAAAATTATTTATTTAATTTATTTTTTGGTTGTACCGGGTCTTCATTGCTGTGTGCAGGCTCTCTGGTTGTGGTGAGTGGGGGCTTCTCTTCTCTGCGGTGCAGGGGCTTCTTATTGTGGTAGCTTCCTTTGATACACAGCATGAGCTCTGGGCACAAAGGCTTCAGTAGTTTTGGTGTGAGGCTCTTGGGTGTGTGGGCGTCAGTAGTTGTGGCCCTCGGGCTCTAGAATGCAGACTTAGTCCTCATGGTGCTTGGGCTTAGTTGCTCTAAGCCCATGGGCATGTGGACTCTTCCTGGACTGGGTATTGAACGTGTGTTCCCTGCATGGGCAGATGAATTCCCATCCACTTCACCACCAGGGAAGTCCTGGCCTGGTTATTTTTGAACACATGTGAAATCACACTTTTTTTTTCTTTGGTATTAGCACATATGCCTGTCAATAGAGAATTGTTTTTTTAAAAATGTAGTACATTTTATACAATGAAAAGTAAAACAACTGTTAACATAGATGAGAGCATCCTTTATGTCCTAACATGAAGTGAGATCCCTGCAATATTGTTAACTGAAATAAGCAAGATTTTGAGAGAGAAGTCCAAAGTCCTGTTCACAAGACACATCAATCCCCCCTGGGGAGGACTGCCTGGAGGATGGGGTGGGAGGGAAATTTCACTGTGTTTAAAGAAATGTTAAACTCTGTAACATTTTATATTTTGTAAAATTCACAGTATTTCTTATTTAATAAATAACTAAAATTTAAATTTCAGTGCTATAAAAATGCTTACTGATATCCTGTGAGACAGGCTATTTTATATACTGTTGATGATACTGAGCTGGAATAGTCCCTATCAAAAGCAACTTGGTAATCTTAATCAAAATCATTAAGTAGTTCTTCCTCTGTAATAGAGCAGTTAAACACTTTTTGGTATCTATCTTGAGAAAATAAGCAGAGATGAAAATAAAGATTTATATATAAGGTGCTCATCGTGGTGTTATTTATAATAGTGAAAAATTAGAAACAACCTAGATGTTCAGTGATATGGAAATAGTTAAATAAATTTGGTCCAGTCATACAACTGAAAGAATAACCATTTAACATAAAGGTTTGCAAAATTTTAATAGCACAGTCAAAACATCATAAATAGAAAAACAGTTTCACACAAGGTGACCCTAATTTTTCTGAAAAGCTATGTGTATACTTTCACATGCTTATATACATATACACATACTCATACACATACACATACAGGGAAAAGATTGGCAGTATGTTAAGAGAATTATCTCTGGACGATAACAATACTATGGAATTTTAGTCTCACCTTGATATGATTTTCAGTATCTTCTTCGTAATTACCTGTGCTCTGCAAATCTTCTATGATGAGCATGTATTATTTTTCCATCAACTTAAAGGGGTATTTAGAAAAATTTAATTTTTCTAAATTTAAACATTAAATTCAAATTTGAACATATTTAATGTTTTACAATATCTTAAATGTAAAGAAATACCTTGTGTCCTATTGTACACTCTATATACTGTTACTAAATAAAATGTGTGGTATTACAAAACATCTATAAAAATGGAAACAAAGATACAAATATATTCTCTCTCCCCAAATTATGTTGTAAAAAGTAGGGGTTCTAGAAAGAGAAGTGTTCTGTGATCACAAAAGTTAAAGAAACATTAAGCTGTATTTCATGGTCTCTTCCTCCTAGAGACATGTAATTAATATTCAGGTATCTGAGTGATCCTACAATAAGGAAAATTATTTAACTGTTTATGGTTTCTTTCTCTTCCTCCTCCCTTCCCCTCTCTAAATATCTAAATACGATCTAGAGTTCCAGAGAGCATGGTTGAGAGCACGATGAGCTCAGGAATTTGGGAGACCCCTTTCCTAGATCACTAATATTTTTGTCTGTTTCCTCAGCATCGGTTCCCTGTAACAGCGACCACTAGAGAGCTCTTCCCCAAGGCAGGAAATCTCACCTGATCACTTCATTGTTCTGAGAATGCACCCCCACAGCTGTCATTCCTGCCCATCAGCATATCAGAAAGAAAGGACCAGAAAGTGCTTGGATACACATTTAAACACTGCACTTGAGTTTCTGGTAGGACAAAAATTATTTGCATATAATTTTTTTCCCCATTTCCCAGCATTTCCGTTTCCTCTGAAAGAGGAATCTGGTTTTTCCTTTTCCTCTGCTCAGTTCTCTCCTTTTCCTTGCTCTCCAATGCAGTCTCTGTCATTTTTAGAGGCATTCTTTAGGCTTTAGAGATGCAGATTTGGGGGAAAGCAGGGGCAAGGTGTTGGGAGGAATTTTGGAAGAGAAATACAAGGTAGGGAGGACATGAAATATATAAGAGAAGTAGAAGAGAGAAAATGGAATTTTAAGAATTTATGTTTTGAAATGTATATTGTCTTTGTAGTGCTCAAGAAATGATAAATGTGTGAGGAGGGAAAGAAGGAAGTTGAGTGGGCTACCTTGAAAATTCTGTCTTGGTTGCTAAGCTGAAGTTCTTTGATTATAACATATCTCTTAGATGGTGTATGATCAGGTCACCCAAGATGGCTGTTCTCTTGCTCTCTGTACATCCTCTGCTGACCAGTTCCTGCTTCACCTACACCTACTCACATGGCTGACCTTCCCTCTAAATCATTGAGCCTAATTAGGAAATGTCTACCCGCTGGCCCCAGCTAGTGACTGTTCTAATCTTTGATCACAACCATCTCCACTCTATCTGATAGTTTGTTAAAGGGGTGGTGAAGTGCATACTCCTCTGCTGGTTTCCCTGGTAGCAGATGAGCCAACCTGCCATCCCCCTATGGTTGGTAACTTCCCTCTGCCCCGGGTAGCACGATCACTGCCATATCCTGCCTACCGTTTGCTGCACATGGTAGGGTGTTGTTCTAGGATGTTGTTTCAGACATGTGAGATCCCCTTATCCATTAAACCATTGATGTTTCTGTTGCTGACTCCAGGCTCGCTCTTGGGTCTTGAGGCTTGGCAGGCACAGGGCTTGCAGGCCAGCAGGGTGCAACCCAACAGATGGACTGCAATAGTCACCTTTAATGGTGTAACAGCTTTAAATCTGCAGTCTCTAAAGCTTTGCACTGTAAACAGAAGAGTGTATAGGCGTGGGAAAAAACTGCTGAGATACTGCCAATCACTCAGGCTCATTGACCAGAAAGAAGAGAAAGGAAGTGAAGTGAGCAGATTCCACAGCATAAAGAGCTCTGAAATTAGCATCTTAGTCACTCAGGTAGCGGCATCCTAATCAGAAAATGCAGTTTAGGAGAGACTCTGAATAACCTTGCATCCTGAAATATAGCTTTCTGTTCTGAAAGGAAACCTAACCAAAAAGTTGAATTCTCCATGGGACAAACTGATGAAGAGAAAAAGCAGGACAAAGCCAAGGCTGAATAGAAGAAATCAACAAAAGGGAATCCAGATAGCTCACTAGACAGTAAGAGTTCAATAGCGCCATTTGAAAAGAAATGCAAATAATAATGCTCTGAACATCAAAGAAGGAAAATATTGACAAAACTCAGTGTTAAAAAGGATGCCAATGCATAAGGCCATTTTATAAACTGGTGGAGGGACTGTGAATTGGTAAACCTTTATGGAACACAGTTTGGCAGTCTGTACCAAAATTTAAAATTTTAAATGTATATATCCTTGAAATGGTAATTCTCTTTGTAGGAATTTTCTCTGAGGACATAAACAAACAAGTACATAATGATGTATGGCAAGGAATGCATTTGACTCAGTTCTGATGAGGCAGATGAACCTAGAGCCTATTATACAAAAGAAGTAAGTCAGAAAAAAAGTATTGTATATTAATGCGTATATACTGAACTGAACTGAATGCGTTTATATGGAACCTAGAAAGATGGTAGTGATGAACCTATCTACAGGGCAGCAGTGGAGACGCTGACATAAAGAACAGACTTGTGGACACGGGAAGGAAGGAGAGGGTGGAGCGAATTGAGAGAGTAGCATTGAAACATATACATAGCCACATGTGAAACAGATAACCATTGGGGGTTTGCTGTATCACACAGGGAACTCAACCCAGTTCTCTGTGACAACTTAGAGGTGTGGGATGGAGTGAGAGGTGGGAGGGAGGTTTAAAGAAGGAAGTTATGGATGTTAGAGTTGGACCATAGAGAAAGCTAAACACTGAAGAATTGATGCTTGTGAACTGAGGTGTTGGAGAAGACTCGTGAGAGTCCCTTGGACTGCAAGGAGATCAAACCAGTCAGTCCTAAAGGAAATCAGTCCTGAATATTCATTGGAAGGACTGATGCTGAAGCTCCTATACTTTGGCCACCTGATGCAAAGAACTGATTCATTGGAAAAGACCCTGATGCTGAGAAAGATTGAAGACAGGAGAAGGGGACGACAGAAGACCGGTAGTTGGATGGGATCACTGACTTGATGGACATGAATTTGAGCAAACTCCAGGAGTTGGTGATGGACAGGGAGGCCTGGCAAGCTGAAGCCCATGGGATCGCAAAGAGTCGGACACAACTGAGCGGCTACTACTCTCACTGCTAGTGTGATTTTGATTACATCATTTAATATCTCTGTGCCTGAGTTTCCTAGTATTTAAAAAGTTTTTTAAATCTCCAAAATAAGCTTCATAATCTGTAAAAGCTATTTCAGAAAGTATGACAGAGATTGAATGAATGAATATATTGAAAGCCCATATATATACTAAGTACTCAATAAATGTTAGATATTATTATGCAAACATTATAGATAATATCTGTCTATATAACATAGAAAATTATCATGTTGAGCAAAAGTTACAGACTAGTTAGTAACACAGGATTTATATTTATGTAGAATGTTTATATAGACTATGTTTGTATGCATAGAATTCTGAAAAGATGTTTACTACAATTTTAGTGCTGATGTCTCTGATAGTGGTATTTCAGATTATTTTCTTTTCTTTATTTTCTGATCTGGTATTTTTTATTAACAGCTAAGATAATAACTCCTGAAATGGCAAGCTAGGAAATTTAAATCAGCTTTTCTACTGGGAAAACAAAAACTCCAGATAAAATATGAAAATCACAATTTTAAAGCCCTAAGGAGCTAGCTAGATAGGGAGGAATTACCAAGCCAAAATCTTGGAAGAAGTAAAGTGACTCACTCAAAGCAACTGTGATTCGGATAACATTTGCTGATATGTTAGGAAACAAGTGCTAACTGAGCTGTACTTTTGATGACTGCATGTGACAAGGGGAAGGGAGGTGAGAACCAAGGTTTTGAAGCTCAAGATAGGGGGTCTAACTCTCATTCTTATCATTGTTCAGTCACCCAGTCATGTCCGACTCTGTGACCTCATGGACTGCAGCATGCCAGGCCTCCCTGTCCCCACCATCTCCTGAAGTTTGCCCAAGTTCATGTCCATTGCATTGGTGATGCTCATTCTTATGTAGACCTATTAGGCTGGTGTCTTGATTGGCTTTATCCTCAGAGTAAGGGTGCACTAAAAGTAATTCTCTCTTTATTCAGTTTCTTGTTTTGTTTCCTTCCTTCTCTTCTTTTCTTCCTTCCTCCCTCCCTCCATCTCTCTCTCCCTTTCTTCCTTCCTTTCTTATCCTGCCTCCACCTCCCTTCTCTTTCTCTCTGTTTCTTTTCTTCTAAGGTTTGCAGCCTGATTTAACATCATCTGGATAATCCAAAAAACCCATAAAGCCCTGAACTTGGATTCTGGTGGTTCCAGACTGGTGATGAGCAAGAGCAACAAAAATTCTCTCTTGAAGGAGCTTTGTAGCTTGTTTTATAGAGAATAGCTTGTATCTCCTAGTCCCCTATCCCTCTGTTACCCCTCCCCCCTTTCCCTTTTACCACTGGTGGCCACTAATTTGTTCTCTCTCTCTGGGAGTCTGCTCCTTTTTTGTTATATTCACTAGAGTCGTTGTATTTTAAGACTTCACATAATGAGTGATATCATACAGTATTTGTCTTTTTGTCTGATTCATTTCACTTAGCCTAATGCCCTCCAGGAAAAGGCAATGGCACCCCACTCCAGTACTCTTGCCTGGCAAATCCCATGGACGGAGGAGCCTGGTGGGCTGCAGTCCATGGGGTCGCTAGGAGTCGGACACGACTGAGCGACTTCACTTTCACTTTTCACTTTCATGCATTAGAGAAGGAAATGGTAACCCACTCCAGTGTTCTTGCCTGGAGAATCCCAGGAATGGGGGAACCTCGTGGGCTGCCGTCTCTGGGGTCACACAGAGTCGGACACGACTGAAGCGACTTAGCAGCAGCAGTGCCTTCCAAGTCCATCCATGTTGTTGCAAGTGGCAAAATTTCATTCCTTTCCATGGTTGACTAGTGTTCCATTGTGTATACATATCTTCTTTATACATTCAGCTCTCTTAAAAAGTGTTTTACTTTAAAATTTTTCATTTTATGTTGGAGTATATTTGATTCACAATGTTTTGTCAGTTTCAGGTGTATGGCAAAATGATTCAGTTATACATATACATGTATCTGTTCTTTTTCAAATTCTTTTCCCAAAAGGTTATTACAGAATATTGAGCAGAGTTCCCTGTGCTATACAACAGGTTCTTGTTGGGACCATTCATCTCTTGATATACATTTAGGTTGCTTCCATATCTTGGCTATTGTAAATAATGCTGCCGTGAACACTGGGGTGTGTGTATTTTTTTAAATTAATGGTTTTGTTTTGTTTGAACACATATCTAGGAGTGGAACTGCTGGGTCATATGGCAGTTCTAATGTTAGTGTTTTGAGAAAACTCCATGCTGTTTTCCATAGTGGGTGCACCAATCTACATTCCCACCAACAGTATACAAAGTGAAAGTCAAAAGTGAAAGTCACTCCATCGTGTCCAACTCTTTGCGACCCCATGGACTATACAGTCCATGGAATTTTCTAGGCCAGAATACTGGAGTGGATATCCTTTCCCTTCTCCAAGGGATCTTCCCAACCCAGGGATCAAACCCATGTCTCCTGCATTGCGGGCAAATTCTTTACCAGCTGAGCCACAAGGGTTCTCTTTACTCCACATCCTCATACTTATTTGTGTGCTTTTTGATGATATACCATTCTGACAGGTGTGAGATGATATCTCATTGTGGTTTTGACTTACATTTCCCTGATGATTATCGATGTTGACCATCTTTTCATGTGCTTGTTGACCATCTGCATTTCTTTTTTGGAGAAATGTCTGTTTGGGTCTTCTGCCCATGTTTAAATCAGGCTGTTTTGTTTTGTTGCTGTTGAATTGTATGAGGCGTTTGTATATTTTGGATATTAACCCCTTATTGGTCATATCATTTGCAAATATATTCTCCCGCTCAGTAGGTTGTCTCTTCATTTTGTCTGTGGTTTCTTTTCCTGTGCAAAAGCTTTTACATTTAGTTAGGTCTCATTTGTTTATTTTTGCTTTTATTTTCGTTGCTTTAGGAGACAGATAAACAAACAAACAAACAAACAAACAAACAAAAACCTATTGCCACAACTTACATCAAAGAATGTTCTGCCTACGTAAGATAGCCTTCTTGTGAGTTGAGACAGTATGGTGAGAATGTCATCTGTCAGTGTGGGAAGGGTGGGTTCATGAAAATTGTCTGAGGTACACATGGAGCCACACCAGTCTTGGTAAGTATATTTAGAGAGAGATATCAGACTGTCATCAAGGAAGGTATAGCGGACATCACTTTTTTTTTTGCCTGTAATCACCCTTCCTTTCATCTTGGAATAACATTTCCCTTTGGGGACTTATCCTAAGCTCCATCTATGTTACTTTCAATCCTAATACCCAGCAGTCATGGAGATGGGCACATAATCTGAATGTCTTAGTCTGTTTGGGCAGGTGTAAGAAAACACCACAGATGGGTAGCTTATAAACAGTAGGAATGTATTTCTCCCAGTTCTGGAGGGTAGCAGATTGGAGTGCCAGTGTGATTGAATGAGCAGCTTCTTCCAAGCTGTGGACTTCTTGTATCCTCACAACAAGAGGGTAGGGGCTAGGGAATCTCTCTGGAGCCTCTTGTATAAACTATAATGCCATTCCTGACGGTTCCCATCTCATGACTTAAGCACCTCCCAACCATCCCACCTAGGAATACCATCACCTTTGCTGGTTCAGATTTCAGCATATGAATTTGAGGGTGTAGACATAAATGTTCCAACCATAGCACTAAACCAAGTCATTCACAAGTCTTCCCCAGGGTTTTCTTTTCTTTAAATTGGTGCTATAGAATGAGCTTAATCCCTCTTGGATAAAAAGATGTGAACTATGGGAGTGGCTGATGGCCTATTTTCAACCATGTGAAGGAAGCTGATCTTAGAAAACGAGCTGGACACCAGAGGGGATCAGAGAGGGAATTGGAGAAGGAAACACTTGGAAGTATTCAAGTCGTTTGTTCCATCAGCCCTGAGGGTCAGCTTCATCCCTCTCTTTCCCTTCTGTTCCAAAGATTTATCTTTTTTGCCACAGCCAGTTGAAGTCCTAAGTGTTCCGCCAAATCAGAGGGAAGCAGCAGGGTAAGCAAGAGAGCTGTGTCTGAGGGTGAGGTTAGGCTATTAAAGCTGAGCTGGATAAACAGATCAGAAGCCAGGGAGTGGAGGCAGGTGACACTCACTGATCCGGAGGGAATCAAAGCAACTGAATAGCAACTGACTGGAGTTGCTTCATGGCCCATTTCTTGGGTTGCTGGTGGTGGTGTGTTTTTTTTTTTTTTTTTTCATTTTGTTTTGTTTGCCACCTACATTTCATATGGGCTTCCCAAGTGGCAGAGAGGTAAAGAATTCACCTGCTAATGCAGGAGCTGCAAGAGACTCAGGCTCAATTCCTGGGTTGGGAAGGTCCCCTAGAGAAGAAAATGGCAACCCATACCAGTATTCTTGCCTGGAAAATTCCATGGACAGAGGAGACTGGTGGGCTATAGTCCATGGGGTCACAAAGAGTTGGATATGACTAAGCACACACCACTGATAAGGAGGGGATCAAAGCAATTGAGCTACTGACTGGAGTTGCTTCAAAACTCATTTTTCTGGGTTTTGTTGGTGGTGTGTTTTTTTTAATCTTCTTCCTTTTTTTTTTTTTTGTTTGCCACCTACATTTCATGGGGTAAAGCCTAAAGAAGCCTTTGAATGTTACACAGAACTCTCAGTACCGAGGCCACAAGTTACCTGTGGATAGTTATAGAGAAATGAGAGAACTAGATTTTAAAATAAAGGGTTTTCTGAGATTATATACAGAAAAACATAAATTAAGAGGAACAGTTGATGTTAGTCAGAAAGCATTAATTTATGCTTATGAATTTTCGGTTACTAAAATCTTGCTGGATATCCATGTTGACTCTTAGGGGCTAAAATTAGTGGTTGTTAGGAAGAGTCAGGTATGTTTAGAAAATGTTGCCCTAGATGGGAATCAGAATAACATCAGTCTCAGGTTAGCCCCAGGCTCCCTAAATGGCAGCCACTCACTCTGTAGGCGTGTTTTCCCATCAGGGATTTGATGGAGACTTTTCTTGTAGAGTTAATTGCTGAGACATGGTATTCATGCTTTGGCTCTGTAGCTTGTGTTTCTCCCCTCATCACATGCTGTCTCCCCGTGCCAAGTTAGGGTGGCATTATTTCATAGCTTTTAAGAACAGACATTTCACCTTCAACGTGGTTTTAGCTGGGGAGAATTTCCTTGTAACACCCACTCCTCACAAATATTGATATTTGACAACAATACACGTTGTCAAGCACAAGTCCTAGTACAAGAAACTCTTAGTAAGAGGTAGGAACCCCAGCTAGCTAACTTGGGATCAGCAAAGAATTAAAATCCTGATCAGCAACCACAGTGGGGGGCCAGTTGGGAAACTGGCTGCATGCCTGGCATCAGGAAAGGAGACTGCACTTAAGCCTCAGGGCTTGGCTTTTCCAAGAGCAGGAACTGGCTTCCCTCACCAGTGGGATTGGCAGGTCCCAATATGCTGCCATGCTGGATGGTGGTGGGCAACATCCTGGCTGCATGGAAGAGACAGGCCGCTGGTGTTTGTTCTTAGCAGCTGGATTAGAAGGGCTGGGATAGACTAGGTTGATAAGTAACTCATCTGGAAATTCTAAAATTTGAGATCATCCTTTCTTTTTGTGTGTGTGTGCATGGAAAGAATCTAAAATCCATTGTGTAAAACATGATTATTTGTTTTTATAAAGCTGTGATAGCAAGGAGATCAAACTAGTCAATCCTAAAGAGAATCAACCCTGAAGATTCATTGGAAGGACTTGTACTGAAGCTGAAGTTCCAATACTTTGGCCACTTGATGCAAAAACCCAACTCATTGGAAAAGACTGTGATGCTGAGAAAGATTGAAGGCAGGAGGAGAAGGGGTGACAGAGAATAGGATGGTTGGATGGCATCACCGACTCAATGGACAAGAGTTTGAGCGAACTCTGGGTGATAGTGAAGGACAGAGAAGCCTGGTATGCGGCTGTTCATGGGGTCTCCAAGAATTGGACACAACTGAGCAACTGAACAAAATGAAGTGTTTCTCCTTTCATGTAGTGCTTTCAAGTATTTCTCCTTGTCCTAAACAAATAAACACTCTGATAGTTGAGATCTCTTCTCTTCCACTGGCATTTTTTTCAGTTCCCTACCTCTACATCCCTTCTGGACATCATTTTGGATTTGAAGCCCCATGGAGCAGAGCTGAAAATGTCTACCTGTGATATCTCTTCCCAGAACTGTGTGTCACAACTGAATCCACAGCCGCCCAGAGGAGTTCGGTCTCACAGGGATTCACTGAGCACCTCTGAGGTCCCAGGCACCAGGGCAGATACTGGACACATGGTCCTGGACAAGAGAGGATTGTTCCCTGCTGTCACAGAGCTTATCTTAATCAGCTGTTGTTATGAAACAGGTGGCAGGCTTTACAAGAGGTCTGGTAAAATTCTGCCTCAAGCACTGGAGTACCCTGAGGATTTAGAAGGATGTGCCAGTCTCAAATACAATTGTGACTGTGCTTCACCCAGTCAGTTTAGGGTGAGTGATGTAGGTATTAGAGGCCAAAGTGGTTTAGGACCTGGGAGTCCTTCTCAGGGTCTGCCCAGTGCAGGACTCTTTTCTACATGGTAGGATGTGACTTCCCCTTTGGCCTCAGGGATGAACATGCAAAAAGAGAAAACAAGGAAGACAGAGCTTCTGGGCTATTGTTCATTAGAAAAGTCAACTTTATATTTCCAAGAAGATTTATCCTGACAGTTTTTCTTTCCCACTGAACTCAAGCCCCTGTCTGGGAGATATGAAGTCCAAATTGGGTCTCAGAGCAGTTTGATCCCTAACAGATGGACTGCTATTCCTTTATACTACCCTGTTCAGTTTCTTGCAGAAAAGGATTCTTGCTCTGACCATTTTGCTGCTGGCCAGAGATGATATTTTGTTCTAATTTCTGAGTAGCTGCCTTTGGGTGATTCAGGATGGGATGAAAAGGAGAAATGCTGTCAGGCTCCCACTGGAGCATGGTTTGGACAGCCTATTGCTGTGGAGACTGAGGAGCCAGGCTGAGGCAATTGTGGGCAGAAGCAGGGGCTGCATATGTTGGGTGGGAGGGTAAGGGAGTGATCAGGGACAGTGCTTGAGCTTAGGGGTCTTGAGGAATGAAAGGACAGCACAGTAAGTCTGGCCAGATCCTATCTGTGAACTCAAACTAAAGGGAAGGGAATTCACTCTTCCTGAGCCAGGCTCTGTATACATGTCATGCTACTTAACTCTTTGCAGAAAGTTGAGCACCATGAGGACCTGAAGCCAAAGAGACAAAGTCCTGTTCCTGAGGCCACACAGAAGATGTTGGCCTCAAGTTCAAACTCGGGCCTGCTGATTCCAAAACTGGTACCCTGTCTGCCTCCCTAAGCCCTCTGGGTGGAGAAGAGCCCCTGATCACCTGCCATTCAGAACAATACCAGTGATGTTGTCCTAGGGCACAGAGGACGAAGACTCAGCTCCCTGCTGCCTTTCTGTCATTCAGGGGCTAGTCTCTGGCTGTCAGTTTCTGTTGACTCTTCTCCTGGTGCGGAGAAGGCACTGGCACCCCACTCCAGTACTCTTGCCTGGAAAATCCCATGGACGGAGGAGCCTGGTAGACTGCAGTCCATGGGGTCGCACAGAGTCGGACATGACTGAGCATCTTCCCTTTCACTTTTCACTTTCATGCATTGGAGAAGGAAATGGCAACCCACTCCAGTGTTCTTGCCTGGAGAACCCCAGGGACGGGGGAGCCTGGTGGGCTGCCGCCTCTGGGGTCGCACAGAGTCAGACATGACTGAAGTGACTTAGCAGCAGCAGCGGCAGCATCTCCTGGTGTTTTTCTGGCAAGCAGCCAACCCATTCATTCCCTATAGTGGGACCACCATAGGGCCATGTAGGTGCCTAGAAAAAGCGAAATCTTCTAGATCAAGGTTCATTGTCAGACTGTTAAATTAAATCCTCCAATACAAGTGATAGCACTTGGCCTGGTTCACCTCGATTTCAGCAATGTGTCCCCCTCTATCTCTCGCTGTGAGTGCTTGAGTTCTGTAGCTCCGGGCCACACAGAGGAATGGTTCACAGACGATGCTGGCCATACTCGAGGGGCATGGGGGGTGTCAGACATGGACAGGAGTTGGGAACATGGACAGGCAGTCAGGGAGCCACCTCCCACAGCCCCAACATGGATGTCAGCCAGATTTTTGGGGTGTCACGACCAGCTCCTGAGACTGAGCCTCCTGTGGGACCCTTCCTTTCCAGCTGGGATCCACCACTTCCATGGGGCATCATCTCTGTAACGAAGGGAGAGTCAACAGGAAAGAGGAAAGGCAGTCCTTGTGAATCAGATGCTTAAGAAGGGGTGGGAAGCCAGCTTGGGGATTGGGCAAGGCTTTGGAGATGGTGAAGAACCACAGCTGGGTGATCCTGTCCGCTCTGTGGGTGCAGCACAGTTGATTCTCCTGTGGGCCGATTTTCTTTTCTTTCCTTTTTTTTTTTTTTTTAAATAGAACACTTCCCTTGCTAATAAGCTAGCAGAGCTCTGTTCCTCTCTTTATAAGAGGGTGCGGATGACGTAGTTCTATCAACACTTTCCTGTGTTTTTTCAACTGTAGCTTTTTCATCTCACACCTTGCAGCTACAGATTTATTCTTCATATTCACTCCTCTCCTGCCTCCTTGTTTAAATAGGTGTTTAAATCCTTCTAAAAAGCTCAGAGCAAACCTGCTGCCATTGATGGAGCCCCAGCTATGTGCCAGGGGTCTGTTTAGCATCATAATGCACTTACCTCATTTAATCTTCCCAGCAACTTTAGGTGTACGTCTCCAGTTCACAAATGAGAAAATAAGCCCAGAGAGGTTCAGCAACTTGCTCAAGGTTGCACAGCTTCTTATAAGTGGTACAACTGGGTTTGAGCTTAGATCTGTCTCGTCCCAAGGACTGTGCTCCAGGCACCCCCTTCTGGCAGTGTCCTCCTCTGTGAGGTTGAGAGGTGGCTCTTCAGGTCTCACTCTAGTATCTGTGATGTTGATGGAGGGAAAAGGAACCCTACCTGCAGCAGGGGCTCCCAGGGAGTGGCAGGGCCATGTAACTGGGGGCTCTGGGTCTTGGCTTTTGGCAGAAACTCCTCCAAACCTGTTTGATGCTCCAAGCAGGCAGTCAGGGAGCCTCCTGCCCTCCTCAGGGAGGCAGCTGCTATTTCCAGCTCTGTGATGTGAGCAGGCCCCCCAGAGAAATAATTATTGCAAACCTGGCCTTTTCCCCTCTCTGTTCCAGTGACTGCAACTCCTGGCTGTAGCTGGAGGTCTAGATTGCAAGATATGGAAAGAGTTGGGCCTATTTTCTGGTCACTTCTTGGCAGCGAGTGCTCATGTTTTTACAGGAGCCACAGGCTGCTTCCTGGAGTCTCCTTCCTGGAGACTCTAAGGGGGAAACAAGCAAACTCACCTCTTCCCACTTTCCTGGCCCCGTTAGGCCACTGTCTGAATTTGCTGTGGTCACAGCCTCCCTTCACTGGGCAGTGGCCCTCGTTAGGAGAGGTTGATTTCAAGGCACTCCTGGCAATGTGTTGCAGGTGGGCTCTAGGGCACTTGGCTTGTCTGCCGCCTCTTCAGCTCTGTTTGCTTTGTTTAATTGTGTTTTCTCTGCTGATTTGTCTGAGTAAAGTTTCTCTTCCCCGCTTTGTCTGAGGTGCATCTGGTACCCATTTGGCTGGGGAGGGAGCAGAAGCAGGGTTGTTAATTGACTGCTTGGCACAGGGCTGCAAAAGATAAACTCAGGAGAAAAACAAGGTCTGAGAGCATGGAGAATGTGGTTGGTTGAAGCCCTTGCACAGAGCAGAAATCCCACAACCTCCATCCTCCTATCTAGGTTCTGTCCAGAAACGGGACCCCAAGAAGGCCAAGTAAAGGAGAAGTGAGTGGCAACTCCGACTTCAGCAGAAGCCCCAAAGGCAGCCCATCATTCTTTCCAGGGCTTCTGGGTAGGTGGCCAGGGTACCACGAGGCTTTGCTTGCCGGGAGGGAGAAGGAGAGGGCTAGAGAAGATCACCTGTGTCTCTGTTCCTGCTTTCATCTGGTTTGCAGTTGGGCATCTGGTTCTGCAGCAGGAATTTTGGCTCCCGACCCAGGTCTTGTTACAGGACACCAGATAGAAGTAAAGGTGAAGCAGAAGCACTTGGAATCCCCATTCCTGGCAGGGACCCAGGGCCAGCCCAGCCACAGCGCGGGCCACTCTCAGCCTGTTCACCTGCCTGCTTGTCTGTGTCTGACTTTGAGAGGCCGGAAAGAGCAGGGGTCTCAGAGTCACACAATTTGGGTTTCAAATTGTGTTCCTACTTTATGTGTGTCATCTGATAAGTGCCTGTTCATTTTGGAACCTCAGTTCCTATCTGTAAAATGTGACAAATCACACTTTTCTGAAGAGTAAATGAAATGCTTGAAAACATACCTCTCTAAAGACTTCACACATATTACTTCATTTATTCCATACAAACCTAGGAGGAAGTAGTATCATCATCATCATCACCATCCTGTTTTATGGAGGAGGAAACTGAGGCAGAGACAGGCTGGGACCTGGAACCCACCACCGAATCGCTTGTACCTGGACAGTCTTCTCCAGCAGCAGCATACAAAGAAACGAGTTGTTTACTAACTAAGTAGCGTCCAACTCTTTGCAACCCCATGGACTGCAGCATGCCAGACTTCCCTGTCTTTCACTATCTCCCGGAGTTTGCTCAAACTCATGTCCATTGAGTCAGTGATGCCATCCAATCATCTCATCCTCTGCCACCTGTTTCTCCTCTTGCCTTCAATCTTTCCCAGGATCAGGATCTTTTCCAGTGAGTCGGCTCTTTGCATCAAGTGGCCAAAGTATGGGAGCTTCAGTTTCAGCATCAGTCCTTCCAATGAATCTTCAGGGTTCAATTCCTTTATGATTGACTGGTTTGATCTCCTTGCAATCCAAGGAACTCTGAGAGACTAAAGAAACTATAAGGGACTCATGTGCAGCTGGGGCAATTATGAGCAATAGGATACAAAAAGGCCACAAACCAATCGCTGTTTCTTAGGTGCCTGAAGCAAAAGCAGGGTACTGCACATGATCTCAGCACACAGCACCACCACGGGGGTGGGCAGACCATCCAAGCTAGCCACCTCCTGCCCCACCCAGGGACCTGGCCCGTGTTACCTTATCTAAGGACCTAAGCAGCTCCTCTCCAGGAGCGAGCAAGGATACCTTTTCCTTGTTGTTGCTCCCTTGTGCTGCTGCATGGACCCCAGTGGAGGTGTGCCTGCCTGTTACCAGTTTCTATTGGGTGAAGAGTCCAAGGGCCCAGGTTGGTAACAGAGAAGCTAGTAGCTTGTGGTCTCACCACCAGGTAGTGGCAGAGCACAGACCCCAGGCAGCAGTCACGCCCGGAGCCTGCATCCTGAGGCTGTGCTCTTCTGCCTCTGGGAAAGTGGGGAAGCCCCTGGGGCCTGGGCGGGGAAGGCTCACGCTGAACACTGGCCCTTCTTCTTACTGCCTAGAGGCTGCTGGAGCTGCTCAGGGAGTCATCCTGGCCGCTCTCTACAAGGACAATGATGTGGGGCCAGCAAGCTGTTCAAGAACATGAGGAGCCTAGGCTGCTGGCTCAGGAAGGACTCGCGAGGCACCAATGCAAGCAAGGTCAGTGGGGAGCCTGAGGGGCAGAAGCAGGAACTGGGGAACTGGGACTGCCCCAGCCTGTACCCTTGTGGATGCTCTTGAAATCCACACCATCTGCTTCTGATAGGCTCTGAGGAGTCGGGAGATCACTTGCCTTGGTGGTGACGACTGTGTTCTCCAGGCATCCCCAGATTCGGGGTCCCTCCAGCTGGTTGCTCCTGCCTCAGCCACCTTCATTAGAGTCTCCTCCTCCCCTCTTAGCTTTTACCCCAGGCTGATGCTCTTATACTCCTTGTGCCACTCTAGGGCCCTGTTGCCATGAGGCTTGACTGACGCTCACCGGCCAGGGAGGGCAGGAGATGTGTGTCTGAAGCCAGGGCATCCATGGAAGTGACTTTCAGTGCTTTCTTACCCAACAGCTATGGTGAACAGGAGACTCAGCAGTCATGACCTGATAGGAGCAAAACATTGAGGATGAGACCTCATGGGGGATAAAGGTGTTTGTCATGGCCTAAATCCATCAACTTACAACAGCTAAGTGCGGCCAGAGCATGAAGAAAGTGGAAAATGGGTGGGAGAAACAGATGATGAGTATCAGTCATGGCCTTGAGATCAGCTGGGGCAGGGGACCAGCACTTGTTTCACTTACCCACTTGCATTAAAGGTCTGTCAAAGGTCACAGACTTGAATAAAGACTCAGTTGGTATACAGAGTGAAGTAAGCCAGAAACAAAAACACCAATACAGTATACTAACACATATATATGGAATTTAGAAAGATGGTAATGATAACCCTGTATGCGAGACAGCAAAAGGGACACAGATGTATAAAATGGACTTTTGGACTCTGAGGGAGAGGGAGAGGGAGAGGGTGAGATGATTTGGGAGAATGGCACTGAAACATGTATACTATCATGTAAGAAATGAATCGCCAGTCTATGTTCGATACAGGATACAGGATGCTTGGGGCTGGTGCTCGGGGAAGATCCAGAGAGATGATATGGGGTGGGAGGTGGGAGGGGGGTTCAGGATTGGGAACTCGTGTACACCCATGGCGGATTCATGTCAATGTATGGCAAAACCAATACGGTATTGTAAAGCAAAATAAAGTAAAAAAACAAAACAAAAAAGACTCAGTTGGACTTAGAGGGTCCCTGACATACACGAGAGGTGCAGGGGATATTCCTGTGCCCTCATTCAAGTCCCCTCAGCCTCACTCGCTGCCTGGCTGACTGTTTCAGGGACCAGGTCTGTTCAGGCTTCAGCACAGCTTGGATCCATGATAGGGTGACTGTGTCCTGCCCCAGGGCTTCCTGGAGCAGCTATGTGAATGTCAAGTTCACTGGGTGCTCACCCAGGGATAACCAGAGATGTAGGGCAGTTAGTGCTGGGGGCTAACCGTGGCCAATCGAAGACAGGAGCCTGTGGGTAAATGCTTACTCTTTTCATCCCCTGAACAGAGAAGTCTGAGCGGCTTCCCATCAGGCTCTATGGAAAGTCCCACGGGATGAATCTTCTGTTGTCCATGGGGATGGTCAACTCGGTCATGGGTCTTTGCCTTTCCCGCTGTTCTGTGTCACTTCTCAGGACCAGTATCTGGACCCCTAAGGTCACTTCCCATATAAACTACCTTCAGGGAAGCCTGTGTCTCAGGCATCACTTTAGGGGAACTATAGCTAAGACAGCTATGTGTAAAGTTGTAAGAGGGAGGGAAAGGTGTGGAACAGTCCTTTCACAGAGTGGAAACATGGGAACATTGGGGAAGTAGCACAAAACTGCCAGATGTGCTGGGGTCCTATTTGAGTGTGTGTGTTCAAGGTGAACCCCCAGCTCCTCTGTATTTTCTACCATAGCTTTGAGTATCTCAGTGTAATCACAAAACACATGGCTACGGATTTAATCTGGAATAGGCTCTTGCCAGATGAATTTGAAGAAAAGAGAAAGGCAGGAAAACTAAGAGAATTCCCAAAGCGGTAGTTATAATGGTAACTCTTGGAATTAAGTAGATCAAGGAGGAAAGTGAGAATATAAGGGGGATATATATCAGAGTGGACTGATATCAGAGAGTGGTGATGACCGAGTTTGGGACACAAGCATGAGAGTGTGGGTCATATGGCATAGGGATTAAAGATTGTTAGAGGTGAGGGGTCATGGGTCTCAGAAGGCAAAGTATTGGATGGGTCACTATTCTACAGGGTTGTTAAGTCACCAAGAATGGTGCCAGGAATGGGGTGGAGAGTGGTATGAATTGGGAGAGTAGGATTGACATACATACACTACCATGTGTTAAATAGATAGCAAATGGGAACCTGCTCTAAAGCACAGGGAGCTCAGCTCAGTGCTCTGTGCTGACCTATAGGAGTGGGATGGTGGAGGGATGGGAAGGGGGCCTAAGAAGGAGGGGATATATGTGTACTTATAGCTATTTCACTTTGTTGTACAGCTGAAACTAATGCAACATTGTATAGCGATCATACTTCAAAAAAATTGTTAGTGGAAAAAAAAGGACAGTAGTTTGGGAGCGAACAGTAGCAAGTCCAGATGGCAGGTCATAAAGTGTGGTATGAATTTCAGAGGACCTGGGGGTTTTGAAGGAGGAAGGAAGATAGTTGAATTGCAAGTACAACAGGACACCTCCCCTATCCTTGAGCCCCCTGGGATGTAGTCTCCTCTACATCCCTGCACTTAGAAGTGAGAATAGGGGTGGGACCAGAATGAGCTCCACTTAAGAGGCTGCAGATGAGGTGGCATTTGCAGGGTCAGCCAAATTTCCATTAGGGCAAGATATGAAGGGACCTTACAAAAAACAATGAAAGATACAGGGTACTTGTTGATGACAGATCCCAAGTGTCAGGGTACAGAGTATGTAAAGGTTGGAAACATGGACAGGGAGTGAGAAACAGATAATACTCACCTTGTATTGTAGGAGTAGGATTATTGCAACTTTGAGAGATAGTTTAATGTAAAGGGGCCAGTAGAATGTTTGGGGAAGATGCTGATGCTGATGCTTATGCTGCTGGTGATGACGGTGATTGTCAAAAGTGTTAAAGTTGAATTATAGAGAATGTGAGAAGAAGCACTGGTCTGGGAGACTGTCTTGCATCTCATTCTGGCTCCACTGTTAGTTAACTGTATGACCTTAGACAATCAATCACATTTTCTCTCTGGGTCGGGATTCCTCCATCTATAAAATAACATGGTTGGACAGTATCACTGGTTGTCAACTCTGAGGTGGCAGAGTGGTCATACATACAAAATAGATGATAAGTTTTCTGAAACAACTTTTAAAAAACATGTGTATTTGTTCCTCCTCAGCCCCCATCCCCGAGGTTGCATCTCATTTTCTGGGGGCAAAGACCCAGAATGTGTATTTTGGAAAAAGCACCCCCCTCACCCTGCTACCCCCAGCCCCACTGGGTGATTTAATAAGTGCCCATCCCCCCAGCCCTGTTTTCTTTCTTCAGGGAATTGCTTTGCTGAGAAGCTAGTCTTTTCTCTCCCAAATGTCATCGCTCAGAAAGTGATAGTGAGAAAGATGTGGTTAGTCAGAGCTGGGTCGGGGCGTTTATCAGAGGCACCAGATGCCCTGAGCTCTGCCCTTGGTGGGCAGATGGCCAAGAGCTGGCAGCTTTATTTTTACAGCTTCATTCTTTGGGCCTGTCCCCATTCAAATGCGTAAGGATGAGAACTGAATCTCAGCTCAGTTTCGTTGCTGTTTTTTTGGGGTTAGGGTTTACTATCAGGCCACACCATGCTGTTGACCACCCTAAGCATTGGCTCTGCTTGAGAAGGGTGCCCCTTTGGCCAGTAATTGGGGGAAGCACAGGACATATATGCCCAAAGGTTGGGAGTGAACTCAGCACACTGACTCACCCTATATCCATAGCACCTGGAGATGTACTCAGCACATAGTAGGGACTCAACAGATACTTGTTAATCTGAAATCTAAAGGGGAAAAAAAGGGAGTCAGACATGACTGACTGACTAACATTACTACTACTACTAAGAAAAAGCAGTAAGAGATCAGAGTAAGCCATTTAGGAGAATTCATTGGTTTTCAACCCCAGGAAAGAGAATGGCTTCAGAGAAGTACACTTTTATGCTGAGTCCAGCTAGCATTAGAGTTGAAGGACAGAATAAAATTTAAATCACTGACTTGCAAAGACTTGAGAGTTGACTATCTATAGACCTTCTCTGAGCAAATGTTTCTAGTAAGAAGAAAAATGATTAAGAAAGTGATCAACAAATAACAAAGAAACCATAGACCTATAAGATTAATAGTTAAATCTGAAGAAGTTTTATTAAAAAAAATTTTTTTTTAATTGAAGTATATACCAGTTGCTTTTATTTTCTTTTGTTTCGTATACGATATTATACATGTTTCAATGCCATTCTCCCAAATCATCCCACCCTCACCCTCTCCCAGGGAGTCCAAAAGACTGTTCTATACATCTGTGTCTCTTTTGCTGTCTCGCATACAGGGTTATCGTTACCATCTTTCTAAATTCCATATATATGCATTAGTATACTGTATTGGTGTTTTTGTTTCTGGCTTACTTCACTCTGTATAATAGGCTCCAGTTTCATCCACCTCATTAGAACTGATTCAAATGTATTCTTTTTAACAGCTGAGTAATACTCCATTGTGTATATGTACCACAGCTTCTTATCCATTCATCTGCTGATGGACATCTAGGTTGCTTCCATGTCCTGGCTATTATAAACAGTGCTGTGATGAACACTGGGGTACACGTGTCTCTTTCAATTCTGGTTTCCTTGGTGTGTATGCCCAGCAGTGGGATTGCTGGGTCATAAGGCAGTTCTATTTGCAGTTTTTAAAGGAATCTCCACACTGTTCTCTATAGTGGCTGTACTAGTTTGCATTCTCACCAACAGTGTAAGAGGGTTCCCTTTTGTCCACACCTTCTCCAGCATTTATTGCTTGTAGACTTTCGGATCGCAGCCATTCTGACTGGCATGAAATGGTACCTCATTGTGGTTTTGATTTGCATTTCTCTAATAATGAGTGATGTTGAGCATCTTTTCATGTGTTTGTTAGCCATCTGTATGTCTTCTTTGGAGAAATGTCTGTTTAGTCCTTTGGCCCACTTTTTTATTGGGTCGTTTATTTTTCTGGAAATGAGCTGTAGGAGTTGCTTGTATATTTTTGAGATTAGTTGTTTGTCAGTTGCTTCATTTGCTATTATTTTCTCCCATTCAGAAGGCTGTCTTTTCACCTTGCTTATAGTTTCCTTTGTTGTGCAGAAGCTTTTAATTTTAATTTGGTCCCATTTGTTTATTTTTGCTTTTATTTCCAATATTCTGGGAGATGGGTCATAGAGGATCCTGCTGTGATTTATGTTGGAGAGTGTTATGCCTATGTTTTCCTCTAGGAGTTTTATAGTTTCTGGTCTTATGTTTAGATCTTTAATCCATTTTGAGTTTACTTTTGTATATGGTGTTAGAAAGTGTTCTAGTTTCATTCTTTTACAAGTGGTTGGCCAGTTTTCCCAGCACCACTTGTTAAAGAGATTGTCTTTTCTTTATTGTATATTCTTGCCTCCTTTGTCAAAGATAAGGTGCCCATAGGTGTGTGGATTTATCTCTGCACTTTCTATTTTGTTCCATTGATCTATATTTCTGTCTTTGTGCCAGTACCATACTGTCTTGATGACTGTGGCTTTGACGTAGAGCCTGGAGTCAGGCAGGTTGATTCCTCTAGTTCCATTCTTCTTTCTCAAGATTGCTTTGGCTATTCAAGATTTTTTGTATTTCCATACAAATTCTGAAATTATTTGTTCTAGCTCTGTGAAAAATACCAGCTTGAAAAGCTTGATAGGGATTGCATTGAATCTATAGATTGCTTTGGGTAGTATACTCGTTTTCACTCTATTGATTCATCCGATCCATGAACATGGTATATTTCTCCATCTATTAGTGTCCTCTTTGATTTCTTTCACCAGTGTTTTATAGTTTTCTATAAATAGGTCTTTAGTTTCTTTAGGTAGATATATTCCTAAATATTTTATTCTTTTCATTGCAATGGTGAATGGAATTGTTTCCTTAATTTCTCTTTCTATTTTCTCATTATTAGTGTATAGGAATGCAAGGGATTTCTGTGTGTTGATTTTATTCCTGCAACTTTACTGTATTCATTGATCAGCTCTAGAAATTTTCTGGTGGAGTCTTTGGGGTTTTCTATGTGGAGGATCATGTCATCTGCAAACAGTGAGAGTTTTACTTCTTCTTTTCCAATTTGGATTCCTTGTATTTCTTTTTCTACTCTGATTGCTGTGGCCAAAACTTCCAGAACTATGTTGAATAGTAGTGGTGAGAGTGGGCACCCTTGTCTTGTTCCTGACTTTAGGGGAAATGCTTTCAATTTTTCACCATTGAGGATGATGTTTGCTGTGGGTTTGTCATATATAGCTTTTATTATGTTGAGGTTTGTTCCTTCTATTCCTGCTTTCTGGAGAGTTTTTATCATAAATGCATGTTGAATTTTGTCAAAGGCTTTGTCTTCATCTATTGAGATAATCATATGGCTTTTATTTTTCAATTTGTTAATGTGGTGTATTACACTGATTGATTTGCGGATATTGAAGAATCCTTGCATCCCTGGGATAAAGCCCACTTGGTCATGGTATATGATCTTTTTAATGTGTTGTTGGATTCTGATTGCTAGAATTTTGTTAAGGGTTTTTGCATCAGTGATATTGGCCTGTAGTTTTCTTTTTTTGTGGCATCTTTGTCAGGTTTTGGTATTAGGGTGATGGTGGCCTCGTAGAATGAGTTTGGAAGTTTACCTTCTTCTGCAATTTTCTGTAAGAGTTTGAGTAGGATAGGTGTTAGCTCTTCTCTAAATTTTTGGTAGAATTCAGCTGTGAAGCCATCTGGATCTGGGCTTTTGTTTGCTGGAAGATTTTTGATTACAGTTTCAATTTCTGTGCTTGTGATGGGTCTGTTAAGATTTTCTATTTCTTCCTGGTTCAGTTTTGGAAAGTTGTACTTTTCTAATAATTTGTGCATTTCTTCCAAGTTGTCCATTTTATTGGCATATAATTGCTGATAGTAGTCTCTTGTGGTCCTTTGTATTTCTGTGTTGTCTGTTGTGATCTCTCCATTTTCATTTCTAATTTTATTGATTTGATTTTTCTCCCTTTGTTCATTGATGAGTCTGGCTAGTGGTTTGGCAACTTTATTTATCCTTTCAAAGAACCAGCTTTTGGCTTTGTTGATTTTTGCTATGGTCTCTTTTGTTTCTTTTGCATTTATTTCTGCCCTAATTTTTAAGATTTCTTTCTTTCTACTAACCCTGGGGTTCTTTATTTCTTCCTTTTCTAGTTGTTTTAGGTGTATAGTTAGGTTATTTATTTGACTTTTTTCTTGTTTCTTGAGGTATGCCTGTATTGCTATGAACCTTCCCCTTAGCACTGCTTATCCAGTGTCCCACAGGTTTTGGGTTGTTGTGTTTTCATTTTCATTCATTTCTATGCATATTTTGATTTCTTTTTTAATTTCTTCTGTGATCTGTTGGTTATTCAGCAGCGTGTTGTTCATCCTCCATATGTTGCAATTTTTAATAGTTTTTCTCCTGTAATTGACATCTAATCTTACTGCATTGTGGTCAGAAAAGATGCTTGGAATGATTTCAATTTTTTTGAATGTACCAAAGCTAGATTTATGGGCCAGGATGTGATCTATCCTGGAGAATGTTCCATGTGCACTTGAGGAAAAGGTGAAATTCATTGTTTTGGGGTGAAAAGTCCTATAGATATCAACTAGGTCTAACTGGTCTATTGTATCATTTAATGTTTGTGTTTCCTTGTTAATTTTCTGTTTAATTGATCTATCCATAGGTGTGAGTGGGGTATTAAAGTCTCCCACTATTATTGTGTTACTCTTAATTTCCCCTTTCATACTTGTTAGCATTTGTCTTACATACTGTGGTGCTCCTATGTTGGGTGCATATATATTTATAATTGTTATATCTTCTTCTTGGATTGATCCTTTGATCATTATGTAGTGGCCTTCTTTGTCTCTTTTCACAGCCTGTTTTAAAGTCTATTTTATCTGATATGAGTATTGCTAATCCTGCTTTCTTTTGGTCTCTGTTTGCATGGAATATCTTTTTCCAGCCCTTCACTTTCAGTCTGTGTATGTCCCCTGTTTTGAGGTGGGTCTCTTGTAGACAACATATATAGGGGTCTTGTTTTTGTATCCATTCAGCCAGTCTTTGTCTTTTGGTTGGGGCATTCAACCCATTTACGTTTAAGGTAATTATTGATAAGTATGATCCCATTGCCATTTACTTTATTGTTTTGGGTTCGAGTTTACACACCCTTGTTGTGTTTCCTGTCTAGAGAAGATCCTTTAGAATTGTTGGAGAGCTGGTTTGGTGGTGCTGAATTCTCTCAGCTTTTGCTTGTCTGTAAAGTTTTTGATTTCCCCTTCATATTTGAATGAGATCCTTGCTGGGTACAGTAATCTGGGCTGTAGATTATTTTCCTTCATCACTTTAAGTATGTTCTGCCATTCCCTCCTGGCCTGAAGAGTTTCTGTTGGAAGATCAGCTGTTATCCTTATGGGAATCCCCTTGTGTGTTATTTGTTATTTTTCTCTTGCTGCTTTTAATATTTGTTCTTTGTGTTTGATCTTTGTTAATTTGATTAATATGTGTTTGGGGTGTTTTGCCTTGGGTTTATCCTATTTGGGACTCTCTGGGTTTCTTGGACTTGGGTGATTATTTCCTTCCCCATTCTAGGGAAGTTTTCAACTATTATCTCCTCAAGCATTTTCTTACGGTCTTTCTTTTTGTCTTCTTTTTCTGGGACTCCTATGACTCGAATGTTGGGGCATTTAACATGGTCCTGGAGGTCTCTGAGATTGTCCTCATTTCTTTTAATTCGTTTTCTTTTTTCCTCTCTGATTCATTTATTTCTACTATTCTATCTTCTATTTCACTAATCCTATCTTCTGCCTCCATTATTCTACTATTTGTTCCCTCCAGAGTGTTTTTGATCTCATTTATTGCATTATTCTTTATATACTGACTCTTTTTTATTTCTTCTAGGTCCTTGTTAAACCTTTCTTGCATCTTCTCAATCCTTGTCTCCAGGCTATTTACCTGTGATTCCATTTTGATTTCAAGATTTTAGATCATTTTCACTATCATTATTTGGAATTCTTTATCAGGTAGATTCTCTATCTCTTCCTTTTTTGTTTGGTTTGGTGGGCATTTATCCTGTTCCTTTACCTGCTGGGTATTCCTCTGTCTCTTCATCCTTTTTATATTGCTGTGTTTGGGGTGGCCTTTCTGTATTCTGGCAGTTTGTGTAGTTCTCTTTATTGTGGAGTTTCCTTGCTGTGGGTGGGGTTGTACGGGTGGCTTGTCAAGGTTTCCTGGTTAGGGAAGCTTGTGTTAGTGTTCTGGTGGGTGGAGCTGGATTTCTTCTCTCTGGAGTGCAATGAAGTATCCAGCAATGAGTTATGAGATGTCAGTGGGTTTGGAGTGACTTTGGGCAGCCTGTATATTGAAGCTCAGGGCTGTGTTCCTGTGTTGCTGGAGAATTTGCGTGGTATGTCTTGCTGTGGAACTTGTTGGCCCTTGGGTGGTGCTGGGTTTTAGTTAGGTATGGAGGCGTTTGATGAGCTCTTGTCAATTAATGTTCCCTGGAGTCAGGAGTTCTCTGGTGTTCTCAGGATTTGGACTTAAGCCTCCCGTTTCTGGTTTTCAGTCTTATTATTACAGTAGCCTCAAGACTTCTCCATCTATACAGCACTGTTGATAAAATATCTAGGTTAAAGATGAAAAGTTTCTCCACAGTGAGGGACACCCAGAGAGGTCACAGAGTTACATGGAGAAGAGAAGAGGGAGGAGGGAGTTAGAGGTGACCCGAATGAGATGAGGTGGAATCAAAAGAGAGGAGAGCAAGCTAGTCAGTAGTCACTTCCTTATGTGTGCTCCACAGTCTGGACTGCTCAGAGATGTTCACAGAGTTATACAGAGAAGAGGAAAGGGAAGAAGGAGACAGAGGTGGCCAGGAGGATAAAGGGGGGGAATCAAAAGGAGTGAGACAGATCTAGCCAGTAAACAGTTCCCTAAGTGTTCTCCAAAATCACTGCAGATGGTGATTGCAGCCATGAAATTAAAAGATGCTTACTCCTTGGAAGAAAAGTTATGACCAACCTAGATAGCATATTCAGAAGCAGAGACATTACTTTGCTGACTAAGGTCCGTCTAGTCAAGGCTATGGTTTTCCCTGTGGTCACGTATGGATGTGAGAGTTGGACTGTGAAGAAGGCTGAGCACCGAAGGATTGATGCTTTTGAACTGTGGTGTTGGAGAAGACTCCTGAGAGTCCCTTGGACTGCAAGGAGATCCAACCAGTCCATTCCGAAGGAGATCAGCCCTGGGATTTCTTTGGAAGGAATGATACTAAAGCTGAAACTCCAGTACTTTGGCCACCTCATGCAAAGAGTTGACTCATTGGAAAAGACTCTGATGCTGGGAGGGATTGGGGGCAGGAGGAGAAGGGGATGACAGAGGATGAGATGGCTGGATGGCGTCACTGACTCGATGGACATGAGTTTGAGTGAACTCTGGGAGTTGGTGATGGACAGGGAGGCCTGGTGTGCTGTGATTCATGGGGTCGCAAAGAGTCAGACACAGCTGAGCGACTGAACTGAACTGAACTGAAGTGTTCTTCACTGTCTGGAACACACAAAGAGATTCACAGAGTTGGGTAGAGAAGAGAAGGGGGAGGGAGGAGATAGAGGTGACCTGGTGGAGAAAAAGGAGAGTCCAAATGGGGAGAGAGCAGTCAAGCCAGTAAAGTAAAAATAGGTACTGAAGATTGGATTCTTAAAGGTACAAAATTGATAACAAATACCAAAAAGCAAAGATTAAAAATCTAGGGAAGAGGTTGGATTTTCAAAAATACAACATTAAAGAACAGGAAAAAAGGAAAAAAAGTCACAAAAATTATAAAAATATATATATATGAAGTTTCCTTTAAAAAATAGGATTTCTCTTTTTAAATTTTTTTGCAAAGTAATAGTAGGTTATATAAATGAAAATTAAAGAAGTAATAGAGGTCTTAAAAATTAAAAAATTTTTAAAAAGATAGTAAAAATATATCTAGGACTTTCTCTGGTGGTGTTGTGGGCAGTGTCAGGTCAGTTCATTTTCGGTTAGTTCCTTGGTCCGGCTTGTATTTCTCAAGATCTATAGGCCCCTTCCTATGTAGTCGGTACTAACTACAGGGTTTTAATCTATTGCAGCTGTCACTTCCAACACGGTTCCCTCTGTTTAGCTTCTTCTGTTTGCTGGTCTCTTCAGTGTCTGATTTCCGCCCTGACACAAAGGGGGCGGTGGTGGACACTTTTTTTAGGCTCATTTGTTCAGTCGCACTGTGGGGAGGGAGGGACGCTGGAAACAAATAACACTGGTGTGTGCTCGCAGTGTCTCAGCCACACTGGGTCTGCCCCCGCTCACAGCGCGTGTGTCCTCGCTGCCCACACTGCTCAGGCTCTGGGTTGCTCTACCGGGAGCCATCTGAGGCCTGCCCTGGGCTGCATGCACCTCCCACGTCTAAGCTGTTCAGGTTCAGGCACTCAGATAGTCCTCAGAGGCGCAGACTCGATTGGGCCTGCGTTTTGTGCCCTTCCCAGGTTTGAGCAGCTCAGGTGATGAGGTGTTTGGGGAGCGTGGTCACTGTGACTTATTGCCTCCCCTGTCCCTGGCGTTCAGTTTTCTGGGTGTACAACCAGCGCACCTTCTTAGGCGGTTGTTGACCATCCAGAACCCCAGGAAGTCTTAGTTAGCAAAGAAGCCTGCTTGCAGTTTGGTTGATAATGCCTCTCTGGGGCATTGCCCTTTTCCGGCTCTGGCTGCCTATCACCGGAGCGGGATGGCCTGCAGCCGGCTATCTCTGTTCAGTCCTTTGTTCTGTGAGTGGACCAGACCTGATGGTGTCTTCAATTCAGTTCAGTTCAGTTGCCCATTTGTGTCCGACGATCTTAGATTAGGGCTTTTCCCATGGTAGCTATCCCACAGTCTGGTTTGCTAGCCCAAGTTAGTTCCTTCAGATTGCCCTTGGGGTGTTCAGGGCTGGTCCTTACTCTAAGCAATGCAGCCCGCGCCTCCCTGCCCAGCCCACGCTTGCTAGTGGCAGGTGCAGGCATCTGCACTGCTTCTCTGCTGGGGAGGTTACCGTTGGGCACGTAATCTGTGGGTTTTAATTATTTATTTATTTTTCTTCCCAGTTATGTTGCCCTCTGAGTTTCCAAGGCTCACCACAGACTCGGCAGTGAGAGTGTTTCCTGGTGTTTGAAAACCTCTCTCTTTTTAAGACTCCCTTCCTGGGACGGAGCTCCGTCCCTACCTCTTTTGTCTCTCTTTTTGTCTTTTATATTTTTTCCTACCTCCTTTCGAAGACAATGGGCTGCTTTTCTGGGTGCTTGATGTCCTCTGCCGGCATTCAGAAGTTGTTTTGTGGAATTTACCCAGCGTTTAAATGTTCTTTTGATGAATTTGTTGGGGAGAAAGTGGTCTCCCCGTCCTATTCCTCTGCCATCTTAGGAGTGCCCTCTGAAAAAGTTTTAGATTCAAGGTAAAAATCTTCCCAACCAAGGGACTGAATCCACATCTCCTGAATTGCAGTCAGATTTTCTACTGCTGAGCCACCAGGGAAGTCCTACTATAACTAAACTAAAATTAAAATCCCAAATGACTTCAAGATGGTGGGGTTTGGATGGTATCAAATCACTGGATAACTTTCAGGGAAATTATAGAGATATTAACAAACACCATAAGGTCATAGAAAACATATTTAAATATGTGTTAAAACATAAGAATGATCAACAGAAAAATGGAAATAGGTTATATAATGTCCAAAGTATTGGAGGAAAAAAATTCCAAGTATTTAAAATCATTTAAACATATAGTTTAAACACATAGTTTAAAAAAAGGGAAATGAAGTTTTTTTAAAAAGTAGGATACATGGAAAAGTTAAGATTGTAGAAATCCATTCAGTCATATTAGTGATCATGATACTTGTAAATGGATTAAATTTCCCCTATTGAAAAAGATTCACAGATTGGGTAAAATAAAATCCAGTGTGGGTCATGGTATGAAAAGATTGGAAAGCACAACTCCCAGGTGCTACTAGTGGTAAAGAACCTGCCTGCCAATGCAGGAGACATGAGGCGTAGGTTGGATCCCTGGGTGGGGAAGATCCCCTGGAAGAGGGCATGACAACCCATTCCAGTATTTTTGCTTGGAGAATCCCATGAACAGAGGAGACTGGTTGGTTACAATCCATGGGGTTGCAAAGAGTTGGACACTACTGAAGTGACTTAGCATGCGTGCAGCACACACATACTTTCAGGATATATACCCAGGAGTGAAATTTCTGAGTCAGAGAGTATGTGCCTATTTGGTTTTACTAGATGCTGCCTCATTGCTCTCCAAGTTAACTGTATTAATTACCTTTAGAGTCATATTAGAGTTCCCATTGCCAAATCTCCATATTGTTAGGCTTCAAAATTTTTGCCAGTATATTGGGTATAGATTTTATCTCATTATTGTATTTTATGTTACTTTGCTTACTAATGAGGTTGAGCATCTTTGTATGTGTTTTTTTGCTCTTCAAGTTTATTATTTGAATAGCTTGTTCCTATGATGTATATATACTTTGGCTTGTTCTTCCTGGTTTGTAGGATTTCTTAATAAATTTGGATAGTAGCCTTTTATTAGTCATATGCATTATAGTATCTTCTCTTTGATTTGTCTTTTCATTTTGTTTATGGTATTTTGGAACTCTACAAGTTTTAAATTTTAATGAAATCAAATTCTATAGATTAGCCTTATTGTGATTTGTTAAAAAGTCCTTTTGTTTCCTAAAGTCATAACCAGATTCCAAAAAGCCCAAATTTTACTTCCTTAGGAAAGTCTTCTCCAATCCTTCAAAATAAATCATGTTCCATTGTTACGTGCTGTTAGGATTTTTTTTTTTTTTTTGTCATACCACGTATCATGTGGGAATTTAATTCCCTAATCTGGGATCAGACCCATGCCCCCCACAGTGGAAGTACAGAGTCTTAACCACTTACAGAGAAGTCCCTGTTACGTGCTTTTATGATACTGTTTTCTCTCTTTTATTACACTTCTCTCAGCTATAATTATACATTTATTTGCATGATTAAACAAAAGTCTAAAACCTCCACAAGGTAAACTCCACGAGGTCTCAGATCATGCCTTATATTCTCACTTTCATTACAGTATCACCAGAATTTAACATAGCTCCTGTCACATAATACCTGACATTTATTAAGTTCTTACTATATGCAAGCATTTTTCTAGGGCTTCATATGTACTCATTTAATACTTTGGACAAACAACATGAGGTAGTGACTACATTAGCCACATTTTAATGACATAAAAACTGGGGCACAGAGAAATGAGCTGCATATTCAGTATCTCACAGCTAGTAGAGAGCAGGGCCAGGATTCAACCCCAGGTGGTCTGGTTCCACATCCTCTGCTCTCAACCTTTAACGTATAGGGTAAGAACTCAACAAATGTTTCCTGGATGAAATGAGTGACAAGTCTACAATTTTAGCATGTTTTTATCAGAAATAGAATTAACATTTTAAAAAGAAAAATAGCATATTTGAATAACAAACTACCGGCTGTATCTTAAAAAGTTATTTCTAACAGAATAACGCATATTCTTTCAAATATTCATGGAGCAACAACAAAAATAAATATTAAGAAACTGATTGTATTTAAATAAGTTTCCTGGCTAAATGCAATAACAGTATGAACTAATAACAGAAGGAGGGAAAAAAATACACATTTTTATTATTGTACTTCTGAGTATGATTTCCATAGTTAAATGCGTAAGTATTCTGTGTACAACTCAAACAATTTTGATGTGTACACCTAAGTACTAGGTGTGTGCTCAGTCATGTCCAGCTCTTTGCAACCCCATGGACTATAGTCTGCCAGGTTCCTCTGTCCCTGGAATTTTCTAGGCAAGAATACTGGTGTAGGTTTCCATTTCTTTCTCCAGGGGATCTTCCTGATCCAGGGATTGAACATGCATCTCTTGCAGCTCCTGCAATGACAGGCAAATTCTTTACCACTGTACCACCTGGGAAGCCCATAAGTTCAGTTCAGTTGCTCAGTCGTGTCCAGCTCTTTGCAACCCCATGGACTGCAGCATGCCAGTTCTCCCTGTCCATCACCAACTCCTGGAGCTTGCTCAAACTCATGTCCATTGAGTCAGTGATGCCATCCAAACATTTCATCCTCTGCCGTCCCCTTCTCCTCTTGCCTTCAGTCTTTCCCAGGATCAGGGTCTTTTCCCGTGAGTGAATTCATTGCATCAGATAACCAAAGTATTGGAGTTTCAGCTTCAGCATCAGTCCTTCCAGTGAATATTCAGGACTGATTTCCTTTAACATTGACTGGTTTAATCTCCTTGCAGTCCAAGGGACTTCAAGAGTCTTTTCCAACACCACAGTTCAAAAGCATCAATTCTTTGGTGCTCAGCTTTTTAATAGTGCAACTCTCATGTCTGTACATGACTACTGGAAAAACCATAGCTTTGACTAGATGGACCTTTGTTGGAAAACTAATGTCTCTGCCTTTTAATATGCTGTCTAGGTTGGTCATAGCTTTTCTTCCAAGGAGCAAGTGTCTTTTAATTTCATGGCTGCAGTCCCCATCTACAGTGATTTTGGAGCCCAAGAAAATAAAGTCTGTCGCTGTTTCCATTGTTTCCCCATCTACTTGCCAGGAAGTGATGGGATTGGATACCGTGATCTTTGTCTTTTGAATGTTAAGTTTTAAGCCAGCTTTTTCAGTCTCCTCTTTCACTTTTACCAAGAGGCTCTTTAGTTGCTCTTCACTCTCTGCCATAAGGGTGCTGTCATCTGCAGGTTCTGAGGTTATTGATATTTTTCCCTGCAGTCTTGATCCCTTGTGCTTCATCCAGCTTGGCATTTCATATGATGTACTCTGCATATAAGCTAAATAAGCAGGGTGACAATATACAGCCTTGTTGTACTCCTTTCCCAATTTGGAACCTGTCTGTTGTTCCATGTCCAGTTCTAACTGTTGCTTCTTGACCTGAATACAGGTTTCTCAGGAGGCAGGTAAGGTGGTCTGGTATTCCCATCTCTTGAAGAATTTTCCACAGTTTGTTGTGATCTACACAGTCAAAGGCTTTGGTGTAATCAATAAAGCAGAATAAATATATAAAGTTTATATATAAATATAAAAAATATATAAAGATGAAAACCCATAAGTACCCATTATTCAAATGAAGATCTAGAACAGTTCCACCACTCCAAAAGGACTTCTCCCACCCTTTTTCAGCCATTCCCCAACCCAGAGACAATCACTGTCTGTTCTTCTTTTTTTAAAAACTTGTTATTTATTATGTATTTCTGACTGTGCTGGGTCTTCATCGCTGTGCTTGGGCTTTGTCTGGTTGTGGCAAGTGGGAGCTACTCTCTAGCTGTGGTGTGGGGGCTTCTCATTGCAGTGGCTTTTCTTGTTTCGGAGCATGGGCTCTGGGGTGTTTAGGTTTCAGCAGTTGTGGCACAGGGACTTGGTTGCTCTGCAGCATGTGGGATCTTCCCTGACCAGGAATTGAACCCATGTCCCCTGCATTGGCAGGCAGATTCTCAACCATGGGACTATCAGGGAAGCCCCACCATCTGTTCTTGAAGTTGACATAAATGGCATCTTGCTGCATGTACTCTTTTGTGTCTGGCTCTTTTCATTCAACATAATGTTTTTGAGATGCATCCCTGTTGTTAATTGTGTGTAGCAGCAGTTCATTCCTTATTTATTTATTCATTTTCTGTGTAGTGTCTCTTTGTGTGGATATATGACTGTTTGGTAACCTGATTTTCAGTTTGGGGTTACTGTAAATAAAGCTAATATAAACATTTGTGTACAGGATTTTTCTGAACATACGCATTCATTTCTCTTAGTTATGTGGCTAGTAATAAAATCTCTGGTTTGTAGGGTGGGGTTATGTTTAGTTTTATAAGAAACTGCCAGAGACTGTCACTCTTTTCCAAAGTGGTTGTGCCATTTTATATCAATACTTCCATCAGAATATACAAGATTTTTTGTTCCACTTTCTTACCAACATTTGATATTTGACATCATATAAGTGACAGCCATTGGGTGGATGTCAAGTGGTATTTTACTGTAGTTTTAATTTGCATTTCTCTGATGACTGCTAATGTTGAATACCTTTAACATGTTTATTGGCCATTCAAATATCTCCTTCTCTGAGTTGCCTGTTCAAATTTTGCCCATTGAATAATAGGTTATCTTTTTAATTTATCTTTGCTATGCTGGATCTTTATTGTTGCACAAGGGTTTTCTCTAGTTGCGGTGTACACACAGGCTTTTCATCGCAGCAGCTTCTCATTGTGGAGCATGGGCTCTGGGGTGTGCCGTCTTCAGTAGTTGTGGTACAGGGGGTTAGTTGCTCCACAGCATGTGGGATCTTCCTGGACCAGAGATCAAACCGGTCTCCTTTGCATTGCAAGACAGATTCTTAACTTAACCTTGGCAGAGTGAGTGCAGAGTTAGGACCACTGGACAGCCAGAAAATTCCCAAGATTTTTTAAATGAACTTATGAATCAAGAAGCTAGCTTAAAAAAAAAAAAAAGTTAAGGTAACACTCCAAAAAAGCAGAAGGAAAGAATTAATAAACATGCAAAAATGTGGAAGTTAATAGAGTAAATGCAAAATTGAAGCCATTCAATCGTGTCTGACTCTTTGCAACCCCATGGACTGTAGCCCACCAGGCTCCTCTGTCCATGGGGTTTTCCAGGCAAAAACACTGGAATGGGTTGCCATTTTCTTCTCCAGGAGATCTTCCCAATCCAGGGATTGAACCCAGGTCTCCTGCAGTGTAGGCAGACGCTTTATCATCTGAGACACCAGGGAATTAAATGCAAAAAAGAATAACTAATCAAGACTTTACAATTCCAATTATGAAAGAAGGAAGAAATTAATGAAACATTAGAAATAAGAAAGCACATATATTCTGTTAGCAGATTTAAAACATAAAAGCATACCATGCTCAACCTCATTAAATAAATTTGAAAAACTAGATTAAAAAACAGGTGGTTTCCTGTTTTTTACAGGTGGTAAACATAAATTCTAAAATTAAAGAGAGATAAATAATTACACAAACATTTAGCAGTTAGTCAAAGTTAGTCATAAAGCTCAGATCATGAAGGCAGATAATTTGAGGGTTATATCACTTCTTTCCAAACACATAATAAACTTGGAAGCTTGTCAACTCATCTGTGAGGTTTGTATAATGGTATACCAAGACTAAACAAAGCTATCATGGGAAAAGAAAACTATAGATCAATCACTGTTATGAACAAAGATATAAAAATCCTAAATAAAACATTACTAAATTAAATCCATTAATATACTAGGTGAATAATACATCTTAACTAAGTGCAGTTTATCTTTGGAATGCCAAGACATTTCAACATGGGAAAATCTATTAACGTTAATTCATTTGATCAAGAATTAAGAGAGAAAAATCATAACATCATCTTGATAGATTAACAAAATTTAATTCAACAAAGACCCATTTATGATTTAAAAAACCACTTAACAAAATAGAAGTTAAAACAACCCTATTTTAATAAAGGAAAGAAACCCCTCTACAAACATCATATTCAATGGTGAATCACTAGTTTGAAATCAGAAACAAAGAAGTGCCACCAACACTAGCCTAGCAAATGGAATAAAAGAGTAAAAAAGAAAATATAAATATTATAAAAGAAGAGACAGTTATTTTTACTTGCAAATAATATAACTATTTAGAAAATCCATGCAAATCAACTGAAAAATGAATTGAACTAAGAAGAGAATTCAGCAAATTGTTCAGATACTATACCCCATTAGTAAGCAACTATGAAAATGTCATGAGAAAAAACGATGACATTTATAAAACTCTAAGCCACCCAGGAATGATGAAATGAAAAATGTTTAAGATGTACCTGGGAGAAACAGAGCTGAAACAATTTCCTAAAGATTTAAGAAAGCTTTACTGAAGAAATTCTCAGACGTCTGTGTAGAGGGAGGTATGATAGGGCCCATGTGGGTGAGATGAGTCCACATTATAATATTTGACCAACAAATTCCTATCAAGATTGTGGGTTTACTTTTTTCTTGGATAGATTTTCCAAAATTGAAAGTAACAACTCCTCCTACCTGTCAAAACTAGATGCTATTTTAACCCTTTACCATGACGAATCCAAGCTGTTGTATTTTCTATAATTTGATTTATAGGTTTTGCAGAACTGAAAGCTAACCCTCAAAATGACCTCAAGCCATTTATTCACTGGACGGTTGAAGTATGTCATACAAGAGTTGTATCTTTTGGAAGGGGACTGCAGGGGTGAAGATGGCTCTTGGCTGATCTTTAGGCAGCAGGGAAAGACTGGTATTGGCTGCAACATGATTTGGGAAGACTAGTGATCACAGAGCTGTGGAGTTAACCTCATCTAAGAATGCAGCTGGTTTAGAGGAACATCCATCCTCTGGTCACACAGAGATGTTTTTTCAACATGTTTTGAGCACTGAGATCATGTGCTGCTTTGCTCCTTACAGAGGCAGGCTGGCATCAGGAACTGTAGCTGTCAAGCTCTCATGGGTTTATATGTGTGTGTGACACATTTGAAAGTGGCCTTGCAGACTAATCAAGACCTAACCTTCATGTCCCAGCTGGGAACTCCAAGAAATCAGGGCATACCTTGGGGGTCAGTTGAAGTGTTGGGGGAGAAACAGTAAAAGAGACTTTGATGTTTAAGATTCTGAAACACTGATAATCAAGCAGCCTGGGTAAAGAGGAGATGCATGATAACCACTAGACAGCATAGTAAAAAGCAGAGATATCATACATGTATACCTGTGGCCGATTCATGTTTTATGGCAAAAACCATCACAATGTTGTAGGGTAATTATTGTCCAATTAAAATATAAATTAATTAATAAAAGTAGAGATATCACTTTGACAACAAACGTCCACAGAGCCAAAGCTATGGTTTTTCCAGTAGTCATGTATGGGTGTGAGAGTTGGGCCACATAGAAGGCCAGGTGCCAAAGAACTGATGCTTTCAAACTGTGGTGTTGGAGAAGACTCTTCAGAGTTCTTTGAACTGCAAGGAGATCAAAAGAGTCAATCCTAAACGAAATCAACCCTGAATATTCATTGGAAGGACTGATGCTGAAACTGAAGCTGCAATACTGTGGCCACCTGATGCAAAGAGCCAACTCACTGGAAAAGACCCTGATCCTGGGAAAGATTGAAGGCAAGAGGAGAAACAGGCAGCAGAGGACAAGATGATTGGATGGCATCACTGACTCAATGGACATGAGTTTGAGCAAACTCCGGGAGATAGTGAAGGACAGGGAAGCTGGTGTGCTGCAGTTCATTGCAAAGAATTGGACACAACTTAACGACTGAACAACAAAAACAAAATGGCAGGTTAGAGACATTTTCCAAGAAGCTGGTAGCTTGTCTTGAGCTAATGAGAAGTCAGCAAATATATGCCTTTCTAGGGCTGGTATGAGGGCTTCCCCAATGTCTCTAGCAGTAAAGAATCCACCTGCAGTACAGCAAATGCAGGTTCAATTCCTGGATCGGAAAGATCCCCTGAAGGAGGAAATGGCAACCCACTCCAATATTCTTGTCTGGAAAATACCATGGGCAGACGAGCCTGGCAGGTTACAGTCCATGGGGTCACAAAGAGTCAGACACGACTGAGCTCATGATGGATGGAGGGCTGGTATGACCTGAAAAAAAAATTAAAACACCCTACATGTAAAAGTTATGACCAACCTAGATAGCATATTAAAAAGCAGAGATATTACTTTGCCAACAAAGGTCTGTCTAGTCAAGGCTATGGTTTTTCCAGTGGTCATGTATGGATGTGAGAGTTGGACTGTGAAGAAAGCTGAGCACCAAAGAATTGATGCTTTTGAACTGTGGTGTTGGAGAAGACTCTTGAGAGTTCCTTGGACTGCAAGGAGATCCAACAAGTCCATTCTGAAGGAGATCAGTCCTGGGTGTTCATTGGAAGGACTGACGCTGAAGCTGAAACTCCAATACTTTGGCCACCTCAGGCGAAGAGTTGACTCATTGGAAAAGACTCTGATGCTGGGAGGGGCAGGAGGAGAAGGGGACGACAGAGGATGAGATGGCTGGATGGCATCACCAACTCGATGGACATGAGTTTGGGTGAACTCCGGGAGTTGGTGATGGACAGGGAGGCCTGGCGTGCTGCAATTCATGGGGTTGCAAAGAGTGCACGAGTGCAAGAGTGCATGGGGTTGCACTCAGTCAGACATGCACTCAGTCAGACATGCACTCAGTCAGACATGACTGAGTGACTGAACTGAGCTGAACATGTAAATTAAAATATTCTAACAACTCCTGATTCTAGGGGGAACCATGGTGGCAGGATGGCTCTCATAAGCTTATTTCTTCAGGTGTCAGTTCATCCAGTGAATGTCCATGGCCTGCCTCCCATGTTCCAGTCCCCAGTGCATAGTCCAGGTTGATAAGTGTAGAAACCAGGTCCCAGCAGGAACAATTAAAACGGCTTTGGGCATTTGCCCATTTTCACAGCCACCTTGCTCTCCATGGTTAATAGAGACTGAGTGTGGAGTAAGTGACTTCCCGCTGGTGGCAGGAGTCCAGAAGCCACAGCTGATCGCTGCCCTGCACTCCACTCCAGTCCTGCCCTAGGGCAAAGCAGGAAATCACCTGCCTGCCTCAGGCCCACTTGGGCATCTGGCAGAGGACACGAGCAGCAGCAGCTGTAAGAGCAGTAGGTTGTTTTCTGGTCTCAGCGCAAAGAACAACAAAATATCCTGTTTGATTAAATTGAGGGAAGCTGGCCAGTTCTGAAACAGGTGGGCTGTTGACTTTGCTTCTTGACAACAATTAACTGAGGTTTTGTATCCTGTTCTCAACACCCCACATCTCCTGCCTGGGTCCAGTGTAGCCAACAGTCCTGCCTGACAAAGTTCCTTTGGGGACACCAGCAAGCCCTGCATGAACTCCGCTCCACTTCAGGTTTTGCGTCTGATCTTGAGTTCATTCCTCAGTCAACTTAGGATAACGGCATGTATTGTCTGGGCTGGAAGGTACCTCGCATCCTGTGGGGAAGGAGGCTGAATAAGTTAGTTTCAAAATAATGATGATGAGGTCCACACAACAGAAGGATGAGCCCATTCTTTGGCTGTTCAGGTTCCTTTTTAGGTGAAAGGAAAACCACAGCAACAACCTCCCAAGTAGGAACTTAAACAGTAACATTCAGGTGCTCAGATATTTGAAAGCCACAATTTAAAAATCATATGTGAAACCAACAGGTTCAGGAGCGATGAGACTTTTTTTTGAATTCTTGTTTTGCATCTGACCCCTAACATGTCTGCTTCACCTCTCCTTGGAATATACATTGTCAGGCTGTTTATCAGGTTTGACATCATGTTTATCTGGCTCCAGCCACTCTGGAGAAGGGAGTGGGTTTTGTTTGTTTGGTGTTTGTTTTTAAGTTCCACATTTCTCTGGAGCATTTGGAAAGGGTACTTGAGTGGAATTCAGTACACATATAAGACTTTTAAAAGTCAGATATCATAGGATGAAAAGGAAGGCTGAAAAAAAGGAAATGCTGTTTGCATAAAACTGACATTCCCTGACTTTGCCAAATTTTGTCCAAGAGGTTAGTAACCTTCTGTTTCAAAACAGGAAAGAAGCTGAATCACAGGGAGTCACCTACACACAGACTTTGCTAGATAATTATCCAGCTGACAGTTCAGAGAGCTTAACAAACCCTACTCTGTGGCCTCTGAAGACTGAATTCATTATGCCTTAAATAAGAGAAAAAAATTCCCATTGGGATTTTCAGATCTTAGTGCTTTCTTTAAATATGTGGTTTACCTGTTTAAGGACTTGGCAAACAGGATAAAATGTCTTTCTTGACAGTTACATCTCAGGCTTTAATTATTCCTATTTTTGATCTTCTAGCTGTGGATCTGGAATTAAACATTCTTTAATGTGGGTAGTTGCTTTTTTAAAAAGCCGTTTTCAACTTGCAGACTTTTTTTTTCCTGCATGAACGGCTGGGTGGAGAGAGAAAACAAAGTGCCAACTACGACCTTTTTGTTTTCCTGGGAAGCTGATGGGCAATTATCTGGAAATGTCTGGTGTGTCTTGTGCCACACAGATTGGGAAAAAGTGTGAGGAGTGCTCAGAGGTGCCGTGGGCGAGACAGACACAGGGGCACAGCCAAGGTAGCTTCCCCCACCCATGTCCTTCAGCAGCAGTGACGACGGTCTTTGTTCCTACCTGCTAGGTGGGCTGTGAGGTCAGGAGTTGCAGGTGGGGAGAGCCATTATGTGGGGCTTTGGAATATTATTTCCATAACTTCTATCCAAATGGCCAGAAAAGACAGGTTTACCTAAGAGGATTCTCTTTCAATGCTACTCCTCTGTGGTTGTAGCTTAAAAAAAGATGGCTATTAAGAGGGGACCTGTTAAGAAAAATGAAAACAGTCTCCTGTGTGCCACCCACATTTTGGGAGAGTTGGGAACTTAGCAAAACTGCCTTTTGTTCCCCCATGTTGGGTTCTGGGGTGGGGCTATGCGTGGTGATGGTGAGCTTGACATATGTGGGTCTTTTTAAAAAATTATGCATGTATCTGTTTGCAAAGTGTAGATATATATTTCTCTCTATGGAAGTGAGGCAGAGTGGGCATACGGAAATGTGAGTAAACAAGATAGTTCCGGAGAAAGAGGAACCGTCGCAAGAACAGGAAGGACTGAGCTCTCTGGGATCACAATAAACAGGCAGAGAGAGTCTGCAGCATGATGGATTAGCTTGGAGTGGAGAGCTGACGGGGCGGTCTCTATTCCTTCTCTCTTGAGACACGAAACCTCCGAAGAACTCTGCTAATGACGAGAGGTTACTGAGGCATGAGAAAGCGATAATAAAGCAGTCAGCCACAGTGTGGCTGTGCTTACTATGTTCCAGATACTGTTCTCAGTGCTTTAGACACCTAAACACTGTGTGCAGTGTTTCATCCCCACAGCAACCCTGTAAAGGAGGAGCTATTATGATCCCCATTTTACGGTTGTAGAAACCGAGGCACAGACAGATTGAGAAACTTGGCTGAAGTCACATACACAGTGAGTGGGAAAGCAGTATTTAAACTTAGGTAGTCTGAGACCAGAGTCCATGCTTGTTATTGTTTAATCGCTAAGTCATGTGCAACACTTTGCAACCCAACGGACTGCAGCCCATCAGGTTCTTCTGTCCATGGGATTTTCCAGGTAAGAACCCTGGAGTGGGTTGTCATTTTCTTCTCCAAGGGATCTTCCCAATCCAGGGGTTGAACCTGGTCTCCTGCTCTGGCAGGCAGATGCTTTCTTTACCCCTGAGCCACCAGGGAAACCCAGAGTTCATGCTGTTAATGACTAAAAGTTTACTGGTAAGAAAAGAATCAGGTAAAACAGTAAGTCTAGGTAGGAAATGCTGTGACCAGGACTTGAAGGACATCAGAGTGGGGATGGGAAGTTCCACTAGAGGAACTGGAGGTAGTCAAGGGAAGGAGAGATGGAGGAAAATTTTCTGCATCACTTTTCGGAGCCACCACCTCCCTGAGTCATCAGATCCCCACCACATTCCAAGCTGGATGCAGACTGTCCCGAGGAGCATGTGATCTCTAGTGGAATCAAGAGAAAGTAGTCCCTGCTCTCCTGGCCCCAGCTTATTCCCAGGCTGGCATGTGAGGATGAAAGTGTGTAGGATTTAGAATCTCTAGGGGCTGGACTGCCCGTGCCTGTCAGGCAAGTTGAGGACCCATCCAAGGGGAGGATGGTTGTGGTTGCTATTGGTGAAGAGACAGCCGATGATTAACAGGGTTGCCTGCCAGCCATCAGTGGGTCTTCGAGAGAAGCTCAGAGGACTCAACAGCAACCAGTACTGAACTCCAGAACAGGGTCTCCAGCATGACTGAGCAAGGAGTTATCACGAGGCTTTTACCTTCCCTTCTTCATAAAGGTGGATACATGGGCTTGGAGAGGTTCAGTGACTTGCCCGCAGCTCTGCAGCTGGCAAACAGCAGAGGCAGGATGAGTGACGCGATGGCCGTGTCCTCTACCCCATGTGTTCAGCCACAGGTATCACACCAAGACCCTGGCTATGCCTCTGTGTGTGGAATTATACAACCTCCTCTTTTCTGATTCAGCTGGGGTTCATGTGAATGCCCAACCCCCAGCTAAAAGTTTATTTAGTGTTTCCCATGGGACACTAATAAGCATAGGTGTGACTGAAATTATCAGGGCTTTGAGGAGGGCGGCACAAATGACTCATTTCTCACCTCTGTCTATAATGGCAGAGGTGCTGCTTTGGGACCAAGTGCTGTGAAATCACAGGTGCAAAAATCAGAGCTGTTGGCTCATAGCCAGTGAACTGCTCCATGCCCTTCCTAAACCAGAAGGTTCTGCAGCCCCCAGTCCTTCTTCTAGAGCAGGCATGTAGGTCATATCAAATTTAGTTCCCATGATACCCTATCCTCAGGGGGGTTTTGAGGCGGGGACAAAGAAAGAAGGGGTTTTGAGTGACACCAAACACAAGAGCTACATATTATTAAACACTTCCTACACATCAACGTCCTTGGCGTGAATTATCTCATTGGATTAACATACCAACCTGATGAAGTGGGGACTGTTTCTAAAACCCATTTTATGGATGAGGAGACTAAAGCTTAAGTAGATGAAATCAGTTGTTCAAGTTACGTGACCTGAAAGAGCCTCAGAGAATAACCATCAGGAATATTGTCACTCTCGTTTTGATTGTGTGAGATGACGCATCTGTTGCAATAGATTGAGTTTGGAATCAAACCTGCTGTCTATGGTCTAAAGGGAAACCTGATGCTGCCCATTTCTCTGGCCCCTGACCTTGGCCTCTGAGGCCGTGGGAGTCCTGAAGAGGGAGTTCACTCAGCTCCAAGAGGAAGGAAGCCCCTCGTCATTTCCCCAGATGAAGCCTCCTACTTCCCCTCTTTCAAACGGACTTGGAAGAACTCCTGAGTCTGGTCTGGGATTAAGGGTCGTAGGGATAGAAAGAAGTCTTCAGAGCTATATAATTTCAAGTCTGGTCAGGAGGTCTCTGGGAGGAAGATATCCTTAAGCATCAAATCTGAGTGACAGGCTGAAAACTTCAAGGTCTTTCTGTATCAAAGAAAGAAGTTTGTTAACTAGAACTAGAACTGGATGTGCAAGGTGGTCATCTCAGGTGGATTTTCCCTTGGGGTGGGGGGCAAAATTATAGTGCAAAGCATGGGATTCAGCCCACTGTATGTCCCTTTACAACTTGCTTTGGGTTTAGGGCTAAAAGGAAGACAAGCAGCCTCTGAGTTCTTTCTCCAACTGTGGTATAGATTTGGGTTTTGTTCTGAGAGGAGTTAGTGTGTGTGTGTGTGTGTGTGTGTGTGTGTGTGTGCGCGCGCGCTGTGTTTTCCTAGCATTATTGATTTCAGAAGAAAGATGATCTTTGGAGATAAATCATTTTATACATTAGTAGAGTCTCTCTGTTTTATAGCTGAGAAAAGTGAAACGAGGGGTTCCCAAGGTCATTCCTTGACTGCTAAAGCTAAGGCTCGAACCCGTGTCTCGACCCCGTGTCCAGATCCCAAGACTTGCTTATGTCCAATGGCTCACCCATGCCTTTGGGTGCTAGAGGCCCTTGTCTACCTCAGAGGCATTTGGACAAATTCCTCATGATTCCTCTTCTCTGAGGACATAATGTTTAAGCTGTTATAGTACAGTCTTAAAAATAATGTTTGGTGTCACAAAGATGGTCACTTAAACGTCCAATGCTGGAGCTTCCCTGATGGCTCAGTGGTGGGGAGTCTGCCTGCCAGGGCAGGAGACACTGGTTTGATCCCTAGTCTGGGAAAGTCCCACATGCTGCAGAGAAACTAAGCCTGTTTGTCACAAGTATTGAGCCTGTGCTCTAGAGCTCAGGAGGTGCAACTACTAAAACCCATGCGCCCTAAACCCATGCTCTGAGACAAGAGAAGCCACCACAATGAGAGGCCCGAGCACTGCAACTCGAGAGTAGCCCCCACTCGCCACAACTAGAGAAAAGCCTGAGCAGCAACAAAGGCCCAGAACAGCCAAAATAAATAAATAAATACAAATTAAGCATCTCATGCCCTGCTTCCCTGAGAACAAAATAGCAACATTTTTTGTTGTTGCAAATCTTCCCAAAATATTTGTGACCACATTTGTGCCTTAGTAATTAGAGTCTGATGAACATAACACATTTTCACATGATTCAAGATGCCACAGTACCTCACGGTCACCATTTTAGAGCTCTCTAAGCACAGCTTGTAAGACACCACCTAGTTTAACACTTTTAAAGTGATATTTTTGGTCATATCACCTTTTATGTTTATAAAAGTAAACAGTAAAATGTCTGATTAATTGAGAAGTTTGGGTTACTTGAATTCTGGTTAGTGGAGGTCTTTTTACACTATATGGTCTGCGTCACCCTTGCCCTGCCTGCCTCCTCAGACAAGTTGTGAAGAATATTTCATGGCCTAGAAACTTCTTGAATTTTATAAAAATACCATGCATTCTTCCTAGCCTAGAGCATGCTCACTGTAAATCAAACAGAAGAGAAGATAAAACACCGAAGTAACTGACACCCAGCCTGGAATAGGAATCCGCCTAAACTTCCTGTAGCTTCTCATTTGATGTCAATCTAAAGGAATCAGGGCTCTGACCCCTTCTCAGGCCACATCTGCTGTGGTGCCTGTCCTAGTGGCCCTGCCCAGAGAGAGATGTGAGAGCTGCCTGGCATGACTGGTATGTTTTGAATCTCCAAATGGACAGCCGTTCTGACAGGAGAGATCAGATGCCATCTTTCTCCCTCTGAGGCAATCGGGTTTTTCAGTCTGTATAAATGGCACTGCCTCTGCCTGCCTGGATCATCCTCGCAGGGTCTGGTGATTGCCTCATAAATCAGGGCTTTTGTTTGCCTTCCTTTAATCAAACAGAGCGGGAATGATTAAATGTGTTCTTAATGTAATCACCCTTTTCTTTTGGGGCCTGGGGAAACTTGGGCCTGGTCTCCCCAAGATATCTGTTGTGTTTATCCAGGGGAGTTTTCAGGGAAGGAACAGCGCACCTGGAAGGGGGAACTGATGATGGGCTGTGTGGGGAGCAATGAGGAAAGCCAGAAACCAAGGTCAGAAAATAAGGCATAGCTGGGTCGCCTGGAAATGGAACGGAAGATTCAAAGGGGCTCCAGCAGGGTCCTCACTCAGGTACTCCTCCTGTAGGACAAAATATAGTACAATCCACCTCTGAAGATGTGGAACTGGCAGGTGCTGAGGGCTGACTATGGGCGGTGGCCAGAATCAATGCCTGTGATTCCAAGGAACAACTGTATCTATACTCAGTGTGATGGCCTCTTTCCCTCTCGCTCTCCACCATTAGTGACTCCTGGTGCTCACAGCCTTAGCTCATTCTTAATTTTGATTTCTTTAGCTCTACATTTACTTCATGACTCTTCAGAAGTCATTTCTTCTGCCAATAGGAAAGTCTTGTCTGATTCATGGTTCATATTAGTGAGACAGAGAAATTTAATTATTATTTTCTCCTTCTTTATGTTTTTTGAAACAGGGGTCATAGGTAATTGGAAAGGTAATTGGATTTTTTGTGTGTGGCAGGTCTCCAAGCCCTGGTCCAGTGAGTTGTGCAGGAGTACGGATGGAGCGAGATGGTTCAAAAGTACACACCTAAGCAGCAAGGGTTTTACGTGGACTGGTTTCTCTTTGAACAGAGCATGGTCCAAGCGGGCACCAACTACCCACCAATACAGCCGGCACTTATAGGCATTTGAGAGTCTTTAGAGCAGCCATAAGCTCTCCCTAAACTGCCACTCCCACTGGAGACCTGGTTCTGTAGGAGGCTGGAAAAAGCTAGGAGAAGGTGAGAAATATGTCCTTGGCTCTAACAGTTAAATATACATTTTGAACTCAAGGGCAAAGCCATAGCCGATATGGCTCTTCTAGAGTGGAAGAAAAAGAGCCACACTCACAACCTAGCGGCCTGCCCTGTGCTCCTGGCTCTTAACCTGGCTCTGGAATCAGATTAAGGCTGTCACCCGCACGTGCGCGTCCAGGCGCTCGCGCATGCGCACACCGGGAGGCCGGGGCAGGTGTGGTGGAAGACTGGAGACTGCCTGCGGTCTTGGTGGGAAGTCTCCCAGGGCCCCTGTCTTGTCGGCCGAACGGAGAAGCCGGCAGCAGCTCCTGCCCTTTCGGCCAGACGTGCCTACAGAGCTGCTATTGTTTCTCTCAGGTAACAAATGTCACGGGCCTGGGCCAGCCCAGTTGCTTCCACGCCCATCAAATGAGAAGGGTGCTTTGTTTTAATTGTCACATTTGTTGTTTGGAGGGAGGCTCCGACCACGGAGTTTTCTGGGTGACCTTTCTGTTAGAATTGCATGCAAATGGCCCAGCGAAAGGTTGTGATTGGTCTGGAAAGGTTATCTCCGTTTGTCTAGATGGCTTTCTTCACTAAGGAAGAAAGTTCAGGCAGGGAGCCCAGGGCTGGGGTACAGCGGAGGAGAAAGGTCATCTGGTCTACACCCTTCAGTCCACAGGGCCCTGCCTGCAGGTGGCGGCTTCTGTCTGCTTCTGGCCTCCTACTGGTTTTTTACCTCAGCCTGGAGTAACCCTGAGGCCGAGGCTCCTTGCTGCTGCTCCCCCAGGTTGCCTTTTTTCCTCAGAACAGGCTCTGTTTGAACTGATACAGTACATCCTCCAGTCGCCCTGAGCTAGGCCATGTAGAGGAATCACCCTTCTGAACAATCCAGGCTGTTAATGGGTTCTTAAAGAGTTTGTTGAGGGGACAATGTATTAAATCTTCACCCTCCAGACAACTCTATTTAAATAACTACCCTTTCTGAACCAAAAAAAAAAATTCTCTGGAAACTCAGCTGAGATTAATGTGTTCTTTATTACCGCAGAGCCACCTGATAACCCCTTTCCCCTAATTTCAGACTGACATTGGGAGTGAGATCGATTTTAAATGAGACATACTCAGATTTTAAGCTGCTGAAGAGAAAGATGTCTGCTAGGATTTATGTGTGGGGAGTGGGGCAGATTTCTTGTCCCACACTGGCCAGTCCCTCCCAGGGAAATCAGACTGTTGACTTTCCTGCTGGGTGGAGGCCTGGAGGCAGCGCAATTAACCTTAGAGGTCGCGTTGGACGAGGGTGGGAGAACGTGAAGCCAGTGACTGGGGCTGTATGTGAGGGCTAGCAGAGAAGGTTCCAGAGGCATGAGGGGATTGCAGTGCAGGAGTGTGAAGGTCTCATGAATCATGTCAGCTGTTGACCGGGGATTCACAACAAAGCAGCTGCTTGTGCAAGCTGTAGCTCAGTCCTTGGGGAAGCAGGTGGTGAGGGCTGTGTGGGGCATGGCCTGCCCCAACCTGTCTCCATTAGCTGTAATTATACTTGTGACTTGTACTCGGGGACAGCAAGGAGCCATCAAGGCCTGCCGGGACTACCGGAGACCTGCCTTTCTAGCCAGTGGTCAGTCAGCTGTAAAAATGGGCCAGAGTTGGCAACAACAGAAGGAGTTGAGGCCTGAAGCAATTTTTCTTTGAAATCAACTTCTAAATTGCAGGGAGTCCAAATAAATTGACACATTTACTGGTTTGCCAGGCTTTCTCATTCTTGCTTCATTGCCTCAGCCTGGCCATTCCTTGCTAGAGCAGTTCTGGGTGGGGGATGGGGGATGTAGGCGATCTCCTCCCCCCAAAACTGGAGGCAGCAATGAACTGTTTGGAAGGCTGTCACAGGCTGGGAACTTAGGTGACAATTTCTGTGTGCAAGCCGAGTTTCATTACAGCATTACTGAGTGCTTTTCAACTTATAAACTGAAAACATGTTCCACAAAAGAAACCTATAATCTACAGGGGAAAACCCTTGTACACTAAAAAGCAAAGAGGTACCAAGTATTCATTCCAAGGTGAATACGTGTTTTACCACCATGTAGGCTGTCTCTTCAGTCCACCCTCCTGGGGAGAGAAAACCACTTTCTTAGCAGAATTTTCTCATTTACCCAGTTTAAATTCTGGCCTATTTCTTTGTCTAATCATAACTGAAATTCGCTAACAAAAGAAGGCCCTCATGAGTTTTGATTGGTCACTTAGTATTTACAGTAGCATCTTGGTCACTGGGATTTTGAAGTGCTGGCCTGATTGGGCAGCCTAGAAGCACTTAGGGAGGAGTGGTCATTGGCGGTGACAGTCTCTGCGTGGGTGGACAGCTTAGGGACAGGGCTGCAAGCACAGGCATGGATTCAGAATGCAGTTCTGCCACTTGATGGTTGGGCACGGAATGTCATCTAAGACTCAGGTTCCTCATCCATCAGTGGGGAAAATAGTAGCTACCTAATGGTTAGTTTAGGCTTGAGTGATGTGACAGCCCCGGTACACTGTAGATGCTTAGTGAGTGTTGGCTCTCTTTCATCATCACTGAGAATCAGCAGGGCCTACTTTCTCTTCCCAGTGCTGGACAAGCTCAGGCAGTGAGGTGGGGGGATCACTTCCTGATATCATCCTTGACATGAGCCCTGGCTTTTTATCCTCCTGGTGGCACAGAGGTAAAGAATCCACCTGCCAATGCAAGAGATGCAGGCAACACAGGTTCAGTCCCTAGGTTGGGAAAATACCCTGGAGGAAGAAATGATAACCCACTCCAGTAAAATCCCATGGACAGAGAAGCCTGGAGAGCTGCAGTTCCTGGGCTAACAAAGAGTCGGACGTGACTAAGCAACTGAGCACCTCCACACAAAGTCAAAAAGCCAGCTGTGTTGGGGTCTCCCCCTATTCCAAATAGGCCCTTTGAACTCTGACTTCTGCTTTTTCTCCCTTTTCCTCCATCTATCTTCATGCCCTGACTGAAGTCTCACCTCCTCTAGGAAGGCTTCCTGAAGTCACTTGTCATGATTTATAGAGGAATTTGTTAGCACTCTTTGTCTCCTTACCAAATGTAATGCCATGACATTAATTAGCTTTTGATGAATCTGTGTCACCTCTTAAACCACCTGGCTACTATTTTGAGGTCATGGGTGGCTCTTTCTCTTTCCTTGCATTTCCCCCTGTACCCAGGTTAGTGTCTGGTTCAAAACAGGTGTTGAGCAAATGCTTGTTTACTCATAGATTGATGTTAAAAAAAAAAAAAAAGTGGGCTGAAGACTTGTGCAAAGATTAGAGTTTGCCTTGATCATCTCTGGCGTTGATTCGTTCAGCCAAATTTGACTGAGAACCTACTAGGCTCAGGCATATGGTGGTGAGCAAAACACAAATAGGAGCTGATGAGAACAAATGCTTTGCACTGGGATTGGTATTTCTTCTGCAGGTGTGGGGAAGAGGTGTGGAGGTGGAAGGTCACAGCTCCCTTAGCAAGTATTTCACTGGTTTGTACTGTAGCAACTTAGGAACCTGAAGCTGCAGCACCGCCCCCCCCCCCGCCCATCCTCCCCGCCAAATTCCCTAAGCCACATGGTTCTAGGTGAGCCTTGGCCACAGGAGACATTTTGAGTAAAATTTGGAAGGTGGAGGTTAAGCAGGAGCCACAGTTCTTTTTTTAAAATTTATTTTGTTGAGGTATAGTTTATTTACCATGTGTTAATTTTTACTGTGTATCAAAGTGGTTCCGTTTTATATATATACACATTCTTTTTCATATTCTTTTCCATTATGGTTTATCACAGGATATTGAGTATCGTTCCCTGTGTTATGTAGCAGGGCCTTGTTTATCCATTCTGTATATAACAGTTTGCATCTGCTAAGCCCAGCTCCCAGTCCACCCCCCTGCCCCTCTCCCTTGGCAACCACAGTCTGTTCTCTATGTCTGAGTCTGTTTCTGTCTCATAGATATGTTCATTTGTGTCGTATTTTAGATTTTATATATATATGTGATATCATAATGGCTTTTGTCTTTCTCTTTCTGACTTATTTCACTTAGTATAATAATCACTAGGTTCATCTATGTTGCTCCAAATGGTATTATTTTGTTCCTTTTTTATGGCTGAGTAATAGTGCATTGCATATATGTACCATATCTTCTTTATTCACCCCTCTGTTGATGGACATTTAGGTGGTTTTCATGTCTTGGCTATTGTGAATAGTGCTGCTATGAACACTGGGGTACATGTGTCTTTATGAATGGTAACTTTGTCCAGATACATGCCCAAGGAGTGGGATTCCTGGGTCCTACAGCAGCTCTGCTTTTAGTTTTGTGAGTAACCTCCGTTCCATTTTCCACAGTGGTGGCGCCAGTTTACATGCCTATGGTAGTGTAGGAGGGTTCCCTTTTCCAGGAGCCACAGTTCTTAAGCCCTGAATGTGGCTACAAGGCAAGAGCAAGGTAGCAGCTTGTATACACCCATGCCGATGTGCTGGCTAACCCAGGAGGTGCGGGGCAGCACCCAGCTCTGCAGATCTTCCCACTCCTACCAGATCTCCTTCAGCCTCTCCAAGGCCTGGGCCAGCTCCGTAGAATCCCCGCTTCTGCAGGTCACCAAGAGCACCCAGGTGTCGAGACACAGAGCGGCATCTCCCTGGGGTTCCAGACGTCACGTGCTATGTATGCTTAGTCGCTCAGTCATGTGCTATGCTTAGTCGCTCAGTCATGTGCTATGCTTAGTTGCTCAGTCGTGTCCGACTCTTTGTGACCCCGTAGACGGTAGCCTGCCAGGCTCCTCTGTCCGTGAAAATTCTCCAGGCAAGAACACTGGAGTGGGTCATATGAATCTCAGTGTATTGTAGGTTCCAGTTTGCCCTTGCCATCATCCACATCTGCTTCCTTTTCCGAGGACGGTCTAGCTGACCCAGAGTAACTTCAGATCCAACACTAGACACAGATGCAGAGGCCGTGCAAATGGCATGACTTCACTGAAGGAGGTCTAACTCCCGCCAACTCTGATATCCAAGTGTAAATCATCTAGAATGTTTCTGCTTCTCCAGCCAAACCCTGCCTAATCCAGTGTCTACAGCGCATAACATTTGTGGAGCTTCATTGTGTGCAGGTTGGGTGGTCACACTGTGTCTAAGAGAGATTACACGCGAATGATGTGGTGGGGACCCTTCACACCCCAACTTTGGAGGGAGAAACACCTACTGCTCCCCTAGCTCCTGGACTATTCAAGCCGGCCTTGGGGTTGATGGAGAGGAGGTAGAATCTGTGCACATGACCACCACTGGAGGAACAACCGGTTCATCACAACATTGGCATGATGGAGATGCAAAGATGCAAAGCAGCTTCGGTTTGTGTGGCTGGAAGTGAGAGAAGCAGCAGCTTGCTTTCAGTTGAGCAGATTATTGCTTGGCTTCTGCCAGCTGGTGGTAGGAAGAGGTATCAGAGAATCCCACTTCCCAGATTTGGGGGATGTGCGTGTGTGCCTTAAGGGACCACAGCCTTACCTGGTCTTTGGATGATATGGGCCAGGGCTGGGTGGGGGCCACACTTGTGTCCCCCTGGTGCAGCCCTAGACCTCCAGCTCTGGCATCACATATGGGCCAGCACAACCATCACCCAGCAGCACAGCTGTGGGAATCTAGGGCAGGACAAGATGAGCAAAAACACCCAAATTCAAAGTCAAATACACGACAGTATACATATTCATGTGCAGAAAACACAGGGATGTGGAGAAGGAAGTGGAGTGGAATAAGGGAGCCTCCCGGGGGGCGCACTTTATTACCGAGTGATGAACCGAAGCCTTGCTGTCTGTCACTGTTCAGAGCACCGTCATTTTTTTTTTAATCCCTCCCACGCAGCGCTGTGCTATTTTGGGTTCTGTTTTTTTTTTTTTCCCTCTCTCTCACCTCAGTCTGCTTGAGATGCTTGACAAATGAATGTGGAAGAAATACTTTATTTTCCCCAATTTGGATGAGGGGTTTATTCCAGGGTAGCTGCCGCCTTCTTTGTGTCATCATGCTCTGCCTGGGCGGAAGGTGCCTGCTGAGAGCAGAGCCCGTGGTGGTCTCCTCCTGTGGTCTCCTGGCCCAGCTCTGAAGCCCTGTTTGCTAGTGAGAGGCCTTCCTTTAGCCAGGATCCAAGCAGAACAGAAAAGAATGCCAGGTACCCTTTTGCAAAGACCACATACCTCTCCTCTATCTCACACATGGTGTGCCGAAGATTTGTTTAATTTCCCTTTTAAAAAGCAAGACAAGGTCCCATTGTATTTTTGTATTTTATTTCCATTACTCTGGGAGTTGGGTTCATAGAGGATCTTGCTGTGATTTATGTCAGAGTGTTCTGCCTATGTTTTCTTCTCAGAGTTTTATAGTTTCTGGTCTTGTATTTAGGTCTTTAATTCATTTTGAGTTTGTTTTAGACATGTGAAATAGGTAGCTAGTGGGAAGTTGCTGTATAACACAGGGAGCTCAACCTGGTGCTCTGTGACAACCTAGAGAAGTGGGATGGGGTGGGGGGTGGGAGGGAGGTTCAAGAGGGAGGGGACACACGTATGCTTATGGCTGATTCACATTGTTGTATGGCAGAAACCAACACAACATTGTAAAGCAATTAGCCTCCAATTAAAAAAGAAAAAAACACAAAACCAGGGGAAAAAACACCCCCAAAACATGAAACTTGGGACTCTTTTGAGGACAAGAAGGAGATGCCAGAGGAAGTGGAAGCACTTGATGTTATCTTCTTACTGCCTGTTCACCTAAGTTAGCTATTTAATCAAATGAACAGTTGAGGGCCTGTGTAAACCAGGAGACCAGTGAGCACCTCATTCATCCCACTCTGTCTCTCACTGCCCTTGCTGGCCAGGCCTCCTCAGTGTCAGGATGGTGGAAACCTGCATCCCTCGTGTACATCCTCTGCTCTGGGTGAGGACCGAGCTGCGGGCTGGCCCTGCTGTTGCTTCACCTCTTGACCTGTGTTGTCCAGGCCAGGGAGGTGCCAGCTCTCCTCAGAGTAAATTGCTGTGCCGGAACCCTGGGGCTGGGGCTGCCCTCAGCAGTGCACCAGAGGCTGCATTACTTTGAGAAGACTATTTTCAGCTGGGGGACAAACCATTAAACTTAAGAAGCTGCCAGCCGTCTCCAGCAGAGCATGCATCTGAGACTCTGGGCACAGGATGTGGCCAGCTTGCGCAGCCATCTGCAGAGATCAAGCCCTTTCTCTCTGGAGCTTGGTGACACTTCACCTTAAAAAGGGAACGGAGCCAGTTTGGGGCATCAGCTCGGGCCTCATCTAAGTGTGCTAATAAAAAGTTATGTTTCTCTAGGAGCATTTGCAGTGACAGCAGAGAGGTGACTGCCTGGGTTTAATACTCCACTGACAGGTACCTCCAGCCCCTGTCATTTTCCTAGCACCCCCAGGCAGATGCTCCTCCATCCTGCCATGTATATGCTTCTTTATATGGAAATCCTAAAGCCCTGTAAATGGAAGTTAGAGGACTTGGTGAAAATTTCTGAGAGAGCTTCCCTGGTGGCTCAGACGGTAAAGAGTCTGCTTGACAGTGCAGAAGACCTGGGTTCAATTTCTGGTTCGGGAAGATCCCCTGGAGAAGGAAATGGCAACCTACTCCAATATTCTTGCCTGGAGAATCCCATGGACAGAAGAGCCTGGTGAGCCCCAGTCCATGGGGTTGCAGAGAGTTGGACATGATTGAGCAACTAACACTTACGTGGAATCAGACCTAAATGAACCCTGTAATGCTTGGAAGATTTATTTTACAGTATACAATACATGGCCTTGTCTCTCTAAACTGTTTTCAGTTCTGCCTCACATAACTCACTTAACTCTTCAGCGGAATGTTTTACTGTTCCTGTGTTTCTCTGTCACTTCCAAGGCCACGTCAACCACATCATTTCTACCTGAAAATCTCCCCTGGTTAGTACTGGTTTTCCAAACTCATCCATTCTTAAATTTGCACACAAATGCCAGATCCTCTGTGAAGCCTTGACTGAGACCCCAGTGCCCCTGTTCCCTACCCAGAGGGGCTCTCCATCTCCTCTGGATTCCCACAGCTTTTTTTTTTTTTTTTTTTTGGCCACACCACATGGCATGTGGGACCTTAGTTCCCTGTCCAAGGATTGAACCTGTGCCCCCAGTGGTGGAAACACAGAGTCTCAACCACTGGACCACCAGGGCAGACCCTCCCATAGCTATTTACTGTGACATGTTTTATGTATCCTATTCATTTATGCATCATTTAATGGTTGTCTAGCTTCCTGGTATGGTGGTTAAGTATGCGGATTTACGGGGCTTCCCAGGTGGATCACTGGTGAGGAATCTCCCTGCCAATGCAGGAGCTGTAAGAGATTTGGGTTTGATCCCTGGGTCGGAAAGATCCCCTGGAGGAGGAAATGGCAACCTGCTTCAGTATTCTTGTCTGGAAAATCCCATGGACAGAGGAGCCTGGAGGGCTACAGTCCATAGGATTGCAGAGTCAGACTCAGCTGATCAACTGAGCAGACATGCGTGTGGATTCAGGAGGCAGGTTTTCTGGATGCAAACCTTGGCTTGGGTGTTTGTTGTGTGACTTCGGGCAAATTAACTAGACCTTCTGTGCAACTTCTTCATCTATGAGATGGGATAATTAAATACTGTATAGGACTGTTGTGCAAATCAATTGAGCAAATCCATGTTGAACAGCAGTGACTGGCAATATTTAGCAATGTTAGCTGTTTATTATTATTAATTGTTACTATTGTTATCATTATGATTATATCTTCTCCTTTAAACTTTCTGATGGCAGGGTCCCATCTTGTCTATCTTTCTGCTTCACCACATGACTTTGTATATTGAGACATGTTGATTTACTTTGTATATTGATAATGTCTATTTATAAATAAGCAGATGGCCACAGGGGTTTCCCAGGTGGCTCCATGGTAAAGAATCTGCCTGCCAATGCAGGAGATATGGGTTTGGTCCCTCGGTTGGGAAGATCCCCTGGAGGAAGAAATGGCAACCCACTCCAGGATTCTTGCCTGGAGAATCCTGTGGACAGAGGAGTCTGATGGGCTACAGTCCATGGGGTTGCAAAGAGTCAGACACAACTGAGTGAATGAGCACATATACACGGCCAAAGAATAAATAAGACTGCCATTCCTAGCAAATTGATCCCATTTTCCTTCATTAGTTTTAAGCTATAGGGACTTAATAAAATTGACTTAGGCTTCAGATGATGGTATTGAGATACTTTTTTAAACATAATACATCAGATGAGCATCCTTTCCATCTCAGTACGTCAGCCCACACTGTTGTTGCTCAGAAGCAGTATCAAGAGTCCATAGCCCAAACCAAGACTTCTAGCAATGGGCCATTAAGAAATAACACACTGCTGGGCTGAGGCCTGTCTGCAAGTACCTGGCATCTGGTGGTATTCCCTGGCCACTATGCAGAGATTGACCCTGGAAAGCCAGAGGTGTGACTAAAAGTAGAATTTGGAGTTTCAGATACATCTGGCATCAGGGAAGGGCCTTGGAGAAGAGCCATGGAACGTTTCTCATACACGTAGTGCTCCATTGCTCACTCATGTCTGACTCTTTGTGGCACCATGGACTGTAGCCCACTGGTCTCCTCTGTCTATGGGATTTTCCACATAGGAATATTGGAGTGGGTTGCCATTTCCTACTCCAGGGGATCTTTCCGACCTGGGGATTGAACCTGTGTCTCTTGCATCTCCGCATTGGCAGGATGATTTTTTCCCGCTGAGCCACCTGAGAAGCCCATAGACGTAGTGTAACCCCTAAAATTTTGAGAGGTATCCTCGCACAAGTACTGCTGTCCATAAACCTCACAGTCATTTTATAAAAGGACCTGGTGGTGGTTTACGAAGTCTAGGCCATGCTCGGAGAAGGCAATGGCACCCCACTCCAGTACTCTCACCTGGAAAATCCCGTGGACAGAGGAGCCTGGTAGGCTGCCGTCCAGGGGGTAGCAAAGAGTCGGACACGACTAAGCGACTTCACTTTCACTTTTCACTTTCATGCATTGGAGAAAGAAATGGCAGCCCACTCCAGTGTTCTTGCCTGGAGAATCCCAGGGACGGGGGAGCCTGGTGGGCTGCCATCTATGGGGTGGCACAGAGTCATACACAACTGAAGCGACTTAGCAGCAGCAGGCCATGCTAGTTTCTGTTCTGCCTGTTTCTGAGATTCTTGAGCAAGTGAGAGAAAATGTAGTGCTAGAAAAGAGAGGATAGAGAGAGAGAAATTGGAGAAAAATAACCACAGTGGAAATCACCAGGGAGTAGAAGGAGCAATTTCTGTTTTGACATCTTTTCCCACTCTTGTGACCACGAATGAAATGATGGAAGCTGTCCGAAATGTTGATCAACTGAAAGAGAGTGAGGAATGTGTGTGCCCACACTGGCCCTGCCAGTGGCACCCCACAGATTGCTCTGCAGGGGGCAGAGGTGGCCGGTACCAGGTGAATGTGGGTGATGGAAGTGTCAGGGCAGCTGAGCTATACTGACTAGCTCAGAGTTCTTCTTTCTTGATGAAAAATTTGTAATTTTTACAGTGTGTCGAAGCAAATGGGACAGTGACTATTCACAACTGATGCAGTTTGGCATGTCTAGCATACTTCTCAGTGGCACAAAACTCTGTTGCTCTCAGCTTCATGGAGAGAAGCAGCAGGCGGGAGGGGAGGCACTGTTCCCGCTTCGTCCTTGTCATGTTGGTGGCTGCTGTTTGTTTATTTGAATTCATTCAACTCAACCAAAAAGTCATCTTGGAAGAGCTAGATGGCTGTTCTGAGTTTCTTATACAACTGTGTAGGAAAGACCAGGTGGATTTGGGAGTCTGACTGGGAAATAAGGAAGAAGAGAAAGTTCTTGAATAAATTAGTCAAGATCCTGCCCAGCAATAGCTTAGACGTGAGAAATGCCACAAAAAATGTCGGTAAGGGATGTGTGTCCCTCGATGAGATGACGTGTCCAGGAGGGGATTCGGATAGAGCCTCAAGCAGCAGCCAGCCACATGCCTCATTTAATCCACTTTCAAACCTGTGAATGCAGTGGATTTCTGTTGAAAGCAAATATGATTAAGTTGGTTTAAATAATTTAAGGACCAAATAAAATCTTCACAGAGTCGATTGAGGTGTGAAGCACAAATGTCTCTTGAGCTGCAGATTAAAGTGGGAGCAGGGCTCGAATCACGGACTCGATGGACGTGAGTTTGAGCAAACTCTGGGATATGGTGAAGGACAGGGAAGCCTGGCGTGTTGCAGTCCATGGGGTTGCAAAGAGTCAGACACGACTGAGCGACTGAACAACAGCAACAACAAAGCGCCAACGTGTGTGATGGAGGAGGTGTGATCCCCACAGTGTCTGGGGACAGTGAAGCCATGGAGTGTGACTTCCCTTCCTGCACTGGATGGCCAGAGGGGAATTGTGACAGAACTGAAATGTGTGGGAGTCTGAACACTCCGTGTAACCTCCCTGCGCAGGCCCTCTGCTCCCAGGCTAGGAAGTCAAGGTTAGGCTGTGTTCAGCTTGTGCTGGGAGCTGCCTACTCACAGGTTGGAGGCAGAAAGTCCCACGCCATGGCCTGACGTCATCCCAGGAAATAACCTCTTTGACTGCCTGAAACCTCCTGCATCATCCACGATGCAGTGTTCCCTTCCTGGCCCGAAGCATGGTCACAAAGGGCCCCTCTCTGCTTAACTAAGGGTACACTGGGCTTCTTTGGGACTGGGGACACCCTGGTCACAGTACAACCAAGAGAAGACCCCGGACCTCTGTGACCTCCTTGCCCATAGTCCAGTAGCCACTTACAGGACCCTCAGGAGGTATGGGACAAAGCCGTGGACAGAGTAGCTGAACTGTTTATGGCTTGCAGATGACAGAATTACAGAATGGTGGGGCGTATGGCAATGTCCATCTGCATTTTATTTTTTAAAGATTTCTTTTCATGTGGACCATTTTTTTAAAGTTATTGCTGAATTTGTTTCAGTGTTGCTGCTGTTTATTTATTATTTTTGGTTGTGCTGGGTCTGTGTTGCGAGGTGTGGGCTTTCTCTAGCTGTGGCGAGCGGGCCACTCTGCATTGCATTGCGGTGGCTTCTTTTGTTGCACCATGTGGGCTCTAGGGCCCTCAGGAAGTAGCTGTGGCTCCTGAGCTCTAGAGCACAGGCTCAATAGTTGTGGCACATGGGCTTATCTACTCCATGGCGTGTGGGATCTTCCTGGACCAGGGATCAAGCCTGTGTCCCCTGCATTGGTGGGAAGATTCTTATCCAGTGTACCACCAGGGAAGTCTTTGCTTCTGTTTTTAATATTTTGGTTTTTTTGGCAGAGGCATGTGGATCTTAGCTCCCTGGCCAGGGACTGAACATGTACACCTTGCCCTGGAAGGTGGAGTCCTAACCGCTAGACCACCAGGGATGTCCCTTCCACCTGCATTTTAGAGGAATTTACCCTGGGACCTGGCAACCCCACTTTTAGGCATCTATAAATTGATACACCTATACATATATTCAGTGGACGCAGAAAGCTGTTCACTGCGATAGTACAATAGCCAAAGATTAGAATCAACTCAAGTATTTATTAATAGGGAACTGGTCAAACAAATACTGGTACATCTGCACAATGGAATAATACATCACGATAAAAAAGAACGAGGTAAATCTGTATGAATCAACATGGGAGGATCTCTAGGATATATTGTAAAGTGAAAAAAAAAAAACACAAGGTATAGATCAGTATCTATTGTATACTACTTTCTGTAACAATCGTTTGCTTCATTATCCCCCTCCCAAGCCTTTTTTAAGACATTTTTTTCCTAATTGCCACCGCTATGAAATTTTAATATCATGTCTAATCAGTTTATGTGCTGTATGTATATTGTATATCTGTGATTTAGACATAAGAAGAGTAAGAATTTTTCACTTCTGAAAACCAGCTGTCACCTGTTGAGAATGCCTATTCAGTAAGAAAGGGAGGAAATAAATATATGTAACCAACTGGAAGGACACTTAAAAAACAGGTGTGGGCAAGCTCTCTTCAGGTATTCATTTTCATATTATTTTTGTTTTTGAGCTATCTAAATATGTGGCCTGTTCAAAAAATTAAATTGAAAGACGTGAATTCGTTTTTTCTAAAGTGAAACAAACAATAAAGAACGTCTGAGGACTGGCCAAACGAAACACACAAGCAGGCGAGACGTGCTGCTCCACTGACTGCTCTTCCCTGAGCCCCGCAGGGTCCTGCCGGCTGGAGGCCGCCGCTGGCAGAGCCAGCATCCGGTTCCCCCCGGGACCTCCGCCCCTCAGCAAAGGACTCCTGTCCTCCCAGGGTTAGGGTTCAGCACAAAAGGAGCCCGGGAGTACTCTCTGCTCTCGTTTAAGCACTGTTTGGGTTAGTCTTTAAGATCATAGCTTCTACTTTAAAAGCATCAGGATGTCTCAGAGCCTTTGACATAGGGGCTGGAAGGAAGCACGCACCTCCTGGCCTTTTGGAGAGAATGGGAAATGAAGGGGGTAATCACTCACACCCTCTCTTCCTCTTGTGGCCCACAAAAGCTCTTGCCAAGAAGGGCCTGGGATGGGGCAACACAGCCCTGGCAGTGAGAGAGGGATAAAAGGGCCACTCTGGTTCCCAGTCTCCGGGACCAAGGCCGGGTCAGCTTCCTCCAGCAGTGTGCTTCCTCCTCCCAGAGAGATGGCTCCGGAGGAGGAAAGGCCATGCTTCAGGTTGATTAGGAGACCAGACATTCCACTGAGGGCCTAACAAAACAAAATCCAACGAAAACTTGTGTGTACACTTTAAGGTATCAGCAACTTTCATTTGATTGTATAAGGAGACAAGAGGATAAATTCGATTTGTGTGATTGCGCCCTTTCCTCTGCTTAAATATCAAACATTGTCATGCATATTTGGAATAACTGGCTGCTGGTGAATGAGTTTTGTTTTTAGATTGCTACAGTAATGTACCTGGAGAAGAGAGTCAGTTCATTTAGGTCAAGTCCTGGTTGTGTCCCTCAGCGTCACTTTCTCCGTTGGTAGAATGAGTATGGTAATAATCATATCTGCATGATAATGCTGTTGTAGAGAGTGAACAGTTGATATAAGAATTGTTTTGCAAGAGCAAGATATTGTCATTGTTGACATTGTTATTTCTAGAAGATTGGGGGAGGGTCTTGCTTTTTAGAACTCAGCTGGGGACACTTAAGGGGCTTCCCAAGTAGCTCATGCAGGAGATGCAGGAGACATGGGTTCAATCCCTGGGTTGGGAAGATCCCTTGGAGAAGAGAATGGCCACCCACTCCAGTATTCTTGCCAGGATAATCCCCTGGACAGGAGCCTGGTGGGTCAGACACGACTGAGTGATTGAGCACACACAGACATACACACACACACACACGGTACACTTAACCAGCTTGTTGAGCTGAATCGTTGTGCTGAATTCAAATGTCTCTGCTCCACTGAAGGAGATTGTAGATTCTGCCTTCTATAATGTGGATTCATTTCTCAACATTTTTGGAAACATCGAGTCCACTTACGAGTGGGTGGTTTGGATAGCTAGGGTGTTGTGTGGGAAATGGCAGCTTTTGATGATTTGCCTTATGCCTTCTCACCACATCTCCCTGTGGGGCCTCAGGTCTGTCACTTAACTTTTCTGTTTTGTCTCCTTTCTGTGTCTGAGGGGTTGCTGTTTGAAATACACACAGGGAAACGAATCTGCCTCAGGCTGCACCAGTGCTGAGTGCTAGACTATAAATGTTAGAATGCTCCTCTCAGAATTGCGTGGACCCCCAGCACCAGTTTATATCCTAGTGAATTGCCCTCACACCTGTCCACCTTACTAACATGTATTCCTGGCAGAAGTGGCTGAGCATTTTTTACTTTTAATTAAAAAAAATTGTTGTATGCTTATTGTAGAAGAAGTTCTAAAATAAACATAAAATGTATGCAGAAAAAGGCATTACTCATAATCCTACTACTGAGAGTTATGCGATGTTAACCTCTAGGCACATAATAATCTATGTATTTGTTTGTATATATGCACGATGTGTATATACATATACAAATATAGACTATGCATATGTATGTACATATTTATATGCATGGATTTGGGTTTAGACAATTTTGTTTGCTCATTTTTCTTTTGAGGGGCTGCACTGGGTTTTAGTTGCAGCACATGGGATCTTCGGTCTTCACTGTGGCATTTGGGATCTTTAGTTGTGGCACGTGGGATCTAGTTCACTGAACAGGGATTGAACCCAGGCTGAGTGCATGGAAGCACTGGACCACCAGGGAAGTCCCTGCTCACCTTACTTTTATATGCAAATGGAATCACAGTGAATCTACTATTGTGTGGTCGACTCTATTCCTTTTCGAAAATTTGATAATATATCACAAACAACTTTCAATATTAATAAACATATTGTATACATTATTCTTAGCAGAAGTATCCCAACTCCCAACTCGCCTTCAAGAAAAAGAGCCAGCAGCAAGTCTCATGTCTAAAAACATAGGGAACCGGTAGGAAAAGTAGTTCTCCACACTCCCTCTTTCTCCAAAAAAGCGGCGTGTGTGCGTTCTCAGTCACTCATTCATGTCTGACTCTTTGCAAACCTGTGGACTGTGGCCTGCCAGGCTCCTCTATCTATGGAATTCTCTAGGCAAGAATACTGGAGTTGCCCTTTCCTTCTCCAGGGAATCTTTCTGGCCCAGGGATCAAATGCCTGTCTCCTGCATCGGCAGGTGGATTCTTTACCTCTGACCACCTGGAAGCCATCAAAGAAGCAGGTGACTGCAGTAAGGATGTGCTGAACTGCTGAGAAGAGAGATTTCCTCTAGTATGTGTGAGTCCCATGGGAATGACATGGACCTGAAGCTTTTCTTAACGGCAGACTTTCCCAGGTTTGGGTTCCCAAGTGGGTAGCAGCACGGCCACGATGCTGCAGGGCTCCCGGGCTTGCACTGAATCCCGCCCCCACCCCCTTCCACCCCCAGAGAGTCCTCCTGGTTTCCAAGGACCCTCAGGACATCTCTTCAGGACAGACAGAAGGAGAGGTGTTCCGAGGGCTTTTTTGTGTTTCTATTGCCCAGATCTCCCTGGCTTCTGATTTTTTGTTTGTTTGGGGGTTTTGTTTTTGCACCGAAAATGTTTTCCATCTGGGTACATCCTTGTGCTGTTTTCAGCCAGCTCTTTACCATTCTCCTGTTACCATGTCTGTCCTGGCTAGGGTGGCTGCTGTCACTGCAGCCTTCTGATAGTTCTTGTTTACCTCAGGGGGTATTCTTTATTTTAAGACAGGGCTCTGTAGCACACTCAGCTCGGTGCAAACTGCTATCTTCCTTTCCTGGGGCTAGTCAGCAGCAGAATCCAGCCCTGGGGCCTCTTGGCAGACCGCACTCTCTGTCCCTGAGAAGGCCCCCTGCAGCTACCCCATCCGGTCCGTACCTCCTCTATGAGGTAACTGAGTGTGTCCACCCTTGTAGAAACCTGTTTTCTGAGGGAGAAGGGGAACAGTGTTCCATAAGAATCAGAGAGAAAGCCCTGCCCATTTCTGAAGAGGTAAATACCAATTCCAGAGAGCCATGGCATAGACCCTGTCTGCAGGTAGTGCTCTAGGCAGTCGAGAATGGTTCTTGGAGGTTTGGACACAAAGGGCCCTGCTTCTCAGAAAGGAATTACAGAGGAGGTTTACCTTTCTGGAGCAACAGTTCTTAACTATTTTGGGGTCATTGAAACTGTTAGTCTCTCAGTCATGTCTGACTCTGTGCAACTCTATGGACCGTAGCCTGCCAGGCTCCTCTGTCCATAGGATTCTCCAGGCAAGAATACTGGAGTGGGTGGCTGTTCCCTTCTCCATGGGATTTTCCCAACCCAGAGATCAAACCCAGGTCTCCTGCATTGCAGGCAGATTCTTTACCTTCTGAGCCACCAGGGAAGCACTCAAGAAATAAGACCAATAGAGCCTGATAGGGGACCAGCAGGTGTCCTCCTTGCTATGTACACATACAATACAGACACATCACAGACAATCTCAGGAAGTTCACGGACCTGCTAACACCCAGTGAAAGGCCTGCTGGGAGTTAAGTCCAGGAAAAATCTGATTAGAGCTTTCAGTGGAGGAAACCCAAAGCTGTGGAGAGCGATTCTCCATCCCCAAGCTGAGCAGAAGGCAGAGGCTGTTTTCGGGGTAACTTAGGTCGAGCCCCTCCTGACCTTCTCCCATTATTTCTTTACAGGGGAAAGTCAACCTCCAGATTTGTGCTTTGCTGGGTATGTAGTACCTTCTCTGTCAGCCCTAGACTTGGCCTGGAGACCATGGCCGAGGCTTCATGCCCAGCTCTCCCTAAAGAACATCCAGCGGGGCTGGGAGAACAGGCTCTGGATCAACCAGCGTTTACTAACCAGAAGATAAACCCTGCGGCACCAGCTTTGAGTTTGGCCTCTGATAACAGGGACCCCTATTGGCCTTGAAGCTGGTGGACTGATTTATTGTGCCAACTGTGGGAAGCCACTGAGCCCCTCTGCTAGCTGAGAAAGGAGGGCTTCCTGGCATCTGTTTGGATATGTTTTTGGTGGCAGGACAGCCTCATGGACCCAGGCCTCATTCCTTGGCAAGATGGCTGGTGGTGGTCTTGCTCCGACCCATCCGTCAGACCCCGCACCTGGCTGGAGGCCTGGGACTAGGCCAGTGAGGGTGGCGGTGTTATTACAGGGGTTCTGCTGGTTGAGCCCTTGCTCATGGAGCCCTGTGGGACCAGAAGTAGCCTTGGACAAAACTGGAGAGCCTGAGGAGTATTTTTCCTCCTACAGCTTGTTTCAGGGCCACTTCCTTCTGCCACCCCCTTGAAGGTGTGTCCTTCCCATGAGGTCCCAGAGGTGCCAATTCTGCTTTTGGAGAAGAGCCCAGGTTTTGCACAGCTCCTGCGCTGCTCTCATCTCTTCATCAAAGCATGCCTGTTAATAAAGTCCTTCCTTCAGAGCTGAAAAGCTGCTTTCTCATTTGAACTTCAGAATGGCTCTGTGAGATGAGCAGACTTATCTCTTGCTCCCTCATTTACAGAGAAAGGACCCAAGATCCTGAGGAAGTGGGGAGTTGGTGTTTATTAAAAAAATTTTTTTAAATATTTATTTATTTGGCTATGCCAGGTTGGCATGTAGAATCTAGTTCCCTGATGAGAGATCAAACCCAGGCCCCCTGCTTTTGGGACTGCAGAGTCTTAGCTACTGGACTGCCAGGCAAGTCCCAGGAGCTGGTGTTTTTTGAGCAAAGGTGTGACTTCTATGGAGCCCTGGGTTTGAGGTAAAAAGGATCTGGATTCAAATTAAGGTCCTTTTGCCTGACATTATGCCTGGGGTTCATAGGAAAATTGAAGGTGTTCAGTCCTGGTGGAAATACTGGCTGTGATCTGTGGAAAGCCCAGGCATCGTGTTTTGTTGTTGACTTGCTCGTGTGCCGCTCATGTGGTGGCATCTCTTTGGAGCCAGTTTCCATGAATGATGACGCAGTGTGAGGTTGACATAATATGGCCAGGACGTTTCCCAGTGTCCTCACACTGAAATGACACAGCTCATTAATTTTGTTCCGATGCTGTTTTAAATAGCCTGAATCCAAAGGGCACTTTCCGTTCTCATTTCCTTGGCAAATCGCTTGGTGCATTTGCCAGGATTTCTTTGGTTACTCTCAGGTATGGATTAGTGGAGCATTTTAATAGTGCGGCAGACAGAGCCAAACTGAGAATTTCACATTTTCAACATACATGTTTATTTTTTTTAACTTGGAACTCTCCATTAAAGCTTCTTATAAACTCCCGTTTGATGAGTTTGCTGCTGACACACCCACTGTCACTGGCTGCTCGCCGGTCAGTCCTCTGGTCCCTCGCTTTGGCTAACAGAGTCAAGTCCCAGATCTCGGCTGCCAGATGTTACAAACACACTCAAATGTCTTAACATAATGACCCAGGGTACCCAGAAGATGATGCTCTTTCCTCCTGCTATTTCTGCCCTTCCTCACCAACAGCCTGTCTCCCCAGATAGAATTCCAGACAGAAAAGCATCTCTCATCCCACAGCTGGAAGCAACCTCCTTTCCTCAGAAGTCCCTAGTGCTTGTCTTTGTCTTTCATATACCACTTATCACATTCTCCTTTGAAGAATATTCATTTAATCTCATCCACCTGGCTTAGCACCTCTTATAGAAATCTCCTTGGAGGCAAATTCCCTCTCAATTCATCTTTGTAGCCCCATGATACCAAGCACAATATCTTTCACAGATTTTCAAATGAATTAGTGCATTGAATAGGTAGATTAAAACCTTTAAGTATGGAAGAAAGTGATAAGAAGTAGCTTGAATTATTGAAAAGTTAGAAAGTAGTTGAGGCCATGCAGTCATATTACTTTCAAGTATATATCTCCAACTAGGCTAATCTAGTCTTGCATCATAGATATCATGAGGGAACCTATTTTAATGAATAACTGAATTATTATTAATATTCTCTGAATTACTAATATTTATATGTACTTGGTGTTTCTGAAATACTTTTCAGGTCTTTAGAAACAGTTCTTTTTCCTGCTAAGTATTTTACTGTTTCTACTTTGAAATCTGGGGCTTCACTGGTGGCTCAGATAGTAAAGAATCCACCTTCTATGTGGGAGACCCGGGTTTGATCCCTGGGTCGAGAAGATTCCCTGGAGAAGGGAATGGCAGCCCACTCCAGTATTCTTGCCTGGTAAATCCCAAGGACAGAGGAGCCTGGCGGGCTACAGTCCATGAGGTCGCAAAGAGTCGGACATGACTGAGCGACTAAGCACACACACATACCTTGAAATCTAGTTTACACTATTAATTTCTTGTTTGTAGATGTGCATAGATATATTTTAGCTCAACTCCTGTCTGAATGACCAAAATATATTTCTGGGAAACACCAGTCCTGGGAGATGTTCCATGAAAACAACACATTTAGTCATCTAATACTTTTAGGATATACTGTTCCTTCCTCTGTAAGGTACTATTCCTTCCTAGCTAGGTACTAGTTTTCCACAGGTACACTGTATTATTGAGTAGGCATCTGCTGTATTCAGTCACCCTTTACTGGAGCCTCCACTGGTGTCAGGCGCCCAGGTAGGGTCTAGGAATGCACAGCAGACTGACACTGTCCCTGCCCTCTGGAGGCACCTTTAAAACAAATCATTGCAAGGCAGGGTGATGAGGGCAATGGTGATATGGAGGCAATGCAGAGGAATAACCCGCCTGGTCACTCAGAGGGACAGGGTGGCTTCTGAACTCCACTCCTGCCCTGATTGTCTACAGCCTCCCTTGCAGCTCAGCTTCTCTGTTCACCACCATCCACATACCCACCTCCTACCACAGGCAAATTTTGGAAGCTTCTATGTCCTCAGCCTCTTCATTCCTTCCTGTTTCTCTGCTCTTATCCAGTAACATATTGGATACCTATTGACCTGGAGAGTTCATTTTTCAGTGTCATATCTTTTTGTCTTTTCATGCTGTTCACGGGGTTCTCAAGGCAAGAATGCTGAAGTGGTTTGCCATTCCCTTCTCCAGTGGACCACGTTTTGTTAGAATTCTCCACCTGACCTGTCCATCTTGGGTGGCCCTACATGGCATGGCTCATAGTTTCATTGAATTAGACAGGCTGTGATCCATGTGATCAGTTTGGTTAGTTTTCTGTGATTGTGGTTTTCCGCTCAGTTGCGAATGTGTGTCTGGTGATGAAAGTTAAGTCCGATTCTGTAAAGAACAGGATTGCATGGGAACCTGGAATGTTAGGTCCATGAATCAAGGTAAATTGAAAGTGATCAAACAGAAGATGGAAAGAGTAAACACTGACATTTTAGGAATCAGTGAACAAGAATAGGTGGATTTAAATCAGATGACCATTCTATCTGTTACGGTGGACAAGAATCCTTTAGAAGCAATGAAGTAGCCCTCATAGTCAAAAAAAAGAATCTGAAATGCAGTACTTGGGTACAATCTCAAAACCAACAGAATGATCTCTATTTGTTTCCATGGCAAACCATTCAATATCACAGTAATCCAAGTCTGTTCCCCAACCAGTAATGCTGAAGAAGCTGAACAGTTCTGGGAAGACCTACAAGACCTTCTAGAACTAACACCAAAAAAAGGTGTTCTTTTCATCATAGCAGGCTGGAATGCAAAAGTAGGAAGCCAAGTGATATCTGGAGTAACAGGCCAATTTGGCATTGGAGTACAAAATGAAGCAGAGCAACAGTTTTGCCAAGAGAACACATGCGTCATAGCAAACACCCTCTTCCAACATATAAGGGATGACTCTACACATGGACATCACCAGGTGTTCAATACTGAAATCAGATTGATTATATCCTTTGCAGCCGAAGATGGAGAAGCTCTCTACAGTCTGCAAAAACAAGACCGGGAACTGACTGTGGCTAAGATCATGAACTCCTTATTGCAAAATTCAGATTTAAATTGAATAAAGTAGGGAAAACTACTAGGCCATTCAGGTATGACCTAAATCAGATCCATTATGATTATACAGTTGAAGTGACAAGTAGATTCAAGGGATTAGGTCTGATAGACAGAGTGCCTGAAGAACTATGGACAGAGGTTCATAACAGGAGGCAGTGATCAAAAGCATCCCCAAGGAAAAAAAAATGCAAAAAGGCAAAATGGTTGTCTGAGGAGGCCTTCCAAATAGTTGAGAAAGAAGAGAAGAGAAGCGAAAGGCAAAGGACAAAAGGAAAGACATACTCATCTGAATGTAAAGTTCCAAAAAAGAGCAAGGAGAGATAAGAAAGCCTTCTTTAGCAATCAGTGCAAAGAAATAGAGGAAAACAACAGAATGGGAAAGACTAGATATCTCTTCAAGAAAATCAGAGATACTAAGGGAACATTTCATGCAAAGATGGTCACAATAAATGACAGAAATGGTATCAACCTAATAGAAGTAGAAGATACTAAGAGGAAGTGACAAGAATACACAGAAGAATTATACAAAAAAGATCTTAATGACCTGGATAACCGTGGTGGTGTGATCACTCACCTAGAGCCAGACATCCTGGAGTGTGAAGTCAAGTGGGCCTTAGGAGGCATCACTATGAACAAAGCAAGTGAAGGTGGCAGAATTCCAGCTGAGCTATTTCAAATCCTAAAAGATGATGCTGTGAAAGTGCTGCACTAGATGTGCCAGCAAATTTGCAAAACCCAGCTGTGGCTACAGGACTGGAAAAGATCAGTTTTCATTCCAATCTCAAAGAAAGGCAGTGCCAAAGAATGTTCAAACTACTGCACAATTGCACTCATCTCATACACTAGCAAAGTAATGCTCAAAATTCACCAAGCTAGGCTTCAACAGTATGTGAACCAAGAACTTCTAGATGTTCACGCTGGATTTAGAAAAGACAGAGGAACTAGAGATTAAATTGCCAACATCCATTGGATCATAGAAAAAGCAAGAGAATCCCAGTAAAACATCTATTTCTGCTTCTTTGACTATGCTAAAGCCTTTGACTGTATGGATCACAACAAACTGGAAAATTCTTCATGAGATAGGAATACCAGACCACCTTATGTACCTCCTGAGAAGTCTGTATGCAGGTCAAAAAGCAACAGTTAGAACCAGACCTGGAAAAATGGACTGGTTCCAAATTGGGAAAGGAGTACATCAAGGTAGTGTATTGTCAACTTGCTTATTTAACTTCTATGCAGAGTACATAATGAGAAATGCTGGGCTGGATGGAGCACAAGCTGGAATCAAGGCTGCAGGGGGATATATCAATAACCTCAGATATGCAGATGACACCACCCTTATGGCAGAAAGTGAAGAGGAACTAAAGAACCTCTTGATGAAAGTGAAAGAAGAGAGTGAAAATGGCATCCAGTCCCATCACTTCATGGCAAATGGATGGGGAAAAAATGGCAACCGTGACAGACGATTTTCTTGGGCTCCAAAATCACTGCAGATGGTGACTGAGTCATGAAACTAAAAGGCGCTTGCTCCTTGGAAGAAAAGCTCTGACAAATATAGACAGCATGTTAAAAAGCAGAGACATTACTTCCCGACAAAGGTCTGTATAGTCAAAGCTATGGTTTTCCTAGTAATCATATTTGGGTGTGAGAGTTGGACTATGAAGAAAGCTGAGTGCCGAAGAATTGATGCCTTTGAACTATGGTTCAAGACTCTCAAGGGGACTCTAGAGAGTCTCTTGGACAGCAAGGAGATCAAACCAGTCAATCTTAAAGGAAATCAGTCCTGAATATTCATTGGAAGGACTGATGCTGAAGGTCCAATACTTTGGCCACCTGATGTGAAGAACTAACTCCTTAGAAAAGACCCTGATGCTGGGAAAGATTGAAGGCAGGAGGAGAAGGGGACGACAGAGGATGAGATGGTTGGATGGCATCACCAACTCAATGGACATGTTTGAGCAAGCTCCATGAGATGGTGAAGGACAGGGAGGCCTGACGTGCTGCAGTCCATGGGATTGCAAAGAGTCGGACTCGACTGAGCGACTGAACAACAACAACAACCCATGTCCTCCCTCTCGAACCTTCCCATCAGGTAGTTTTAGATTAAATTGTATGAAGTTGCCCACAGTCAACCATTTTGTGCCTAGAAATGGCAGTGTCATGTGGTTCAACTCTGTACTTCTCTGTTGGCCTCTTGACCCTCCTTCCGGGTGGGGACGGAGGAGGAGTTTGCATAAGAGCAGCAGAAAGGCTGTCCCATTCGGGCTGCTATCACCCCACCTCCCAGATTAGCTTTTAGTCTTCCCCCTCTTGACCCCTGAGGCAGTGTCTCCCATCTTCAGCCTCCATCCGCTGTTTCCTCTTAATACACAGAGCTTATTACTCACAATTTTAACCTGCCACTTCCAGAAGAGACCCCAGAGCAGATCCTCCCTGTCTCCCGAGTTCCAGCCCTGTGTATCCGCTGCTGGAGAGACAAGTACCTGTCTCACAGCGGGAGAAAGAATGGGGCCACTGTGTCCACCTGTGATGCCTCCCTCCACCCCTGGGATGAGAGTGGGCACAGAAGTGTGGGTGGACGCATACACCCTTTCCCACTGCTGGAGGCATAACTGAGGCCCCTGCCCTCCTTGCTTCTGAAGGGCACCATCTGTATCCTTCATAGAGCTCTCTCCAAGCAACGACTTTCAGCTGGGGACCAATCTCTTTGCAAAGATGGGAAACTGAGGCACCAGTAAAACACCCATCTGGCCGAGCAGACAGGAGTCCTGCTCAAAGCTAAAAGTCAAAAGTATTACCAGCCTGGATTAAAAAACAACAGCAAAGAATGAATTACAAACCAACTCTCTTGTTGGCAATTAGCATGTTATTGGATGTCTACTATGTGGGACATAGTGTGGGTATGTGGGTGTGTGGGTGGGTGGAGGGGGGTCCCAGGGCACAGATGGAGACTGTGAGGCCTCCTCTCCCAGCAGAGGAGATGAGTTCTAGAACCTAGGAGAGAAATCACATTAGACACATCAGGATGCATTTTTGGCTTCAGGGGCCTGAGGAGTGAAATATTCTCATATATGTCACGGTCACATTTTATGCATCCCGTGCTTTTATGAAGATCCTGCATAATTCAGGACAACTTTTCCCATAGCAGCAAATGTGAAGTCAGGGGGCTGTGTTCCAGAAGCACATAAATCTGTAATTACTATGTTGTCCTCTCGCTTTCAAGCTGCCTCCCCACCCCCAGCATTATCTTTAATATTTGGCAGAGCCTTTTCTTGCATTAACAGCATGTCAGAGTGTATGGATGGGTTTTATCATGGCATTTTGCCACATCTAACTTCTCTTGCCAAGATTTTGATTTGGGGGCCCCTATTATCAGCCCCCATTAACATCCCCATTCAGGGCTCTTTTAAGTGCTACTTCTATATCAGATTTTCTTAAGATAATAAATTCTATCAGTAATGATTAATATTACCAAAATAGTCACCAATATACTAACAGACTCTTTCATATATATAAACATTAAGAAGGTTCACAGATTACAGATCCTGAAAAAGCATGGCAGACATTTCTATTGCCTGACATGTGGGAAAAATGCAAACGGTTTCCAAGGGTCTCTGCTGGTCTTAAAATTATGCAGTTCCTGATGGATTTTTTTTGGGGGGGGGATTCATATTCTGATTTTGTATATGACATGAGACTGTTAAGTCCATACTACTTTAAATCACCTGGTTTGGTTCTGCAATTATGTTGTGATAATTAGCTGGGACCCTCTCCTGTGTACCTGACATTTTCGGCTGGAAATCCCGTCGGCGGAGAGGCAGGCCTGAGCAGTGTGAGAGGGGGTGCAGGGGATGTGCGATGCAGGAGAGGCTGGATCTGGGTGACAGCGGATAGCAATGAGTGGGAAGTGAGCTTTCCACCCCGGGTGTACTGCGCTGCTAGTTGGTCACCTCTGTCCGCAAGGAAATGAGAGCTCATTAACTGCCTCTTCAACCCCCAATAGAAAACACCCCAGGGGAAACTCAAGGGATGTTGATTCCCTGACTAGTTCTTAGGCAGTAGCTCTCAAACAGTGGGCCCTGATCAGTGCCATCAGCACCACCTGGGGGTCTTGTTACAGTGCGTATTCCCATCCAGTTCAGCTGCTGGAGCCTGAGCATCTGCATTCCTAACAAGCTCCCAGGGGATGCAGATTCTGCTGGTCCAGGGACCACATTTTGGGTCATAAGGCTGTTGAGGTCTTTTAGGGCCCATCAGCTCTGTCCCCTAATACCTCTTCACCCACTTGTGTGTGTGTACTCAGTCACCAAGTCGTGTCCAGCTCTTTGTGACCCTGTGGACTGTAGGCCACCAGACTCCTCTGTCCATGGAATTTTTCAGGCAAGAATACTGCAGTGGGTTGCCATTTCCTTCTAGGGAATCTTCCTGAACCAGGGATCGAACCTGTGTCTCTTGTGTTTCCTGCATTGGCAGGTGGATTATTTATCGCTCTGCCACCTTGGGAAGTCCCTTCACTCACTTTTAAGTGCCTAAAATGCACTTGATTATACAGTTAGAGGAAAGGTTAAACACTGTTGAAGCCACAGTGTCAGTGATGAATTCTTTCACGGGATGCAACGACTGGTTCACCTTTTGCTGGTGGAGTGAGGATGAGGGCCCCAGCTTTGACCTGGGAGAGAGGACAGAGGAAGGAATCTGGAAAGCCAGAATCATATCAGAGACTTGATGGTTCTGCACAGGACAGGCCAAAGGGGTCCTGGGAGCCTCCATCTCTCAGAGCAGCTCTGGCTCCACGCTGCTTCGGCTGTATTTATTATGTCTGACTTCACAGAAAGGGGCTTTGTTTAGGGGGTGAGCTAACTGAGGCATCAAGGTATATGAGGTAGACCTTGTCATCCAGGAGTATAATGTTGGATTTTTAACTGTTTCCAGAACGAGACTTAAGCACCCCAACTCTGCACAAATAAGCACTTTCTTATTCCAGACAGACAGGCGGACAATCCTGAAAGAGCCTGCTTTCTTCTCCAGAAGCCAGAGGTCTCTCTTACATGTCAAAATATATTCAGCGTTGAGTGGAAATGACATGACAACTCATTTTCCCATAAAATTCATCTTCACAAAGGACAGCAGGCAATGTGCAAGAGCATGCATGGGATTCCTGAGATTTATTTTTCTTCTTTAAACACACCTTTTACTGTGACTCTGATGATGTGCGTACAATAAAAACATTCATTTTAGAAGGCAGAGGAGTCTCTGAACTGTTTCTATTGTGCATTATATTGGTCAGGAGAGAATAAGCTCATTATTCCCATACAGGCAGGAGAGCAGGAAGTGATTAAACCTTTTGATAAGAAGATAAATGATAGGAAATCCATCTGAAAGCCAGTCAGCATTTCCACACGGGGCCAGCACAAAGCCTGCCTTCTGTGTGGGGCAGCCCTCTCCTTCCAGCTGTTGTCCCCCGTTGGCTGTGACCCTCTTTGAGCCCCACACCTGGGGCAGTAGTGGTTCTTGAAAGCAGGACCCGGAGACGTGGGCACGCCCCGGCCCTTCACTCCTGTCATCCTCAGCACCCTTGGAACCATTTGCTGTTCAGTGCGTGCTTCCCTGATGCTTGATGCTTCCAGATGTTGGAGATCAGGTCTCACGTGCACAGCCTGGGATACACGGGAACTTGGGAAGATTCATTAGGTGGATGGACATATAGATGGATAGATGGAAGCTGATCAAACTTTAAAGTGGCCTTCACTGAACGCTTGGCCTTAGGCCAGACTGTTGTATGAATTGGTAACTGAGAGACCATATGTTTGCATCACTTATCCATCTAGGGGGGCATCCCTGGTGGCACTAGTGGTAAAGAACCCAGCCGCCAATGCAGGAGACTTAAGAAATGCTGGTTTGATCTCTGGGTGGAGAAGATCCCCTGGAAAAGGGCTTGGCAACCCACTCCAGTATTCTTGCCTGGAGAATCCCATGGATAGAAGAGCCTGGCGGGCTATGGTACATAGGGTCACAAAGAGTGGGACAAGGAAGCGACTTAGCGTGCACGCACCCCTCTAAGGGGCAGGTTTCTTCTTGGGGAGATCAAGGGGCACCCATCTTTCTCAGGGATTTTGTGTGCATGCAATGATTTGCTTTATTTTATTTTTAAATATTTATTTACTTACTTATTTGGCTGTACTGGGTCTTAGTTGTGGCACGTGGGGTCTTTGATCTTTGTTGTGGTGTGCAAACTCTTAGTTAGAGCATGCAGAATCTAGTTCCCCAAAGGGACCAAACCCAGGTTTCCTGTGTTGGGAGCATGGAGTATTAGCCAGTTGACCACCAGGGAAGTCTCTGATTTAAGTGCATCAAAAATTGTATCCACTGATGTCCAGGCTCTTAAATAACACAAACCATCTTCAGTTTGTCTGCTTCAGATGTCATAGCTCACATTCAGGGCCTTGAAGGCACTCCGGACATAGGACCCTCCAACTCTCAGCTGCCTCTCATTTCATCTCAGGTCGTGGCCCAGCAGGGTCTGGACTTCCAGTCCCAAGTTTAACATTCAGGAAGAAAGGAGTCACTGAGAGATTATGGAAATACCACTCCATGGCCCACCTTCTTCCTATTTCTGTGCCTCTGTGCTTCAGGTAAAGCATCGCATGTTTAGAATTAGTGACTTGCCTGACCGCCAGCCAGAATCCACTCATTTAACTGATGCGTCTGAACGTCTGTGTAGCAAAGATAAGGATTAAAAATAGTCTAGGTGTTGTTTCTATGCAAAAAAAAAAAAAAGCTTCCTTTTCTTATGTACAGGTAAATATAAACAAAAGAAAACTCCGGACTTCCCATTAGACATCCTGTTTATGCTCTTGATCTCTTCTGACAAATTAACAGCTCTGTCCCTTCCACAAGCCATATTCATCTCTTCACGTTTGGACCTCACGGTGATGGGTTGACAACTCCCAAGAGCACTGAAGAATACATTTGGCTGTGTTGTCAGAAAGCAAGGAGATCCAACCAGTCCATTCTGAAGGAGATCAGCCCTGGGATTTCTTTGGAGGGAATGATGCTGAAGCTGAACTCCAGTACTTTGGCCACCTCATGCGAAGAGTTGACTCATTGGAAAAGACTCTGATGCTGGGAGGGATTGGGGGCAGGAGGAGAAGGGGACGACAGAGGATGAGATGGCTGGATGGCATCACTGACTCGATGGACGTGAGTCTGAGTGAACTCCGGGAGATGGTGATGGACAGGGGGGCCTGGCATGCTGCGATTCAAGGGGTTGCAAAGAGTTGGACATGACTGAATGACTGAAATGAATTGAACTGAACTGATGTGAAAGCAACAGTGCTTTGTAATCCTGAATCAGGAGTTTATCAAATTAGAGCTTTCTCAAGTGTCAGAGTCAATTAGAGGACAAATTATTTTCTGGAACAATACTAATACAATGAGGCCAGTGGTCTCATTTGCTGTCTTGTGTGTGAAATGATATTTTTTACATGGGTGTATTTTTAACAGGTCCTTCTTGAGTTTTTGGATTACCTATTAATACTAGTGAATTTATTAATTTACCTATTAATACTAGTGAATAATACAAATTTATAAAAAATATAAATTTCAGTGAAATTTCTTTGGACCGACAAAAATCTTTCGTTTAGGAATCAAAACATGTACATTCTGATCCACGCTTTGCCATTTACTTACTAGCTTTCTGTCCAGAGTGAACATCTGTTGTTTTTGCCTGCCCATCACCCATGTCCTCATCTTCAAGTACCAGCTCTTTCTCACTCACTTACCATGTTTTCCCTGGGACTGATCCCAAATCCCAGCCCCAAGGAATGTTCTAGGCCAGGACATTCAGACTTATGGTGATTAGTTCAGCATTGGGCATGCAATTTAAACCAGGTCAATGAAATTCAAGCTGTGACGTCTGTTAGAACTACTCCTTTTCATTGGGATTGCCCAGTTGGTAGAATACTAGAGCTACTGGTGGCCATCTTTGTTCACAGGAAAGCAAATGCATTGTCAAGAAATGGAAGAAACATACATGTTTGGGATAATGTTAATTGAGCACCTAGATACAGCCTTGAAAGTGAAAGTGTTAGTTGCTCAGTCGTGTCTGACTCTTTGCTATGGACTGTAGCCCACCAGGCTCCTCTGCCCATGGAATCCTCTAGGCAAGAATACTGGAGGAGGTTGCCATGCCCTTCTCCAGGAGATCTTTCCGACCCAGGGATCGAACTGGGATCTTCCACATTGCAGGCAGATTCTTTACCATCTGAGCCACCAAGGAAGCCCCAGATACAGCCTTACCTGTGCAAATAATGCCTCAGATACAGAAGCTAATAAACGTTCTACATATTTGCCTTTTTCTTTTCCTTCACTGCCTGCTGTCCTTTCCTTCCTTCCTTCCTGGCTTGGTTTTTGTCATTTGCAACCAAAAGAATGGTGATTTTAGCAAAGGCCTTAACCCCTTTGGTCTTTACTGTACAATTGATATATGAAATGAGATTCCCCGCCTGTCAATGCAGGAGACATAAATGACAAAGTTTCAGTCCCTGGGTTGGAAGATCCCCTGGAGGAGGGCACAGTAACCTTCTCCAGTACTCTTGCCTGGAGAACCCATGGACAGAGGAGCCTGGTGAGCTATAGTCCATAGGTTTGCACAGAGTTGGACATGGCTGAAGCGACTAAGCACACGTGCTTTTATGACTCAAACATCTATTATAGAGATGGTGAAGCACCTTTGGAAATGCATTTATCCTGGGACACCAACTAAACATTCGGGGACTGGGAAGAGTCAGTGTACCCCAAAACCTTTCTAAGCTCTGGCTCCCGGGAACAGTGGCTGCATCGTGTTGCTGGCCGTCTCATCTGCCCTCGTGGGTTGGTGAATGAGGTGATCGCTCCCACCAAGTCAGACCCGTCCACAGGGTGAAAACCATTGTAAGCACATGGCTGTCCCTGCAGTATGTGTGACTGGCACACTGACTGACCCAAACTTGGGGGGTGCAGGTAGAAAACAATTTTATTGTTGTTCAGTGACTCAGTCGTGTCTGACTTTGCAGCCCCATGGACTGCAACACACCAGGCTCCTCTGTCCTTCACCATCTCCCGGAGTTTGCTCAAACCCACGTCCATTGGGTTGATGATACCATCTAACCATCTCATCCTCCGTCATCCCCTTCTCCTCCTGCCCCTAATCTTTCCCAGCATCAGGGTCTTTTGTAGTGAGTTTGCTCTTTGCGTCAGGTGACTTAAGTATTGGAGCTTCAGCTTCAGCACCAGCCCTTTCTCATTGTTGACTCTCCAGAAACATTCTCTGTACCAATTTTTATCCATCCATGATAAAATTTCTTGGGAATTCCCTGAATGGTCCAGTAGTTAGGACTCTATGCTTTCACTGCCATGGCCTGAGTTCAATACCTGGTTGGGGAACCGAGATTCTGCAAGCCACATGGTGAGGCCACACACACATAAATTCTGGTCGTTTTAAGAATAGTTACAGTTCAGTAATTAAAAGTACCCAGTCTGCTTTAATAAAAAGCAAACTTGACTGAAACAGGAAAGCCCTGTCCTCCTAGCTTAGGTTTGAGCAGTGGGAGATGGATGAAGGTTGGCTGGATTCTCTTCCATCCCCACTGTCCTGTTCACCTCCTCTTCACTTTACCAGGCTGCTTCTGGCTCCTCCAGAGCCTGGAGAGGGTGGAGAGAGCAGAGATGGGGGTAGGAAAACATATTTGGCTGGTGTCGCTATAACCCATGCTGTTGCCTCTTGGGTAGACAGGTTCCCATCAGGCCCCATGTGGGGTTTATGGGGGGACATTCTTGGGAGCCTTCAACTGCCATGGGTATCACCTTTTCTCCTTCAGCCCCTGTAGTCCACTGGCCCTGTTGGCTCTACTTTCCTTCCAGGTGGCCCATATGGGCTGGGTCTTAGATGTTTTGCTAGGCCAGGTCCCTTCCTGTGGTCCCACATCTCATCCTGGGGAGATGGCCATTGTGGATGTATAGTCAGTGTTCAGGAACCCTCTCTGCTCCACCACCAGGCTGGTTCAGCATGCCTCTGCCTGTGGACTTCTTGAGCAGTGAGCCAGACTTAGCCTCTATCCCCCAAGCATTCCAGGGGACACAGATCAGACTTTCCAAGTGATTCTTTTGAAGCTATTATCAGCTGAATTGAAAAGGGGGAAAGCCTCAGCCCTCCTTCACGACCCCAATGTAGGATGGAGACTTGCAGACTCAGGGCACACTCTCATGCCTCTCCAAAGAAAACCTGGAAGCTTCCTTCACCTCAACCCTCTGGAGTCCTCCAGGCAGATGATGGCTGGTGGACATCTTCACAATGGCCTGCGTAATGGTCAAGCACCCCACTTTGGACTGGAGCTTCCTTGACTCCTAGTGTTCTCTTATGCTTCTCTGCCTCTGGGATCTTAACCAAAACTGAGACGACATAAAGAGCCCCCTGTTAATTTCCTGTCCAGGAACTTCCCTGGTGGCCCAGCGGCTAAGCTTCTGTGCTCCCAGTGCAGGAGCCCAGGTTTGATCCCTGGTCAGGGAACTGGGTCCCACATGCTACTACTAAGAGTTCACATCTGTAATTAAAGATCCCATGTACCACAACTAAGACCCAATGCAGCCAAATAAGTAAATAAAATTAAAAATATATTTCCTGTCCATGCCTTGGGGTCACTGTCAGAGTTTTCTAGTTCTAAGTGCAAGTGGAATCTTCTTGGTAGAGGGGTCTCCAATCCTATCCTTGGATTCTTCCCTCAAATTATCTCTCTGTCCAGGAATCAATAGGATCTGGGCCACCGTGGCCCCAGGAGTGAAGGGGGCCCAGGAGTGAACAGGAGGGTTCATTCTGATTTCTTGCTGCCTTGCTCATTTGGGAGGATTTCAGTCACACCTGATGAGTCTTCAAGCACTCTTCCCAATGATTTGTATCATTATTTAGATTCTAACATTTATCGCTTATCTGAACACCTTTGTGAGTTAGACCCCTAAAAGGAGACCAGAGAGGTTAAGTACCTCACCCAAGGTCACATCATTGCTCTGGCCTCTACACCTTGCTAGCACCCTCTTAAGCTCATTATCATCTGGTAAAAATCCCTCCTCCCATTTTTACACACAGCCTCCAAGATGTCTGCAGATTCATTTTAAACAGAATGCAAACATTTCCAGAATTCATTTCCATTTCCAGCTCTGAGGAGTGTTAACATCGGAGTACTTGGCTGATCATTTTTCCTCTAGCAGCAATAATTGTTTTGAAGAACTTGACACACATTTCACCAGGGCTCAGTGCTACCGGGCGGGCAGGGAGCTGTGAGCAACTGAATTCCAAGAGCTAAATTTACATGGTACGGGTGTCCGGAGAATGAGCTGAACACCCAGCTCCCATTAACAATAATGAGAGGTGTGCGTTAAGCTCTTCCTCGTTGCCAGAAATATATCTTATCCTTTGGGGATCTGTTCTGATCCTTGGCCCTTCTGTACACCCAGCCTCCACAGCATTTGCTCTGTAATTTATAAAAGATGTGTGTTGCACCTGGGTGCCTCCGAAAATTTAACATAATTTAAAAGCATTCAACACCAGCCTTAAATTAAATCTCCCCAAATCCCTTGCCAGACAAGTATAATTAAACTCAGACCCACACAGGTGAGTCTATTAATACATTTGAGGGATCAGGAGACCTGGGCTGGGTCTAAGACAGGAGCAGTTCCAGAGACTGGAGGGGGGAGGAGGATCGTTGCACAGGTGGTGTGGCATCCCGAGGGCAGATCCCAGAGCTTGGGAGGGCGCCATTGTTCCCAGACACTCTGCACGGCAACAGACACCATCTTACTCATCTGGCTCCGCCCATCAAGGAGAATAGCTTTGACTTCCCACTCAACACCTTCCCACTCAAAACACCAGGCTGGCCTGACCCCAGGCTTCTCAGCAGAGCAGGAGGGTAAAGTAATCAGAGTTTCTCCCAGTACTGGGATCACTTGCTCACTGCGAGGTAGAAGGGTACCCAATGGACAAAGTGCTTGAGCTTAGGACCTGAATGATCTGCTGCTACCCCAATAACAGCAACACTTCCCACTTTACCATAGATTTTATTTTCTAAAACACTTGTTTTTAAACCCAAGTCCCTGGAACCTTGGGTAGCATGAGTGAGTGAAGTCGCTCAGTCGTGTCCAACTCTTTGCGACCCCATGGACTGTAGCCTACCAAGCTCCTCTGTCCATGGGATTTTCCAGGCAATGGTACTGGAGTGGGTTGCCGTTTCCTTCTCCAGGGGATCTTCCCGACCCAGGGATTGAACCCCGGTCTCCCACATTGTAGACAGACACGTTGCCGTCTGAGCCACCAGGGAAGTCAGGATAGCATGCACAGTACCACTTTGGGAATTAGAGGGAACTGGTTTGAGTCTTGGCTCTTACTACCCACTAGCGAGTGACCTTCAATAAGTCACGTCACCTCTCAGCTTCATTGTCCTCATCTGTAAGGGGGAAGGGGATAACAGAGTCCACTCTACAATCGCTTTCGTTTTTTTTGAAAGATGTTATCAGTTGGGGAATCTGGATAAAAGGCACACAGGAGTTCTTTCTGTTATTCTTCTTTTTAACTTAGCACTTCATTTTTTATGATAAAATTTATTAAGAAATAAAATATATGTAAATAACATTTTTGAGGACTCAAATACGTGTTATTTAATTTTCTTTACCCTTGACCAATATTTTCTTTTTTAATTTTTAACTTTTATTGGAGTATAGTTGCCTTTTAGTGGCACAGATGGTAAAGAATCTGCCTACAATGCAGGAGACCTGGGTTTGACCCCTGGGTCAAGAAGATCCCCCGTAGAAGGACATGGGAGAAGAATACCCACTTCAGTATTCTTGCCTGGAGAATGCCATGGATGAGGAACCTGGAGGGCTGCAGTCCAAGGGGTTGCAAAAGAGTAGGACACGACTGAGCGACTACCATTTTCACACTTTTGCCTCGACAATGTTGTGTTGGTGTCTGCTTGGGAATCAGTCACATATACACATATCCACTTTGTTTCGATTTCCTTCCCATTAGGTCGCCGCAGAGCACCGAGTAGAGCTCCTTGTGCTCCAGGAGTTTCTCGTGAGTTACCTATTTTATACACAGTAGTGTGTGTGTCACTCCCGATCTCCCAAAGCATCGCACCAACCCCCTTCCTTGGTATCCATATGGTTGTCCTTTGCGTCTGTGTCTCTTCTGCTTTGGTTCCTCTCTAACATTTTTCCAGATTCCACATATAAGAGAGAGTATACAATGTTTGCTTTTCTGACTTCATTCCGTATGGCACCCTCTAGGTCTATCCGCATCTCTGCAAATGACGGTGTTTTGGTACTTTCTATGGCTACTTTTCCCTTGTACATAGGTACCACATCTTCCTTCTCCTTTCCTCCATTGATAGGCATTTAGTTTGATGCTGCAACGAACATTGGAGTGCATGCATCTTTTTGAATTATGGCTTTCTTCAGGTATACGCTCAGAAGTGGGATTGCTGGGTCATACGATGGATCTTTTTTAGTTTTTTGAGGAACCTCCATACTGTTATCTGTAGTGGTTGTGGCAATTTACATTCCCACTAACAGTGTAGAAGGGTTCCCTCATTTTTATTTTTATTTTTGGCTGTACTGCACGGCATGTAGAACTTCCCCAACCAGGGATCAAACCTGTGTCCCCTGCTTTGGAAGTGCAGAGTCTTAACCCATGGACCACCAAGGAAGTCCTGCTGCAGCTTTCTTAACAGACAAACCTGGATGCTGTATTTCCAGAGTTGCCCTACCTCCACGGTGCAAGCTGGATAAATTCACATGATGCTGAATCCCTGGCACTTTATCCCAGATTGCAAATCATCTCAATATTTCTCTTATTTCCAAATCTAAAAGCAAGGGTGCTCCATAAGCTCCTAAGTAAACATGTCCTTGTGCTCCACTCTAGTTGGGATTCTAGAGAAACAGAATCACTCAATTGAGACAATAAAGAAAAAGCCAAATTTAGGACCTGAGCAATCCATGTAATGGCTTTACCTATGTGCTTGGTGGGGTTGGAGGCCCCAACTGGGATTGTGCCTTAGAATTGCATAGTCCAGAGTATGTGTGTGTGTGGGTATGTATGTCTCTGTGTATAATACATTATATATATGTGCTGTGCTTAGTCAGTCATGTCTGGATCTTTTTGACCCTTTGGACTGTAGCCTGCCAGGCCCCTCTGTCCATGGGATTCTCCAGGAAATCCTGGAGTGAACATTATATATATATATGCACATGCATTCTCATTAACCTTTTTTATATTGATTACATGTTGAAATGATAATATTTTGAACTTAATCTGTTAGATAAAATATTTATTTAAATTTTACTGACTTCTTTTACATTTTTTTAATATGGCTATCAGAAAGTTAAAAATTACATATATGCTTTGTATTATATCTATACTATCCTGGAGGTATCTTTTGTTGCCATTGTTAGAGGTAGATACATAGCAACAAGGGGTTTTATTTTTTGGATCCTTGTGTAATTGTTCAGAAACCTCAGAACGCAAACTCCAGTGTGGACATTGCTCTGGGCAACTGGGTCTGGGAGGTATTTCTGTGTCCCCAGTGGCTCAAAGGCTTCGGGCAGTGGAGTCAGAAGTCATCTTCAGCCTGCGTGGTTCACCAACTCCTGTTCATGCGTGTTCTCTCGCCTTCCATGACCAGTGGGCAGCCTCTCTCCAGATTTTGTGTTTATATTCCTGAGAGAAGGGGAATCATACTGGCCTAGCTAATGTCTCTCTTCTCCATCAGCTCTCATGGTCAGTCCCAACAGCATCCATCTAGTGTTTGGATTCACATGAAGCACAGGAAGAAGCTCAGGTGAGGGTCGAACAGCAGAGCGAGAGGAAATCTAGAGAGAGAAGGCCTTTGTTATGTGCTGAGTTTTGAAGTGAAGCGAAAATCGCTCAGTTGTGTCCGACTCTTTGCGACCTCATGGACTGTACAGTCATGGAATTCTCTAGGCAAGAATACTGGAGTGGGTAGCCTTTCCCTTCTCCAGGGGATCTTCCCAACCCAGGGATCAAACCCAGGTCTCTTGCATTGCAGGCTGATTCTTTACAAGCTGAGCTGCAAGGGAACCCTGTGCTGAGTTTTGTTCCCCTTCAAATTCAGACATTAAAATCCTAACCTCCTGAATGTGACTGTATTTGTAGGATCTTTGGAAATGTACTTAATATAAAAAGAGGTCATGAGTTGGGCCCTAATGATTTGCAGCCTAATAAAAGGCTTGGGATGCAGACCTATGAGGGCAAAGATTGTGTGAAGACACAGGAGAAGGTGGTCACTTACCAAGTGAAAGCAGGGGGCCTCAGAGGAGACTGACCCTGGTGGCATCTTGATCTCAAATTTCTAGCCCCGAGAGTTGTGAGGAAGTAGGTTTCTGTTGTTTGAGCCACTTCATCTGCAGTACAGTTTTATAGCAGCCCTAGAACACTAAAGTGGAAACAGGGGCAAACTTTATTTTCTTGGGCTCCAAACCACTGCAGTTGGCGACTGCAGTCATGAAATTTAAAGACGCTTGCTCCTGGGAAGAAAAGCTATGACAAACCTAGACAGCATATTAAAAAGCAGAGACCTTACTTTGCCAACAAAGGTCCATCTAGTCAAAGCTGTGGTTTTTCCAGTAGTCATGTATGGATGTGAGAGTTGGACTATAAAGAAAGCTGAGCGCAGAAGAATCAATGCGTTTGAACTGTGATGTTGGAGAAGGCTCTTGAGAGTCCCTTGGACTGCAAGGAGATCCAACCAGTCCATCCTAAAGGAAATCAGTCCTGAATATTCATTGGAAGGACTGATGCTAAAGCTAAAGCTTCAATACTTTGGCCACCTAATGCGAAGAGCTGACTCATTGGAAAAGACCCTGGTGCTGGGAAAGATTGAAGGCAGGAGGAGAAGGGGACAACAGAGGATGAGATGACTGGATGGTTATTACCGACTCAATGAACATGAATTTGAGCAAGCTCCGGGAGTTGAGCAGACTCCAAACAGAGGAGCCTGGCGTGCTGTAGTCCATGGGGTCGCGAAGAGTCAGACATGATTCAGTGACTGAACAGCAGCAACAAGCAAACTCACACAGCCTCAAAGATGAACTTGCCCCAGGCTCAGGTTTTCTGTCAACTCAGCCTACCTGGGCTGCAGACTTGTGACTGGTGAAGGCAGCCAAGGAGATTTCCTGACAGGAAGTCAGCCCATCCAGGTGCTTGCGACTCCCTGACTCTGTGGCTAGAGGCACCAGCCGTGGGGGGAGCCCTCCCCTCACCCCCGCTGTGGTGCACTCCAACCAGCCGCTCCTTTCTGCTCTGTTGGCTCCTGGAGGACGAGGTCTGCTTTCCACACCTGCTGCTGTCTTTCCCTCCTGAGTTGGCAGCAGGAAGACAAGGACTTGCCCTGGCTTCTCAGCAGCTGTGAGGCAGCTGTTTTTGCTTTGAAAGTCACCAACCTGGGAGCTCCCAGAACTGCTACCCTCTTCAGTGGAACCGGCCCCGAAAGAGCACGTGGCAGGACGCCGAGTGCCTGGAGAAAGTGTAGTTGTCATCCGAGGCCTTGAAACTTTTAAAGTGACTCAGCAAAGCTGTGTACCCAAAACTTTATCAATTATGCATCATAAAGAAGTCGTTTAAATGCTCAATGTACTAATTAAATAGTACTTTAATTCATACCGATATGGAGTCATTATGAACCCCACTCCACCCCTTTGCAAAATGCAGAGGCGCGCAGAATGGACAGCCCTTGAGAAGCCTTGCCTTTGGAGAAAAATACTCAGGCTGTATTAATGGAACACAGTAGAGAGATGGTTCTTTAAGTCCATTTTCTGTACCTGTTTTTGCCTGTCATCCTGTGATTGCGGAAATCTGCAGCCTGAAATCTCTAGTCCTCCTGTCTGCTTAGTTTTTGAGTTCAAGAAAGGGGCAGCTGTTTGGTTCCTGACAGTGTGTGATTTACCTCACTAGCACTGGGCTCTGAAGGTCACACTTGAACCTGGGACATGTGTGGATGTGGCCAGCACCACCCTTCAGAGAGGCTCCACCTTTACCTCCAGAACTTGGGGTTCCTCCAGAACCTATAGCCTTGGATTGTCTCAGGATGCTCCTTATCGCAGCCACTTGCCAGATGCATTGTTATATTGAGAGAAAACGGTTTATGAGAAATCAGAGTGACAGTAATTTAGTTTTTAACAGGGGAAAATTGAAATGCTTCCAGATAAAATTCACTTCCAGTGGTTATCTCGGGAAACTTTTCAGTTTTCTGCTCCATTTTTTGTTAGTGACATTATATTCACTTTAAAAATAATAATAAAGGAGACAAAGCATCTAAACGTCTCCTCTCTACAGTTGAATCACATGCCCCACATCGTGGCTGTGGCAGACCATCCATCCAGACTGCGCAGAGTCTGGGATAACATCCAAGCCGTGTGACCCACCAACAGTCTAGCCCATCACTGGGAGTTTGATTGCCAAAACTGGTGTGTTGGAGAGAGCATCCACGAGAGAGAAAATCCAGAATGTAGCCGCTGGCAAAGGAGAGGCCCTGGGCAGAGCCCACTAGGAAGCACAGCCTTGGCTGCGTGTCTTAGCTCAGCATTCTCTGCCCTTGCCTGACCCGTCTCCCCTTTTAGGTTCTGCCCTCCAAAGCCAGATGGTGTGAAAGGAGCAGGTTTCCCTGAGAACACAACAGAGTGGCCCTGTCTTTAGGGCTGGAGGGGCAGGGGCGAGAGAATAGAGCTGCAGCTTTCTGCCTGCAAAACCCACATCTCAGTGTCCCGCCAGCCGCCTCCTGGCGGTCCCCTCTCCTTCCTCCCATGGGCTTTCCACGGGAAGGAAGGAGGGGGAGGAACCAGGGAACGAGCAGTCAGTATTTGTCAACCATGAGCCAACTGCTCTATGTGAATTAATCCATCTGAGTTGTCACAAGGACTTGGAGAGATTGGGGTGGTAATCTACGTTTTCTTTTTTAAAAACCGTTTGTTCTTGGCTGTGCTGGGTCTCCGTTGCTGCACTGGCTTTTCTCTAGTTGTGGTGAGTAGGGGCTACCTCTCTAGTGGCCATGCACAGGCTTCTCATTGTGGTGGCTTCCCTTGTAGTGGAACACAAGTTCTAGGGTCTGTGAGCTCCAGTCATTATGGCACATGGGCTCAGTGGTTGCAGTTCCCAGGCTCTAGAGCAGAGGCTCCATAGTTGTGGTGCACAAGCTTAGTTGTTCTGTGGCATATAGGATCTTCCCGGACCAGGGACTGAACCTGTGTCCCCTGCACTGGTAGGCAGATGCTTTACCACTGAGCCACAAGCCCTCTACCTTTATAAAATGAGGAAACTGGGGCTAACGACCTAAGAAATGAGTCAACTAACATCATGCAGCCAATAAGACAGGTGATCAAGACTTGAGTCCAGATTTTCTGATATTGAAATTCAGGCTCCTGGCTTGATTTCTGGTGCATCTTGCAGGGTGAACAACTAGTTCCAAGACTCCAAGTCTATTTTTTTCCCCCAAATTTATTGCTATGGACTGAGTTTCTTTTGCCTAGCTTAGCAATATGTGTAGATCAGAGATGCAGGTACACGGTCCATAGAATGGACAACTGGAAGCTGACCACACTAGGCTAGAAAATTGTGGATGCAATAGGTTGTGTGGCTTGGCCATCGTTCCTCCTGTGAACACCGAGCGTGGAGAGTGTAGCCTCCCCGGCTCACCCCCCACTCCTCTTCCACCACTGCACCCAGCACCGTTCTTCACTTAGAACAAGTTTAAAAAGTGTTGAACCACAGTCAGAATAAAGTTGTGAGCAGATGAGCCTTTTATTATGTGCCCCAGTGTGAAGTCTGCATGTGAAGTGTGTACTGGGATCACCTAATCACTAGGGCTCAAAATTGGGTAAGGAGTACATCAAGGCTGTATAGTGTCACCTTGCTTGTTGAATTTCTATGTAGGGTACATCATGTGAAATGCCAGGCTGGATGAAGCTCAAGCTGGAATCAAGATTGCCAGGAGAAATATTAATAACCTCAGATATGCAGATGATACCACCCTAATGGCAGAAAGCAGAGAGGAACTAAAGAACTTCTTGATGAAGGTGAAAGAGGAGAGTGAAAAAGTTGGCTTAAAACAACATTCAAAAAACTAAAATCATGGCATTTGGTTCTGTCACTTCATGGCAAATAGATGGGGAAAAAATGGAAACAGTGGCAGGTTTTATTTTCCTGGGCTCCAAAATCACTGCAGATGGTGACTGCAGTCATGAAATTAAAAGATGCTTGCTCCTTGGAAGAAAAGCTATGACAAATCTAGACAGCATATTAAAAAGCAGAGACATTACTTTGCTGACAGAGGTCCATCTAGTCAAAGCTATGGTTTTTCCAGTGGTCATGTACGGATGTGAGAGTTGGACCGTAAAGACAACTGAGCGCCAAAGAACTGATGCTTCTGACCTGTGGTGTTGGAGAAGACTCTTGAGAGTCCCCTGGACTGCAAGGAGATCCAACCAGTCCATCCTAAAGGAAATCAGCCGTGAATATTGGTTGAAAGGACTGATGCTGAAGCTGAAGCTCCAATACTTTGGTCACCTGATGCGAAGAGCTGACTCATTGGAAAAGACCCTGATGGTGGGACAGATTGAAGGCAAGACAAGAAGGGGGCAACAGAGCATCAGATGGTTTGATGGCATCACTCACTTGATGGACATGAGTTTGAGCCAACTCTGGGGATAGTGAAGAACATGGAAGCCTGGCGTGCTGTAGTCCATGGGGTCGCAAAGAGTCAGACACGACTGAGCAACTGAAAAGAACAGCCACTAATGGGGCACACTTCATTATGCAATTCATTGTTCTTTCAGCAGAGTGGAGAGATTCCTGTAAGCCCAGTAGCCTGGTCACTGTTCTTATGTAGCCAAATGCGACATTTCTCTGCTCTGTGGGGAGGTGGGTGAGGGTTGAAGGCAAGAAAAACAAGGCAAAATACACTGAAGAAATGTGGTCCAGAGAAACAGACTCCTCTGAAGACATTAGAGCGACAACTAAGGGCAGAGTTTGCTAGATGTCTTTCCTTTCTCTGCCGCCTTTATGATTTTTGTCATTACAATAGATCACTGAGCTATTATTTATTTTATATTTTGACTTGACTCATTTGTATTTTGGCCACCTCTCAGGCAATCATATCCATCAAATTACTTTCTAGTTATATAGTTTCCTAAAATGTCCTTAAATTAGGATAATTGGAATAAAAAGTATTTGTGTGGCCTTTATAAATCATCTGAGGGCCAGACTATGGCAATCAAGGCCCAAGGGGACCAAGAACGCTTTCCTCCTCTGCATGGGGCTGTCTGTACTTGGGGTCCTAAGAGCTGGAATCTGCCAGCGTCCACCCTTCGCCCTGGTGTTAGAAAGGACAGTGACAACACAGGCCCTGAGTGACACTGGGGCAATGCCTATCTGTCATGAGAGGTGTGTTTCCTGAGAACCCAGACTGCTTAGTTGTTGCAATGTGAGCAGTAGCCATGCTTCCAGAACCCCAAATCAAGATACATGGTTTGGCCACAAGATAGAATATATATTTTATTATCAGAGTATAATTGCTTTACAATGTTGTGTTAGTTTCTGCGCTACAACGAAGTGAATCAGCTGTACATATACATATACCCCCTCCCTCTTAGACCTCCCTCCACCCCACCCCCATCCTGCCCCTATAGATCATCACAGAGCTCTGAGCTGGGATTCCTGTGCTTTAGCAGGTTCCCGCCAGCTATCTATTTTACCCGTGGTGGTGTATATGTATACATGCATGGGCTTCCCTGGTGGCTCAGAGGTAAAGAATCGCTTGAGATGCAGGAGGCTGGAATGCAGGAGATGAACCCTTCCCTGGGTTGGGAAGGGCCCCTGGAGAAGGAAACGGCTACCCACTCCAGTATTCTTGCCTGGAGAATTCCATGAACAGAGGAAACTGATGGTCTACAGTCCATGGGGATCACTAAGAGTTGGGCACAACTTAACAACTAAACCATCACCACCGCTGTATTGTCAATCCTAACCTCCCAATGCGTCTCGCGCTTCCCCTCCCCTCCTGAGTCCACATTCTGTTCTCTGCATCTGCGTCTCTATTCCTGCCCTGGAAATAGGTTCATCTGTACCATTTTTCTAGATTCCATACATATGCATTAATATACAATATTTATTCTTTTCTTTCTGATGTACTTCCTTCTTTATGGCAGACTCTTGGTCCATCTGCATCACTACAAATGACCCAATTTCATTCCTTTTTGTGGCTGAGTAATATCCCATTGGATATATGTACCACATCTTCTTTGTTCATTCATCTGTCGATGGACATCTAGGTTGCTTCCATGTCCGAGCTATTGTAAAAAGTGCTGCAGTGAACACTGGGGTCCGTGTGTTTTTTTGAATTATGGTTTTCTCAGGGTGTATGCCCAGGAATGGGATTGCTGGGTCATAGGGTGGTTTTATTGCTAGTTTTTAAAGGAATCTCCATCCTGTTATCTGTAGTGACTGTGTCAGTTTACATTCCCACCAATAGTGCAAAAGCATTCTCTTTTCTCCACACCATCTCCAGCATTTATTAATCATAGACTTTTTGATGATGGCCATTCTAACTGGTGGAGAAGGTGATGGCACCCCACTCCAGAACTCTTGCCTGGAAAATCTCATGGATGGAGGAGCCTGGTAGGCTGAAGTCCATGGGGTCACTAAGAGTCAGACACGACTGAGGGACATCACTTTCACTTTTCACTTTTATGCGCTGGAGAAGGAAATGGCAACTCACTCCAGTGTTCTTGCCTGGAGAATCCCAGGGATTGGGGGAGCTTGGTGGGCTGCTGTCTATGGGGTCGCGTAGAGTCGGACATGACTGAAGCGACTTAGCAGCATTCTAACTGGCATAAAGTGATACCTCACTGTAGTTTTGATTTGCATTTCTCTAATAATGAATGATATTGAGCATCTTTTCATGTGACTCTTGGCCATCTGTGTGTCTTCTTTTGAGAAATGTCTATTTAGGTCTTCCACCCATTTTTAATTTTTTTATATTGAGCTGCATGAGCTGCTTGTATATTTTGGGATAGAATATTTTTAAATGAAGCATTTCCCCAAAATATGGAGAGTGAGGTTGTTGTAGCCGCAGCACTTTTGGAGTGGGGTGGGGTGGCTGCTCTCCTGCTCCTTCATGGGTCTGGTGCTTAGAGTAAAAGTGGACTCACCTGGAGGCAGCTTGTGCCCTTTGCTGCCTTGCTGGGTTTTATGAGCTGGCTTGAATGCAGCTGTACGTTTTCCAAAACTTTAATCCCTTGTATCTTATTACTTGAAACCCTCAGACTCTTTCATGAGCATGCTTTGCTGTGGTCCAAACTAACTGGAGAAAGAAAGAGAGGAGAGAAGGGGATGGCAAGGCTAGAGATTGAGAGAGAGGATGAGAGCAGGTGAACTGATGTGATGTGAGGAGCAGGAGGCCCAGCACTGAGAAGGAAAATAAAGTGGAAGCCCAAGGGTCTCCTACCAGTGCCCTTTTCTGGCCCAGAGAAGGTGGCTGGAAGGCAAAATAAAAGAGCTCCCGCTGGGATGGGGGGTCTTTATAATATTTGGGCAGAGAGACCTATTCACTATGTGGTTTTCCTGCCTCAGTCACCTCAGGAAATTTTCTTTGTGTGTGTTGATTGGTTAGGGCTCTTTCTTTAAATTCGGTTAATTTTAATTTATTTATTATCTTTGGCTCTGCCGGGTCTTCACTGCTCTGCGGGCTTTTATCTAGTTGCAGAGAGCAGGGGCTGTTCTCCAGCTGTGGTGCACGGGCTTCTCGCTGTGGGGGCTGCTCTTGTTACGAAGCACAGGCTGTAGGGCGTGTGGGGTCAGTAGGTGCAGCTCCTACTCTAGAGCACTGGTTCAAGAGCTGTGGTGCATGGGCTTAGCTTTTCTGTGGTATGTGGGATCTTCCCAGACCAGGAATCGAACCCGTGTCTTCAGCACTGGCAAGCAGATTCTTTATCACTGAGCCACCAGGAGAACCCTCATTAGGGCTCTTAATTGCAAGTGACACATGAACCAGCTCAAAGAGTTTTCAACAAAACCAGAAGGCATTGACTCTTGTAGGCTACACTGCACTTCCTTGGCGGCGCTTCCCTGGTGGCTCAGAGGGCAAAGCGTCTGCCTGCAATGCGGGAGACCTGGGTTCGACCCCGGGTCGGGAGGACCCCCTGGAGAAGGAAATGGCAACCCCCTCCAGTAATCATGCCTGGAAAATTCCACAGACAGAGGAGCCTGGTAGGCTGCAGCGTATGGGATCGCAGAGAGTCACACATGGCTGAGCAACTTCACTTCTCAGGCTACACTGCACAGGGGTAGGGCTGGTTTTGGGTATGGCTGAGCATGAACCTCAGACAGTGTCCTCAAAACTCAATTTTCCTTTCATTTTCAGCACTATTTACCAAGTTGGCTTCTGTCTTTTTAAAATGCAATTTTTATTTTATATTGGAGTATAGTTGATTTACAGTGTCGTGTTAGTTTCAGGTATATAGCAAAGTGATTCAGTTACACGTATACTCATTCTTTTTCAGATTATTTTCCTATATAGGTTGCACTGAGTCGAGTTCCCTGTGTTATACAGTAGGTCCTTGTTGATTATCTGTTTTTGTCTTTATTTTTTGACCATGCCATGTGGCATGCAGGATCTTAATTCCCTGACCCCCTGTATTGGAAGTGCAGAGTCTTAACCACTGGACCAGCAGGGAAGTCTCAGTTATCTATATATAGTAGTACTATGTATATATACTATGTAGTAGTATGTATATATACTATAACATGTATAGTAGTATGTATATGTTAATCCCAAACTCCTAATTTACCTCCTACCTTTCGCCTTTGGGAACCATAAGTCTGTTTTCGAAGTCTGTGACTCTGTTTCTATTTTGTGAATAAGTCCATTTGCTTTGTCTTGACTTTACACAGTCCTAACATGGCTGCAGGAGCACAGCTGCTGACATTGTGTTTGATTTCCAGAACATATTCGGCTGCAACTCACTCCTCTGCAGCTTTTCAGCAGATCCAGGGTTGTAGGAAGGTCAAAGGCCATTTCTGCCAAACTCAGGCCTAACTGAATCGCAAAGGAGTAAAACTGAAGGGCAACAACCAGGCAATGAATTTGATTCAGAAAGATCTCTTTGGTGGTTTTTACACCTTGATGTACAAAGTAAGTTATTGATTTCCGTCATTAAATTGGAACTTGGATTATCAGATTTCTGCTCAGTGTGTGAAATAGACTTTAAAAAGATAAGGAAAATATTGTTTAAAAAGATAGCCATACAACCGCCCTTTGCAAAGATTGAGACTTTTGGAAGCACTCTCTGTGCCAGACTCACTGTGGCCAAGGACGTCCTTGAAGGCACAGGTGCCCGCTGAACCGGGCTGATTTTTTTGCTCCTCTCTCTGAATTATTTCCCCTTCAGACTTTCTAGTTTTGCTCCATAATGTAACTGACACCATAATCCAAAGGTATGGGTCCAAAAGGAAACCAGAGGGACTTGGTTTAGAATTTCCTGACAGAGAGTACAGAATAACTCAAACTTACTGTTAGACACTGACATTTGTTTCCTCATAGCACCTTTAAAATAAGATCGATATTCTTCATGTATCTGTCTGGAGGAAGGGTCTCAGACAGCCTCCCCAGGTCACCTTCAGCCCTGAGATGATAAACGGCAGCATCCCGTCCCATCCTGGCCTGTGTGGTTCCTTCCCCACTCCCGCTCCTCCTCCATCCTGCCTTCTGTACTTGCTGCCCTTCACAACCACCTCCTCTTCCCTGAACTGGGGCCAAAGCTGACTTGGCTGAGAGAACCACAGCATTGCTGCCTGTTTACCTTGGAATAATACAAAATAAAAGCTGTGCTGACACTCTTTGAGTTTATGGAGAATTTTCAGCTTTCATGCTTTCTCTCTCATTTGAGTGCCGTAACACTTCCACAAGGAAGGCTGAGAATATGCAAGGGCTCTGGGTCATTGCTGCATCTCAGCCCAGCCCAAACATGGGCCCAAAACACCGATAAGCAGATCCTCACCACATGAGTCAGCAATCTGAGAAGTGCTCTGTGGGGCAGGCTCGCCTCTGCTCCACGAGGGATAAGCTGAGACAATTTGATGGGAAGCGGTAGGATGAATTTCTAAGATGGCTCACTCACCTGGCTGGCCAAGTGGTGCTGGGCATTCCACTGGGCTTCTCCAGGGGCTAGTTGGATTTCCTCACAGCATGGTGGCTGGGTCCTGAGAATGAGTATCCCAAGAGACATAGAGTGAAATTCTGTTGTGTTTTAAAAGGCCTGGGTTCGGACACTGGCAAAGCAGAATTTGTGCTAGATTCTGCTGGCACAGCTGTCACAAAGCCCAGATTGCGGGGGAGGCACAGAGGCCTGTACCTCTCAGTGGGAAGAGTGGCGAGGAACTGGGGGGACATGTTATAAAACTGCCAAGTTGGGATGAGGGAATTGAAGCCCCAAGACATCTAGTGACTTACTGGAGGTCACTTCAGTAGACACCTTCTGGGGTGCTTGTCCAGTTTGTTACCACCTTGTCTTGAGATTTGCTCTTTATCCTTGGGGTGCCCTCTGAAGCCCTATTCATGCTAGGAAACCAGGGGCTGTAGGAGTTCGCTGGACTGCGTGAATAGCGTCCTCTGGAGTTTCTCAGTGCCGCCATCCTGAAAGCCCCACTGTGATTTGCTCCCAGGAATTTGGAATTGGGATGCAGACAGATGAGGACTGTAATTGGCAGACAGACCCAGAGTCCTGTCTCTGGGTCAGAGGAAGCCCAGAGCAGGGGCGCCCCAATACATGTTCAAGATAGGGAAGTTACTTCTTTTCTCTGGGCCTCATCCTTCTGTGAATGAAGCTAATGATCTGTGTTGATTCACGGCAGAAGGGAAATGTACAAACTTGGCTCCTCAAAGCACTTTCAATGTCATATTTCCTGTTTTTTTTTAATTTTTAACTTGAGGTGTAATTAATTCAAAATGTTGTGTTAGTTGTGGGTATGTAGCAAAGTGATTCAGTTATACATGCTTATACATATATATATTGTTGTCTAGTCTCTTAGTCCAGTTCAGTTCAGTCACTCAGTCGTGTCTGACTCTTTGCGACCCCATGAATTGCAGCACTCCAGGCCTCCCTGTCCATCACCAACTCCCAGAGTTCACTCAAACTCACGTCCATCAAGTCTGTGATGCCATCCAGCCATTTCATCCTCTGTCGTCCCCTTCTCCTCCCGCCCCCAATCCCTCCCAACATCAGGGTCTTTTCCAGTGAGTCAACTCTTCACATAAAGTGGCCAAAGTACTGGAGTTTCAGCTTTAGCATCATTCCTTCCAAAGAACACCCAGGACTGATCGCCTTCAGAATGGACTGGTTGGATCTCCTTGCAGTCCAAGGGACTCTCAAGAGTCTTCTCCAACACCACAGTTCAAAAGCATCAATTTTTCGGCACTCAGCCTTCTTCACAGTCCAACTCTCACAACCATACATGACCAATGGAAAAACCATAGCCTTGACTAGACGGACCTTTGTTGGCAAAGTAATGTCTCTGCCTTTTAATATGCTATCTAGGTTGGTCATAACTTTCCTTCCAAGGAGTAAGTGTCTTTTAATTTCATGGCTGCAATCACCATCTACAGTGATTATGGAGCCCCCCAAAATGAAATCTGACACAGTTTCCACTGTTTCCCCATCTATTTGCCATGAAGTGATGGGACCAGATGCCATGATCTTCATTTTCTGAAGGTTGAGCTTTAAGCCAACTTTTTCACTCTCCTCTTTCACTTTCATCAAGAGGCTTTTTAGTTCCTCTTCACTTTCTGCCATAAGGGTGGTGTCATCTGCATATCTGAGGTTATTGATATTTCTCCCAGCAATCTTGATTCCACCTTGTGCTTCTTCCAGCCCAGCGTTTCTCATCATGTGCTCTGCATAGAAGTTAAATAAGCAGGGTGACAATATACAGCCTTGATACACTCCTTTTCCTATTTGGAGCCAGTCTGTTGTTCCATGTCCAGTTCTAACTGTTGCTTCCTGACCTGCATACAGATTTCTCAAGAGGCAGGTTAGGTGGTCTGGTATTCCCATCTCCTTCAGAATTTTCCACAGTTTATTGTGATCCACACAGTCAAAGGCTTTGGCATGATCAATAAAGCAGAAATAGATGTTTTTCTGGAACTCTCTTGCTTTTTCCATGATCCAGCGGATGTTGGCAATTTGATCTCTGTTTCCTTTGCCTTTTCTAAAACCAGCTTGAACATCAGGAAGTTCATGGGTCACGTATTGCTGAAGCCTGGCTTGGAGAATTTTGAGCATTACTTTACTAGTGTGTGAGATGAGTGCAATTGTGCAGTAGTTTGAACATTCTTTGGCATTGCCTTTCTTTGGAATTGGAGTGAAAACTGACCTTTTCCAGTCCTGTGGCCACTGCTGAGTTTTCCAAATTTGCTGGCATATTGAGTGCAGCATTTTCACAGCATCATCTTTCAGGATTTGAAATAGCTCAACTGGAATTCCATCACCTCCACTAGCTTTGTTTGTAGTGATGCTTTCTAAGGCCCACTTGACTTCACATTCCAGGATGTCTGGCTCTAGGTGAGTGATCATACCATCATGATTATCTTGGTCATTAAGATCTTTTTTGTACAGTTCTTCTGTGTATTCTTGCCACTTCTTAATATCTTTTGCTTCTGTTAGGTCCATACCATTTCTGTCCTTTATTGAGCCCACCTTTGCATGAAATGTTCCCTTGGTATCTCTAATTTTCTTGAAGAGATCTCTAGTCTTTCCCATTCTGTTGTTTTCCTCTATTTCTTTGCACTGATCACTGAGGAAGCCTTTCTTATATCTTCTTGCTATTCTTTGGAACTCTGCATTCAGATGCTTATATCTTTCTTTTTCTCCTTTGCTTTTCACCTCTCTTCTTTTCACAGCTATTTGTAAGGCCTCCCCAGACAGCCATTTTGCTTTTTTGCATTTCTTTTCCATGGGAATGGTCTTGATCCCTGTCTCCTGTGCAATGTCATGAACCTCTGTCCATAGTTCATCAGGCACTCTATCAGATCTAGCCCTTAAATCTATTTCTCACTTCCACTGAATAATCATAAGGGATTTGATTTAGGTCATACCTGAATGGTCTAGTGGTTTCCCCTACTTTCTTCAATTTAAGTCTGAATTTGGCAATAAGGAGTTCATGATCTGAGCCACAGTCACTTAAATCATGTCCAGTTCTTTGCAATCCCATGAACTGTAGCCTGCCTCTGTAGGCTCCTCTGTCCATGGCATTTCCCAGAGAAGAATACTGAAGTGGGTTACCATTGCCTTCTCCAGGGGATCTTCCTGGATCAGGGATCAAACCCACACCTCCTGTATTGCAGGTGGATTTTTTACCAGTGCACCACCAGGGAAGCCCATATATATACATACAACATACATGTGTATATGTATTATTTTTCAGATTCTTTTTCTTTATTGGTTATTATAAGATATTGAATATAGTCCTCTGTGCTATACAGTAGGACTTTGTTGGTTATCTGTTTTGTATATAATAGTGTGTATATGTTAATCCCAAACTCTTCTTTATCTCTGCTCCCCCATCTCCTTTGGTAACCATAAATTTGTTTTCTAAATCTGTGAATCTATTTCTGTTTTGTAAATAAGTTCATTTGTATTATTTTTTTAGATTCCACATATAATCTGTCTCACATGATATCTATCTTTGTCTGACTTACTTCACCTATCTTTAGGTTCATCCATATTGCTGCAAATGGCATAATTTCATTCATTTTTGTGACTGTGTAATGTTTCATTATATATATATATATATATATATATATACCACATCTTTATTCATTCATCTGTCTATGGACAGTTAGGTTGCTTCTGTGTCCTGACTGTTGTAATAGTGCTGCTATGAACATTGGGGTGTATGAGTCTTTTTGAATGAGAGTTCTGCTTGGGTATATGCCTAGCAGTGGGGTTATTAAATCATATGATAGCTCTAGGTCTAGTTTTTTAAGGAACCTCCCTACCGCTCTCCATAGTGGCTGCACTGATTTAGATTCCTATAAACATTGTCGTTTCCTGGTATTTTGATTCTCATCTCAGCATTGCTGGAAGACTGAGAATAGGGTAAGGAGTGGCTCATTTTGTGATTGACTCAACTACATGAAGTCACAGATTGTCTGCTTCAGAGTAGAAAGACTGAGGCTGAGATTCCAAGAGCACTGAGGTGCCCCAGGCAGGGGGGCAATGGTACGTTCCTGTGGGGCCTGTCTTACTCCCCAGGTCTGCTATGTAGGCCAGAAGAAATCATGCGTGGAAAGGCACTTATCACCCATGAGACACTTCGTGACATTGTTTTTATACCATCATCATATACCAGTGGTTCTCAGTTGGGGTGAATTTACCCCCAGGGATCAGTTGGCAGTGTCTGAGACAGTTTCAGTGGTCACAAGTGGGGAAGGATTATGTTACTGGCATCTAGTAGATGGAGGCCAGAGATGCTGCCCCCCTTTTCCCCAATAAAAAATTATCCAACCCCAAATGTCTATAGTACCCCAGGTTGAGAAGTCCTGCTATATCCAGTGGCCCAAGGGAAATTTTGAATTTACAGTCTACATTGAGTCAAAGTTTAGATTATGGCTTGAGTTTTTAACATTGGGCTTTTTTTTTTCTTTTGGGTTATGACTCAGGTAACAGGAGAAATCTGCCTGCATCTTGAATTAATTTCATGAAGTTAATTCAAATTCCAAGTCCATACCTCCTTGCCTAAGATTTCTGCAAACTCCCATGTTTGTGCTTCTGATCACCTTCCATAACCACATGTGGTGTCTGTTCTGTTCCATATCAGCTCATGTGTGAAACTTACCTTTTGTGTCAATTTCCATTCAAGCGTGAGCATGCACACACACCCTGTGTGCACTAGACAGTTCATATGTGTGTGCAGTACAGTATTGTGTGTGTGTGTGTTTCAGAGGGGACAGGATGGACTAGGAGATTTTCAATGGGGCATTATTCCTGTTCTTAAGTTTCTTACCTGCCATGCTCATGGGTCACATGGAAGCAAAAGAGCTGCAGCAATGAGTGTGTGAAGAGTAGAGAACGAGATATAATAACTGGTGGCTATGAGAGAGTGATATTTTAAAAATGGAATGTTCTGTGAATGAAAAGCCAAGGGAAGTATTTCTCAAACTTGTTTGACCATCACTCTCAGGAAAAAAAAATCTGACACCACAGTTCTGTATGCCTATCAAGTATGTATAATTCAAGCAAAAGTTTCTTGAGATATGCCCTTATTATATGCAATGATCTTGGATGTTTTCTTTTCTATTTTGTAAAAATGCTACAGCTCACTACATTGCCTTCATGACTCACCATTGTCTCTGATCGGCAGTTTGAAAATGTGGTGAGGATGATGCCCTAGGTTTAAAGCCTGAGTAATGGAGATGGATGGATGTGGGGAAGAGTAAGGCTGCTAGTGTGGACAGAGTTGGGAGCTGCAAAGCTCGGGTACTACGTGGTCTTTCGCAGTTGCACCCAAGTTCTCCAGGAGAACAATGGGACTTGTGGATCAGGGAAGGTTCTAACACATGAGCCCAAGTCATCAGTAAATATGGAGGAACCATCAGAATGTCATTCCATGTTTAAAAGGACAAGAATGAGAAAGCAGGTTGGAAAAAAACCTCAGAGGTAGTGTTTCTCTTTGAATGGTAGCATATTCACTCAGTCATGTCTGACTCTTTGCGACCCCATCAACTATAGCCCACCAGGCTCCTCTGTCCGTGGAATTCTGCAGGCAAGAATACTGGAGTGGGTAGCTGTCCCCTTCTCCAGGAGATCTTCCCCACCCTGGGATCAAACCAGAGTCTCCTACATTGCAGGTGGATTCTTCAGCGTCTGAGCCATCAGGGAAGCCTGCTGGTGGTTTAGACGAATTCTAAACATCCTTCCAGTCACCAGCACCCATGGTACAATACAGCTGGACTGCACAGGTAGATAATCTTTGTTGATAGATTAATTTTTTTGGCAATATTTATTGAGCACCAACTAACTCACCACCAGACCCCTGCACTTCTGTGACCTGCTTTGTTCTCCCTAAGAGCATCCTAGAGACTCACAGCTACACCTGTGAATCCTGTCTGAAAACGTTATCCTGTTCCTCCTATACCATCTTCTGCATTAATACATGAGTCAAATGTAAGGAAGCAATTAGAACATGTAAAAGTCCGAACTTGTAACTTGAAAATGACTCCTGACCCTTTTATAGCGTAGAATTTAGGGCAAGATTGTATGACTCATACAGTCTAGGACTAACGTCGATGCCTGCAAGAGGGTTGGAATGAGCAAGCAGTGACTACAGTCTAAATGATGAAAGACTCAGCCACTGGACTCCAATTATTACTTCAAACACAATGTTCCTGCTTCAGGCTCTTTGGGAGAAGCCTGGGTTTGAAAAGATCACCGTTTATTTACCTCTCTCCTCGCTCAACATCCATCTGTGTTCCTGCAAGAGTAAGACAGAGGTTGATGCCTCCAGCTCTCTAACCCTTGGCAGAGTCTGGGGTCTGTTAGACTCATGTGTGAATCCAGGCTCAGTTGCTCACCAGCATTCCCATCTAGATGTCTGTTTTCTATTTATAATATGGGCTTCTTATGCCTGAAACACATAGGACAACACCTGGCACAAAATAGATCTCTAAAAATATTATTTATTTTGCCATCCTTCCCTTTACCCTCCCTCCTTATGGTAGATGGTTTCTCAGTTCTTCACCCCTTACTGTGTGCCATTTCCCATGTCCCTTCTATGAGAGGCAGAATATATTTTTCTGCCCTACTGATACTGGGCTTGCCCTAGTTAGTTTTTTCTTGGCCATGCGACTTGCTATGACTGTTGGCATATAAGCAGACATGACGTAAGCAGAGGCTTGAAATGTGTTTTCATGGTTGAGCTTGCACTCCCACTTTTTTTTTTTTTAAAACCATGAGAATAACATGTCTCAAAAAGCTGCTGGGCCAAGGAGGGTGGAAAACCTGTGGAGAGATCTGGACCCAGCCTGCAGGTTGGTGTAAAGTCCAGCTGAACCCAGGCTGATCTTCAGAGGGAGAAATACACGCTTCTGGTCATAGGCCTGTGAGTTAATGCAACATTATTATGGCAATAGCTAACTGATAACTACCTTATAAATTTCATCATCCATAATAAATGTTTCATATATTCAGTAACTTTTCCAGGGAAGCAGTAGAACAAAGTGAATTACTGGTGCAGAAAAGGGACTAAAGGTCCAGTGGTGTCAGTGGCTAAGACTCCACATTCCCAACGCAGGGGTCCTGGGTTAGATCCCTGGTCAGGAAACTAGATCCCACATGCCACAAGTAAGAGTTCACATGCTGCAACTGAAGATGCTGAGTACCTCCGCTAAGACCCAGCACAGCCAAATAAGTAAATAAAAATAATCAAAGGGACTAGAGCTTTATTTTTCTGCTGAGCCTGGAAAACATGTTGGAGTGTCACATACTGCAGTTTCCCCTCCATCTGTGTCTGTGGGTAGGGTATTTCATATCAAGATGAAACTGGAGATGGCTCCGTTTTCTTGAAGATAATAGTGCCAGGATTATTTTTCTCTGAGACTAGACCCAAACTATTGAAAAAAAAAAAAGCATACTTTACATGAAGCTAGATTTTATTGACTTCAGGAGAAAGCAGATTCTTACTGGGTGAAGTTGTCTGCTCCTAGGTAGTCATAAGGGGACCTGAGCCATCATGGTGGAGAAGCTAAAGGAGGTTCCTGTTGAACCGGAGACAGAGTCCTTTTCTGTCCACTCTGCAGCCTCTGAAGAAAGCAGAGGAGAAGGGGCACCACCTCACATAACTCCTGGAGGCCTGCAGACTTGTCTCCCATGGGGAAAGTGAAAGTGTTAGTCACTCAGTTGTGTCCAACTCTTTGTGACCCTGTGGACTGTAGCCCACTAGGGATTCTCCAGGCAAGAATATTGGAGTGGGTTGCCATTCCCTTCTCCAGGGGATCTTCCCAACCCAGGGATTGAACCCAGTTCTCCTGCATGTGGGCACATTCTTTACCAGCTGAGCTACCAGGGAAGTCCAAGAATACTGGAATGAGTAGCCTATCCCTTCTCTGGGGGATTTTCCCGACCCAGGAATCAAATCAGGGTCTCCTGCATTGCAGGCAGATTCTTTACCAGCTGAGCTACCAGGGAAGCCCATGGGGAAGGTAGACTCCAAACAGATGGGGGCAGGGGATGGGAAGCAGCAGGGCTCGGAGAAGGGCTATAGGAGAAGAGGGATGGAGGCTCCTGGGGACAGGGGCCCTACCCGGGCGCCCCGGAGCAGGGAGCATTAGGGAGGCGGTGGGTGGGTGAGGACTGGAATCCCGGGTGTGCCCCACTCACCAAGCCAGGAATCAGGCGCAAACCGTCGTCTGCCTGGCGCACCATCAAGACAGAAGTAGGGAACTTTCTGATTTTTCTGATTCTCACGGGAGCTCAGCATAAACTGGCAGCTGTTCTGGATAAGAACAAAGCACCGCTTCTGTGGGACTGTCCGTGGGAGACATCCTCTGAAGACCTAAACTCTGAGGTCTGTTCTCCCAGCCCCGAGTGTGTCTGGGACAAGGAACCATGCTGATTAAATAAAGCTGCTTCTTCCTGCCCATTCACCGTATCTGCCGTAGGCTACCTTTCTTTCAGTAAAGTGTCCTGCTGAGTTCAGAGAGAGCTCCTGCCGAGGAAGAGGGGTGCGGCGCCCCTTTCAGAGAGGAAGCACCTGTTTCCTGGTTACCTGGTAGTGCCCGGCCCTTCTGCATCGGCCTTTAATTCCTTTGGCCCCAGGGACCATCATGCGTATTTCTCTGCTTGCCCACGGTCCCCATGAAGTACTGAGGGACATCTCCCTGTGATACAGAAAGAAGGGCGGGTCCTGCTACACCCTGCTTACCATTCTCTTCTATTTCTTCTGTGCAGAGAACTCCCACTGATGAGTTTCCTCTTTTCATTGCTCTTTCCTCTATTTGTATCCCACTGGGGATAGAGCCAGGTTTCGTGGGGGTCTGTGCTTACATGATGTGAAGGGCCTACTTTATGGGAAAAAAAAAGTGGAAAAGAACATTGTGGGATTGGGTGTAGAAGTGGAGTTTTACTTGTATGAGACTGGAAGGGGCTGGTGTAAGGACTTGATCCTGAAGTTGGGGTGTTCTTTGCTTCCTGGGAGTCAGCCTCTGAGCGCAGCTGATTTAATTTCTCCCCCTTTGGTCTAGGAGGATGGGAGCCAGGAGCCAGAGCTTCCTCAGGGAGGGTGGGGGAGCTGGCTTCTTCCTGGGCTCCCTGTGGGGATGTCCTCCAGTTTAAGCTGGGCCTGCACTGCTGGCAGGGATGCCCTGAAAACACAGCTGCCCGCGTGTCCAGGGGTGTCATCCTCAGGAGGGCTCCAGCAAGGGCCCAGCCAGGCTTTGGCGGCAGAGTCATCCCCCCTGACCAGAAAACAAGTGGGATCCTCACGCCAAGGTCTTAGCACATGTCAAATGTCACCCCCAGCCCTTTGAATGTCCCCTCAATGGAATCTGCTGGTGGAGAGGCTAGGCTACACCAGAAATATCCACTGGGATTTTCTTTTCTCAGGGAGCGCACCTAGCCTCTCCTGAGGCCACTTTCTCTGAAATAGTCTCTTCCAAGGCTTCCTTTTCTTAGAATGTCCACAGTTGACCATTCCTTCAGGTAAGAAATGGGATTAGGGCTTTGTGCCTTGTGAACGAATCTAAGAGAGAATAAAAAAGCTGAGGTGTGGTTGGACTTTTCCTGGGTAATTATTCAGGCCTGAGAAAGGACAAGAAAGGAAACAGGGCAGGCCTGGAACTCTAAATAGCCAGCACATAGAACCCTACTTTTGGGTCAGCTGGTTCCAGCTGTTGAGTTATCCTCAGGTCACTTTTGTCAAGGAAAGCCAGATTGGCCTGGTTATGGTCCCGTGTCCACCTCTTGTTCCTGACAGATCGGGTCATCCTGAGCGAACGTCCTGTTAAGATGGCACACATTGCGGAGATGAGGTTCTGCAAAGGGAACCTGAGAGCATGGGGGAGGGGTGCAGAGCGGCACAGGCACTAAAGGTGTGCTCTAGGGCGGAAACAGCAGTCTGCCATCGGAAGGAGCTTTTGCAGCAGCGCCACTCCACCATTAGAAGAATTAGAGTTCAGGGTGTAAGGAGATGGGACACAGGGTGTTTTGATGGAAGGCTGGGCTTCAGGAAAGATCTGGAACATGGAAACTGATAAGAGTCAAATCTGGGTAAAGGATTCAAGAGGAAAAGAAGACCCTGAGCCCTGGAGAGTGTAGGGTCAGTGCTAAATGAGATAAGGTTGCTAAAAGGAGGATGGGTCCTAACCAGAAACTGTATTGAGTTCACCAGTTTGTCCGGGGAGAACTCTAAGGTTTTCCTATAATGAATTACTGTCCTTTTACAGGGCTTCCCTGGTGGCTCAGGGGTAAAGAATCTGCCTGCAGTTCAGGAGCGCAGGATACACGGGTTCAATCCCTGGGTCGGAAAGATCCCCTGGTGAAGGAAATGGCAACCCACTTCAGTATTCTTGCCTGTAGAATCCCACGGACAGAGGAGTCTGGCAGGCTATAGTCCATGGGGTCATAAAGAGTCAGACACGACTGAAGCAACTTAGCATGCATCCTTTTACAGTAGCCATTTTTCAAAATGGTATCCAGGCATCTCAGCCCAAATGGGGGTCAGAGGGTAAAATAGACAAGCTTGGAGAAGCAAGCAATTTTGTATTTACTGGCTGAGACTAAGGCTCCAAGCAGCATCTCTGCAAGGGATTCTGGGAGCTCTGAGGTGTTGAATGGTCATTGGCAAAGCTGTCTGGGAGCTCTCATAAAGCCATGGGAGGCTGTGACAGGCTGCTTCTCAGAAAGAGCAGAGGACAAATAACATCATTTTGGAATTTAAAAAAGTAAACAAACTTACGACATCACAGAGCCCTGTGGAAGGACTTACTGTATCAAATAGTGGGCCTCAATTAATGCTTAGGATCTATGCAGTGAGGTCTTGATAGTCACAAGATGAGAGTGTCATGACTGGAATGCAGCCTGCTCCTACTTCAGGGTCCCTGGGATCATAAATTACTTGTCTGTTCAAACTGTGGAAATAAGTCCTTGTCCCGTAAGATTCCTTGGGCTCAGAACATATGCTGTGAGCTCATCTGTAGAGCTCACAGTGAAGGATGTAGAGCTCACAGCTCTGTCCCAGTGAAGGATGGTGGGCTCTCAAGGGGAGGCTGGCCATCGAGGAGCAGGGAATGAGGTCCTTGTCAGAGGCAGAAGAGATGAGCGGCCCCATCTCTCTCCCTGCGAAGAGCAGGGACACCTGTGCTCTGTGACGTCTTGCCTCTTCTTGGCTTCCTTGCTAGCCCCCTACACTTTTAAAACAGGTCTGTTTCCTGTCCACATGCCCCCAGAACCGCTGGTCTCTGCCTAGAACCCCAATGTTGGCCCCTAACCCATTCTGAGCTCCCATCCCTCCTTCAGCTGTGCTGCACTTGGCTTTTTGTCCCACTGGAAGCTGCTGTATGAAGGGGAAACAGGCTATTGCTTTTGTTCCTTTAACTACACAGAGGAGCGGAAAGTACCTGTGTGTCCTTCTCCAAGGAACAGTTGTTAGATGGTTCCCAATTTGGCTTTTCTATTTTTCTTCCAAAATGCCTAGATTTATTCTTGGAAGTAGCCCCCTGCTGCTGATGTGATACCTCTTCTTGGTTATGCCTGAGCAGGATCACTGAGCCAGAGTCCCTGGTTATCTGTTTTATGAGGAAGGACACGCAGTTCTGCTTCACAAAAGAACACCAAGCTTGCAGGCAATGCCCTCATTTCGGTTCTTGGTTGCTGCAGGTGAGGTTTTGTTGGCCAATTTTAGACTCTCCATCAGCCTTGTGGGCTTTGAGGATCTTAAGCAAATAGAGGAAACCCATGATCTGAATTCGTTGCTCCCTGCTTAAACATCTTTGATGGTTCTCATGCCAAGCCCCAGATTCTTTAGCCTCACATAAAAGGCCCTTCATGATTTAACTGCAGCCAAAATTTCAAGCCTCCTCTTGTTCCGCCATGACCATGCACTCCACACCCTAGGTGTGCCACCCTGCTCCTTTCCCATAAAACTGGTTGCCTGCCTCTGTACTTCCTCTGCCTGGAGGAGGCCCTCAGGTGGGAAGCCTCCTGTTCCCTCCTCCTAGTTTCCTGAATGCTGGCCTTCCTCCCAAGTAAAGTTCATGTCTCTCTTCTGTGTTTCCATGTTGATGGTCATCTGTCTTTCAGGACACATATCGAGGTTCATTCTAATTATTTGCTCACATCTACCTTCCCTGACCATGAGATCCTTGAACGAAGGCACCAGGTTCTTATTCTCAACATTAAAGTGTTAGTCTGGAGTCTGGCCAGAGCTCAGTTCAGTCACTCAGTTGTGTCTGACTCTTTACGACCCAATGGACTGCAGCATGCCAGGCTTCCCTGTCCATAACCAACTCCCGGAGCTTACTCAAACTTATGTCCATTGAATCAGTGATGGCATCCAACTATCTCGTCCTCTGTTGTCCCCTACTCCTCCTGCCTTCGATCTTTCCCAGCATCAGGGTCTTTTCCAATGAGTCAGTTCTTCAAGTCAGGTGGCCAGAGGATTGGAGTTTCAGCTTCAGCATCAGTCCTTCCAATGAATATTCAGGACTGATCTCCTTTAGGATGGACTGGTTGGATCTCCTTGCAGTCCAGGGGACTCTCAAGAGTCTTCTCCAACACCACAGTTCAAAAGTATCAATTCTTTGGCACTCAGCTTTCTTTATAGTTCAATTCTCACATCCATACATGACTCCTGGAAAAATCATAGCTTTGACTAGATGAACCTTTGTTGGCAAAGTAATGTCTCTGCTTTTTAATATGCTATCTAGGTTGGTCATAGTTTTTCTTCCAAGAAGCAAGTGTCTTTTAATTTCGTGGCTGCAGTCACCATCTGCAGTGATTTTGGAGCCCCCCAGAATAAAATCTGTCACTGTTTCCATTTTTTCCCTATCTATTTACCATGAAGTGATAGGACCAGATGCTGTGTTTTTAGTTTTCTGAAGGTTGAGCTTTAAGCCAACTTTTTCACTCTCCTCTTTCACTTTCATCAAGAGGCTCTTTAGGTCTTCACTTTCTGCCATAAGGGTGGTGTTATCTGCATATCTGAGGTTATTGATATTTCTCCCAGCAGTCTTGATTCCAGCTTGTGCTTCATCCAGCTCGACATTTTGCGTGATGTACTCTACATATAAGTTAAATAAGCAGGGTGACAATATACAGCCTTTCCCAATTTGGAACCAGTCTGTTATTCAGTAAATATTTGATGAGCAGAATTAACAGTTTGACAAGGGCAGCTTTTCTTTAGATACCAGAAACAGCCCTTTTTAAATGGACACATGTCATCCCTGCAGGAGCCGGATGTTCGGGGAGGGACTCGCCTCCATTCTCCTCCCCTTCCTTAGGTTTCCACTGGCCAAAAGGGCCAGAATTCCCAGGGGATGGCTAACGCCTCTCCTGATGGTCTGTTTCCTGTAACTAGCTAAAGGAAACGATATACCATTGTGTTTGCCTTCTTTTTTCTCTCTTGGAGGACAGGAAGTTCAGAGCAAAGCCAGTGCTTCCT